>NC_133459.1:52757173-53059565 GCF_048565385.1 Saimiri boliviensis
TGGGATTACAGTTGTGTGCCACCACACCTGGCTAATTTTTGTATTTTTAGTAGAGACAGGGTTTCACCATGTTGGTCGGGCTGGTCCTGAACTCCTGACATCAGGGGATCCACCTGCCTCGACCTCCCAAAGTGCTGGGATTACAGGCGTGAGCCACCGCGCCTGGCCTGAGACGGAGTTTTCTGAGAGAAAAGTTTACAGGATCACAGGTGGGCCCGGCCCAGGAGGATTCCAAGGCCCTCTTTGGGAGAGGGAGTGTTTCAGAGAGAGGTTGCCTAGGAGTGAATTTAGGTAGCAACAGGACATGAACCTGACCCCGCACTGGGTATCCCTGCATTCAGAACAGTGCCTCACACTGAGCTAGATGCTGGAATGGCCTCTGACCCCTAGGGCAGTGCCTGGGCCCAAAGCCCAGCCCAGACTCCCCTGAAGACCAGGTTCCTTCCACTGTGGCGTGAGCTTACTCAGGGGGTCTGTCCTGATCCACGTAATGCCGTGGCGTGTTATTACAGGATTCTCCTGGAATTCTCTTCCTCAAACCTCTTCTGCTACAAGGGCTAAGGAATTTGACCTTTTTTTTTTTTTTTAAAGGAGAAAAACCTCAGTACAATTTGCTGAGAAGGGTGGGGGGAGGACAGGAGCAGAAGGGAATCCACCCTCAGTCAGCTATGAAGAGACAAAACAAAAACACCCTCCAGCCCCACAGGGCCCCAGCCACAGGGAACAATCACTCCATCCTAAGAAAATGCAAAGTAAAAACTCAGGTCCGAACGGGAAAGGATAAACCAGCCCATGCTCTTAAAAAGCGTGAAGTGAAGGCAGCTACTGACACCCATCCTTCCAGTATCAGATCCACTAAAGCCAGAGATTCGGGAGTCTGTTTACAGCCTGAGAGCACAGCCCCAGTGAGGGCTTGGCCAGGAGCAGCAGCAAGAACAGAGCCCAGGCCTCCCAAGTCCAAGAGTCCAGACACTCCTTTCCCACCCCCTCTCCCTCAAAAGGGAGAAGAGAGAAGTGAAAGTCCCACTCCGGGCTTGGGAGACCAGGAGAAGGTGGCGTGCAGCCCAGCTGGGCTCTGTGGCATGGGGCTGGCTCCACGTTAGGGGGCAGTCGAGGCCAGAGCAGCCGCTGGGTGCTTTGTTACCGAGCAAATCTCCCAGGCGCTGCCTGCTGATGCATAGCTAACTGGGCGGCAGACATTGATTTATGTTCAACTTTCCATTTCATCAGCGAGAGTTACAGCGCTACATGTGGAGTTCACGTTTTTCAGAGAGGGAGGGAGAGGCGGCTCAAGTGTGCAGACACAAACATGTCCACATGCGTGCACACAGGCACGCGCACCAGTCAGGGCTGCAACTTTTTTTCCTATTTAAGGGGGAGGGCGACGGGACTGAGCCAGCCGCCGCCGAGGCAGCCTGGCACGTCAGGAGTAACCTTTTGTGCACTGTTGCTAGGAGCCCCGGTGCCGGTCATCTGCTGCTGGGCAGACGTTAGGCACCAGGCTGGCTGCCGGGCAGGGAGGGGAGCACAGCCTGACCTTTGCGGGGGAGGTGCTGGCAAGCAAAAAAAGGCTTTCTTCCCTTTCCTCTGCCCCAGGCCTCTTCTCACTGGCCAGGAGATTGTGGAGGGCAGGACCAGCCCAGACACACATGCTTCAGAGTGGCCAGCACCCGCCACCGGACAGAGGGGAAAGCTAAGGCCAAGAGAGGGCAGGCTGGCTCCCGAGGACACACAGGTGTGTGGCAGCAGGGTCATACTCCAACCAGGGTGTCCCACTGCCAGGGCAGGGGGCTTCAGGTGGGCTGCAGCACAGCAAGCAGAGGAGGAGCTGCCGCTCCCAGAGCCAAGTCAGTTTGGAACAGGTGGGGCCTGGGGGTGGGAAGAGCAGTGGCTCCCCACCTCCAACTGTGGCCTGGAGCCCAGCAGTTGGGGTGCCCCGCCTCCTCTCTAATCCTTCTCAGCAGGGGTGACCCTGCCTTCTGTCAGTCTGGAGGCGGACAGCAGGGCAGAGGAGCTGGAGGGGGTGGAGTGAACACATCCACCCCTGACACAGCACCTCTGTCCTCCTCCCCAATGAGAAGCTACATCTATCAGACTCCCCCACCTGCAGGGAAGCAGACAGGGCCAGGCGAGGCCCAGAATGAGGAGGGGGTTTACTCCCCAACAGACAAGCAGTTATCAAGAAGCTGCAGATCCCCCCGCCCCACCCAGGCCTGTCTTCCTGAGCAACTGGCCAATTGGAGCCTCACTTTCTCGTGTATACACTGGGAATGCTGTTGGTTCTTAGGACTACCTCAAAGGGTCAAATGAAATCACAGCATCACAGCAGGGGACAGCTTTTCTAGTCTGGAGAATGCTTCCACCAGCAACTATTAACGTAAGAGGGCATCAGACAGTTCCATTCTCAGGTCTGAGAACACTGGCTGGGGTGGGCAGGAAGGCTAGGCTGGGCAGCCCCAGGTAAAGGGTCCAGACCTGCCTCCTGCCCCCCACCTGTGATGCCACAAGCCAGGCCTCCTTTAGGCTCTAACATCAGCAGAGGCCACCCATCACCAGCAGGGAAGCTGCCCTCAGTCTCACCCAGCAGCCACCTCCAAAGGGAATGGCAGCTGGACTCTTCCTGGGATCACATTGCTCCCCTTATTAGGAACCTTCCATGGCTCCCATGACTTTAAGTCTTCCCTGTGTCTATTCTCGGCTCCATCCCCATGCCCTAGCCCGCTGTCCAGGCCCCTGCCACCCCAAACTTGCCCCGTCACATCACATCCTGCACAGGCTCCCTCTCACCTGGCACGTTTCCCCACCCCTGTTCACTGTCAACAGTCTCCTCCTCCTCAACCCAAATGCCAGTACCTTGGGGAGGCTTCCTCAGACAAGCCAGGCTGGCTGCTCCAGGCCCCTGCCCCCATGGCAGTCTTCCTGTCAACCTCTCCAGTGTGGCACGCAGTTACTCCCTGTCCCCTCCACCAGACTAAGAGCCCCTTGAGGGCAGGGTCCATGGCTGCCTCTTGGGTAACTGACCAGTCCCCTGCCCTTAGACACCACGTCTGACCGAGGGGCTGAGGGACAACCAAGCAAGCCTGGCCAGGTCTCACATGATCAGGGCTCAGCTCCTTCCCCTGCCCTGCCTTCATCTCACCATTATGTCAGGTAGGTTGGGACCCCAGCCCCCGCCACCAAGCTTCCACCAGTAAAAGGCTTTGGAAACCAAAAGCAAACAAGGTGGTTTAATTCTTCCCAAGTCTCCCCTTGTCCCAAACTTATCCTCGTCAGCACAGAGAGGCCTTTCCTGTCGCAGCAGCTTTCTGGCAGGGAGAATGTCCGCTCCCTCTGCTGGCTCCTGCTTCCCGCTGGAGAGCAGGGCAGGAAACAGACAGCATTTGGCCCAGCTTTTGGGAACTGCCCCAGTTGCTCCCAGGGGTATGTCCTCATTTACTGGGCTTCAACCCTCCCTGGGAACACATCACCCACCCCACAGCTTAGAGCGCCCAAGGCTCTCCACTGGGCTTCCTGCCTCTGCTTAGTTACCTACTGCTGTTGAGCAGCTCACCACTTTATCGTTAATTTGGCAGATGACAGAAATGTCTTCCACACAATGATCCAAATTGCCCTTCCTTTTCTTTTCTCTCAAGGACTTGGGATCTGGGGCTGAGAGCTCACAGAGGCAGGTCTGAGTACCTGGGAGGCTCTCCATTGCAGAACTTAAGATACTTCAACTCAGTCATCAAGAGCTCTCGGGAGGCTGCCCTTCTCCCAGAGAAACCCCAGCTACTTCTGCAGGAGATGAGGAAAGCTTTCGGATCACGCATGTCTCTCTCCCCTCTTGTTTTCTGGGTCATGTCTCTGGCTCTTGGGCTACACAAATTGTTTGCTCTTTCTTGTCCTCTCCCCATAACCAATGGGAAGGGTTCTCCAGGGACCTCAATATCTTTCTAAGGCCGGTGGGCCTGGCCAGCAGGAATGAGGACTCATTGGAAAGGACTCATTGGAAAGTATCAAATACTCCCTATTACCCTTCACCAAGGTGGAAGGTATCTAGATGTTCAAAGCAGGACGGGCTAAGCTTTTGGCAACAGGAGCTGGGACCTCTCCTCCAGGACTGTCTTTTCCAGAGAAGGCACTCAGAGTCTTTAACCCTGTGGCCTCTGCTGGCTCTCTGTCACACAGCATCCATCATCAAGATGGTCAGCTACTTTCTGGTCGGGCACAGTGACTCACGCCTATAATCCCAGCACTTAAGGAGGCCAAGGTGGGTGGATCACTTCAGGTCAGGAGTTTGAGACCAGCCTGGCCAACATGGTGAAACCCCCGTCTCTACTAAAAATACAAAAATTAGCTGGGCATGGTAGTGGGTGCCTGCAATCCCAGCTACTCAGGAAGCTGAGGCAGGAGAATTGCTTGAACTCAGGAGGTGGAGGTAGCAGTGAACCGAGATCACCACTACACTCCGGCCTGGGTGACAGAATAAGACATTGTCTCAAAGAAAAAAAAAAAAGGTGGTCGGCTCCTTTCTGAGCACTAGCTGCAATGCCCAAGTCCCCATCACAACAAAGCCACCAGAGCAATTACAGAGGAACTGTTTTGGAACACAGATCTGGTCAAGACATTATCCAGCCCAGGGTGCTGCCCTGGCTTCCCACTGCCCACCGGATCAAGCCCACACCCAACAAGATCCTTCAACAACTGCCCGGCAACCTCTCCAGCCTCGTCTCCCACTGAGCCCGTCAACCACCTAATTTTAGACACCATCTCAGCCAGGGCTGCACTGCCTCCAGGAACCCCTTCCTGATCTCTCATCTTGGAGGCAGGCAGGCCTCTCCTCTGTCCTCTGCCCACCAGGCCTGGGTTACCTGTCTGTCTCTCTGCTAGGCTGGCTGCTCCTGTGGGCAGGCTATGGTTGATTCAGTTTGAGGCTGGAGCCAAGCCCCATGCCTTGCATATCAGAGACGGCCAATGACTGCCATAACCACAATCCTTTCTCCTTCTGTGATTTCATTTCCCCATCTATAAATGGAAGCTTGAATTAGATCAGGGATGGCAAATAGGATGTGTACCACCACTGACATGTTCACGTTCATGGTAGACATTGCCAGTCACTGTTGAGCCTGGACACACAGCTTCAGAATCATTCTCACGGTGTCCTGGGCAGCCACCACGCATCAAGCAGAGCTGGCATATGAATGGAAACTTACTTGCTACTTCTTCAGATAAGAGTTATGGTTTCTCTGTCTCCTTTCGGTCTCTCCCTTCTTTCCTCTAGTTCTCTACTCTCCCTGCTTCCTCCATCCAATCAGATGAGTATCTACGTTTGGACTCTGGAGTGTTTGTAGAAGAGCACTCCATGAGGAACCAGGAAACCTGGGTTTAGACTCTAATTACAGCCCCTGGTCAACTCTGGGCAAGTCACCTTTCTGAGTCTCACTTTCCCAGTGTGTATGCCTTCTCTGCAGAAACACTGTGATGAAAATGAAAGTAAGCTGCATGTTTAAAACACTATGTAACTGAAAACAATTATTGGAATTCAAAAACAAAACAAGAAGAAAAACAGCCTGTACCCAATGCTCAGTTCTCCACGACCCCTGCCCTCTTGTGATTCCTGTTTTGGACTCAGAAACCCTTAATGGACAGTACCCTCCTTAGGACCACTTTAGAGCCAAGGAACTTAGGAATTCTTACTGGACAGTGCCCCCCTTAAGGTCCAAGGAACAAGGGGACCCACCCAGATCAGTGGGGCTGGCCAAAGCCAAGCTGGGTTTGCCAGATGTGCAACCCAACCCAGCTAAGCTGCATGGAAAAAAAAAAAAAGCCACTGCATGATTATGTTAAGTCCATCTGGATCTAAAGCAGAAAATCAAAGCTGGAAGGGCCCCTCAGAGACCATCTGGTCCAGCCTGCTCCATCTACTGGTGAGAAAACTGGAGTCCAGCGATGGGGAGCAACTTGCCCAAGGTCACTCGGCAAGTAAGCAGCCAAGCCCTCTTTGTCCTTCCCTGCTGCAAAACACCAGGATGCCACTCCTGAACCCCCAAGCCGGCTTCCTGTTAGACCCTCCCTGATCAAAATGTCGGATCTAGCGCTCTGGGGCTGACTGGGCTCCTTTCCTATAACATAAGCAGTAAAATAAGCTCGGTTCAAACATTTACTGGGTTGTTAGTATATGCTAGGTACTAGGGATGCCAATGTTGGGCAGTCTTTTTTTTAAACAAGAAAGTCAGAAGTAGAATGCCCTTGCTAAATTCTACCAAGACCCCAAGAACCCCACACTATTCCCCAACAGTGAGGTATGGTCAGGTCAGTTTCCAAGCCACCTCCCTGCCAGCCCTTAACTGGCTACCAGAGACATCTTGTGCCATTGGACTACGACAGGTACTGCCCACGCCTTGGAAACCTGGACATGAAGGGAAGTAAAAGCTGATGGCAGACCCTCATGTGTGGATGGCCAAAACTTGTGACCCCAGGTGTGGCCTTGAAGCCTGGCAGTCAGAGGCCTACAGGAGCAAGGCCCCGTGTTGCTTACTGAGCGGTCGGGATGGAGGTGGACAGCTGCTCCCTCCCACCCAACCCTGGAGGCCTGCTGGCTTCTACGTTTAGGACCAGCTGGGGGTGAAGTCCTGACCTGAAAACTGGGCTGGTTACCCTAGACCAGGGGCTGGCTCAGCCATCCCGGGCCCACTCCCTGGTGCAAAGCCTTCCTGCAGCAGAGCTTCCTACCCAGGCTTTGGCCAAGCAGGGGAAGGAGTGCAATTGTCGCCAGCAGATAAAATTCTCGATACCATCTCTATTTCCCTTCTAATATCAGAGTGGCCGCCTGCAATACTAGTGAGGGGCAGGGCCGGCAATCAATAGCTAATATTCCCATTGTAAACAGGCCTACTCCGGAAATGGGCAGCCAGTACCTCCTTCCAGAGAGATACCCTTTCCCCTTGGCAGCGACCCAGCCGGCGTGGTTCAGCATCACTGCCAGGAAGAACCAGGCCAGGTACCTGGCCTAGCCCACCCCCCTGCATCTAACTGATGGGGAAACGATGCCGGGAAGTGGGAGAAAGGAATCACACAACATCACCCAGGAAGCAGACAGGCCAAGACACTGCTCTCTGCTGGATGACCCCATCAGCTCTTGATGGCTCACCATGCCTGGGAAACAGAGGTGACCTCAAGTCAAGAAGGTCCAAAAGCTACCTCTGTTTGATGGTGGCTAGTAATGGCTAAATAAGGACAGGAATCAGTCTTGGCTTTCTGACCATACACCCCAAGCGTCACAGGGGAGGGCCCAAGAAGTATGTCTGGAATTAGGCCTTAGCCATGGACGATTATACCAAAGCAGGAAGTTGGGAGCTGCCCACATATCAGGCAGAACTGAGCCTTGTCCTAGACTCAGGCCAAAATAGAAGTCAATGGCCTATTTTTAAAACATAAACTGGCTATTGTCTAACTCTTTCTACCACAGTGGTCTAATCTGCACTGAACACCCAGATTGCCAGCAAGCAGCCTCAGTCAGGATGTGCACAGATGAAGCATGGTACCTGGGTGGGCTATGTCCACCAGACAGGGAAGCCTCACTGTATCGAGAGCATCCGTGGCAAGTGAGTCTACAAAGAATTCCCAACTGGACAGAATGCCAGTGGGAAAGGCCCGTTGATGGGTGTCTGCAGCGGCCAGGAAGATACCTGCCTTGGTGAGGACGAGCCTCTCACACGCTGGCCCTGTGGATTTCCTCCCTGGGGGAAGGACAGCAGCCCCTCTGTCTCCTGCCTTTTTGGGTCCATGGGTTGCCAGTATTTTAAGGTCTAACTCTCAACCCAGCTTAAATATGTCTGCAGCCTTGCCCCAAAGCTGAGACCCTGGCAGTGCTTGATCTGGTCCAACCAGGAGCCCGTCTGGCTCCTGCCTTTCTTAGGTCCATGGGTTGCCAGTATTTTAAGGTCTCTCAACCCATCTTCAACATGTCTGCAGCCTTGCCCCAAGCTAAGACCCTGGCAATGCCTGGTCCGGTCCAGCCTGGAGCTCACATACCTGTTTCTGAGGCCACATTCATCTCTGTCCCTTGGACAAGGCCCCTGTTTTGGCAGTGTGCCAGGAATGCATACAGATCTGCATGTGGCTATCCAATGCTCTGGATGGCCAGCCTGCATCCCTCTCTCTCCTCCCACCATCACGGTAGGTGGCCTACCACTTCTGTTTTCGGGAAATGCCTGAATTTCACTGCCATCCTTCTTAGCTGGTGAGCAGCACGTCCCAGCCCTCTTCTCTGAGGACTTAACACCAACCAAAATACAAAATCTTGCCAAGCAGAATCATCTTCCAGGTCATCTCCCGCCCAGAGGGAAACCCCCTTAACATCCCTAGGAGATGTGTGTCAGATCTTTGCGCAGGTGCGCCTAGGGTCAGAGAGCCTCCTGCCTTGATGTGGGACGAGCGTGGGTGCTAAATTCTGGCCTATACCAAGCAAAAGTGTCCTTGGACTTTCACTGGTCCCAGTTCTGAATTCTAGGGCTGCACAGAGGAAGCTTCTGCCTCCTTTTCCACACAACAGCTCTTTCCACGTTCTTATCTGGGAGTGCCAATCTTTCAAAAGCTGTGGGGAACTTGGGCGGATTCTCAAACTCAGCTGCCGACAGGCTTGAAAGAATGAGCCATGTTATGATCGAGAGTGTCATCATGAAAGTTACAGCCCTGAATGCTGTACCCCTCTAACGTGCCATTTCCCGGTCTCACGTTGGCTTAAATCACATGAACCACCGGGGAGAAGGTAGAGACGGAGGAGGCGGCTCAGAGAGGGAGGTAGCCGCACCCGACCTGACAAAACAGAAAGCCCCATTTCACACACACCCCAGAAAAAGCCGAACAAGGTGTCTCTTGGAGAAGGCCAGGCTCTCGACCCACGTGGGATCTGTTCCTGCCTGTGGCAGGCAGAGCACGGGCACAGATGCTTGTGGGATGCTGTCTGTGATCACACTCGGAAAAAATCAAGTGGTTAACCAGAGGGAAAGGATTCTGAGACCTGCTGGGATGGTGGGTTTTTTTGTTTTTTTTAGATTACGCCTAAGGTTTGTAGTTTGGACAGGCAAAGTAAACAACGACAACAGCAGCAGCAACAAAACAGAAACAAAGAACGATTTACCAATATTTTTTAAAGGCTTTTGTTAAAAGAAAGCTCCACACTGACTTGGAAGCAGCCCCTACTGCCTCCCCAGCCAGGGGCAGACTGTGTCGTGCCTACGAAGCTGGCATGAAGAAAGCAAACTCCAGCAGAAGTGCAGGCAATGCAGGAGGCGTCTGCTTTCCCATCTCTTTTCTCCCTCTCAGCTTTTAGAAGGACTGGAGAAAGGCATGGGGAAGGGAAGGATTTGAACCAGCATAAAGCAACTGTATTTAGACCATGGCAAACTGAGCTACTTACTTCTCTCCTGCCCTCCCATCTGCCCAGGGCCTCAGCCTGGAATACAAGGTGGAGCACAAGACCCCCGGGCCCCACACGTACCTGAAAGAAACCTGGCGGGATGGGGCCTCCCGGCATCCCATCATTGGGGGGAATGTTGCCAAGCACGGGGCTCGGGGCAGCTGCTGCACTCTGTGGAGACAACAAGGTAGAGGGTTAGTGGCCACACCCGCAACCAGAGACATGGAGTTCTGACCCCTGGCCTGGGCTCTCCCCGTCTGCCCACATTCCCTGTGGACCTTCCTCAAAGACCACTTTCTACTTAAAGCCTTCCTAGCATCCCAGGGAAGCATCACATACCCACAGACAGGACACAGGAAGGGCTTGTAAACTCAGACCTGGACTCAATTCCCAGGTGTGCCCCCCACTGAGCAAGCAACCAATTCCAAGCCTCCTTTTCCTCATCTCTAAAATTGGAGGGCTGGGCATGGTAGCTCACACCTGAAATCCCAGCACTCAGGGAAGTCAAGGCAGGAGAACTGCTTGAGCCCAGGAGTTTGAGACCAGCGTGGGCAACATAGGGAGAAGACCCTGTCTCTACAAAAAATAAAAAATTAGCTGGCTGTAGTGGCAGGCTCCTGTAATTCCAGTTACTCAGCAGGTTGAGGTGGGAGGATCGCTTGAGCCCAAAAGGTTCAACTCTATCTCAAATAAAAATAAATAAAATAAAATGAAATGGGGGAGCAATGTCTACCATTCAGGGAGGCTGCAAGGACAGCCTGAGACAAAGCACCAAAGGTACTTCCTGCAGTACAGAGCAGAGGCACAGAGCAGGGGAGCACGGCCAATGTGCAGTGGCTGCTCCTGGCATTATATGGCCCCGGGCTGTGTCTGCCCAGCTGCTCTGAGAAGCTCTTGGCAGACAGGTGATTTATAAATTGCTGTGCCCTCTCCAAGTGGCTGGCATGTCATATAGAGCAAAAGATCAATAAATATCCATGATTCAATGAATAAATGAACTGGGAAACACTGCTGGAGAGGGGGACAGAGGGCAGAGTGCGTTCTTGGCCCTGCAGGGTCCTAGGTGTCTCATGGAGGCGGGGGGTCTCACTAAGCTGGGGAATCATCATTCCTTTTCTCTTTAAATGCTGCTATTCTGGCAGCATTTACCTGGTATATGTATGTGCCTGAACAAATGCCTCCCAGGGGTGAGCAGACATTGCTCTCCCAGCCTGGCCTCCTTCCAAAGGATCTGTGTGCGACCTGGTCAGGTGGTCGATGTGTCTGTGCCTGGCCCCGTGCTCATACAGGCGGGGGTGAGGCTGAGATGCCTGGGCCCAAGCCTGAGGAAGCCACAGGTGTCTGAGAGTCCTATCTGGAACCAGGCCCTGCTCTTCCCCACTGATTCTAAACTTCCAGCGTCTCCTCCCACTGGAAGCCCACCTCCAACCTTGGTGGTCCCCAAACCCCACTATGACCGAAAAAGTGACACTTGGTCATCAATCATCTCCCAGGGTTCTGACTGATTCTCTGGAAGAGGAAGGAGCCCCTTGGGGTCAGGAAACAGAGCATCTCTTTTCCTCTTAGAAACACAGCCTCCATCACCACCTTCAAGAAGCTACTTCTCTTTCCTTTCATCAGCAGTAAAATAGGAACCAGAGGCCAGGCACGGTTGCTCATGCCTGTAATCCCAACACTTTGGGAGGCCAAGGCAGGTGGATTGCCTGAGGTCAGGAGTGAGAGACCTGCCTGGCCAACATAGCGAACCCCGTCTCTACTAAAAATACAAAAATTAGCTGGGCGTGGTGGTGGGTGCCTGTAATCCCAGCTACTCGGGAGGCTGAGGCAGGAGAATTCGTTTGAACTCAGGAGGTGGAGGTTGCAGTGAGCCGAGATTGCGCCATTGCACTCCAGCCTGGACGATAAAAGCAAAACTCCGTCTCAGAAGAAGAAAGGAGGAAGAAGGAAGGAGGAGGAAGAAGGAAGGAGGAGGAAGAAGGAAGGAGGAGGAAGAAGGAAGGAGGAGGAAGGAGGAGGAGGAGGAGGAGGAGGAGGAGGAAGAGAAGGAGGAGAAGGAGGAGAAGGAGGAGAACAAGAGGAAGAGGAAGAGGAAGAGGAAGAGGAAGAGGAAGAGGAAGAAGAAGAAGAAACCAGAAGCTCTAACTTCCAACTTTGATGGAAGGAAATGAGGTAATGTGCGAATCCCACTAACACACCGTATGCATCGAAATGAACAAACAGACCTGGGAGCAAATGCACCTGGTTTTCAGCACTGTCACCTCTACTAGTAAGTGGGATGACTGTAGGCAAGCCACTTGGACTTTCTGAATTTGCTTCCTGTAAACAATGAGATAGCTGTGGTCCCACCTCCTCACCAGGGTTGTGGAGGAGATTAAGTGACAGAATAGGCTGTGTTTTGCAAGCTGGGACAGCTCTGTGAATCTAGAAACAAAGAAGTAAAGGGCATACTGTGGGTGATGAGCAGACTCCAGGTGAAGAGAAAGGGCAAGCCGCATGTTACTTTTCAAAATGATTCTTGCCTACAGAAAAACAGCCCTCTCTGCAAGAGATATCCTGCCAACCATCCTGTAATGTGTTTATAAGTTGCAAGCATCTCCCAAAATTAGGATTATAGGTCTCCCCATCCCCCAGGACTGAGGTCACAGGTCCCTACCAGGCCCCTGCCGCACCGCTGCCCCAGCACTATCCAAGATAGGGCCTCGTGGGGGAATCGCCAGCTTATCCATTAGCTGTGTTAGTGCTGGTTGCATTACTGTTTCTCTGTGGTCAGTGGTTCTGCGAAAATGGCAACTTTTTGTGATTAACTGTCAACAATTACTCCTCAGCAGCAAGAGCAAAAACTTTTTTTAAAAAATGGGGTGAGGTCTAGGAGGCGGAGGTTGCAGTGAGCCGAGATTGCGCCATTGCACTCCAGCCTGGGTAACAAGAGCGAAACTCCGTCTCAAAAAAAAAAAAAAAAAAAAAGGGGTGAGGTAAACTCACCTACATTTTCTTCAAGTTCTTTCAGAGACTGATGTTATATTTAAGAATTCCATCCTTCTTATGTACCGTTATTCAACCACTTTGTTTTGCTTTTTTAGAGATGGGGTCTCACTGTGTTCCCAGGCTAGTTTCACGTGATCCTCCAACCTCAGCTTCCCAAAGTGCTGGAATTGCACGCATGAGCCACCACACCCAGCCTAGTAACCAATGCAGTAACAGGCATTACATCTCAGTGTCTGCTAATCTGGCAGTTAGTATCCCTTTGGTATCTGGTATTTTTACTTACCTCTTAGGTCATTACCTTTTGAAATGGTTTGCATTAACCACTTGCAGATCTAATTTTATGGTAAACCATTCATGTCTTCTGCTATTTGGGTACAAGTATTTGACTTTTTATATATTGAGGATCTAGAATAAGGGTAAGTTATAATTTAAAAATAAAAAAAAAGACTTAAAAAGTATTGTTATTATTAGAGATCTGGTCCCCAGGCTGAAGTACAATGGCCTGATTATGGCTTACTGTGGCCCCAAACTCCTGGGCTCAAAGGATCCTCCTGACTCAGCCTCTCAGGTAGCTGAGAATACATATGCACACCATCATACCCAGCTAATTAAAAAAAATTTTTTATGGGGAATAGGGGTCTCACATATGTTGCCCAGGCTGGTCTTGAACTCCTGGCCTCAAGCAATCCTACCACCTCGGCCCCCCCAAAGTGCTGGCTTTACAGGTGTGAACCATCGTGTCTGGCATAACAAACTTATTTAAATAAAAACGTAAACCTGCGAGTGATCTGTTGCCTTATTTATGAGGCTCCTTCAATCTAAGATGTCACTTTCCTATGAGATCAGGAGTGAGTCAATGGTTCTAGGAACTGGAAGTAGTGGGTGGGCCATAGTTCTTTGAATGCAATGGCCAGGGTGACCGTGGTTCTAGTAAATGCACATTTCAATTCTCTGAAATGTGGGGGTGGAAGATGGAGTTTTGCTGTTCTCCAGTGATGGAGGACAAAAACCAAGACCATGTTAACAGTGACTAAGGGGCAGGAAGCTGAGGAGACGCTTTTATCATTCAAAGTTTCTCCAGCAGCAAAATTAAGTTGTCCTGCAGTGCTTAAATATGTGCCCTGAATTTCGATAGTTACTGCTGTTCCCCTTTGATTACAAAGCAAACATGTGCTCATAACAAAAAAACTTCAAAAAGGGCAGAAAAGTATGAAAAAGAAAACAAAAAGCAGCAACTGATAGTGTACGGCAACAAAAGAGTTAAGAGGTTAGGAAAAGCTCAGAAAGAACTTGCTCACAAAATCTACACCAAGGTACCCTCCCCGCAACCACATCTATGAACATTACACTGAATCCCTGCCCTGACCCTCCTGCAGCTCAGTGGCAGCAGGGGTTGTTTCACCCGACTTCTGAGACCTGCACAACATGAGGCATACAGCAGGTGTTCAATAAATGATTACTATGTGTATTATTCAAAGACCTGCTCAAAGCTGACCGTCCAGAGCCAGGCCTTTCCAGACTGCTAGGAATTGGCCTCTCCCTGTGGTTTCCAACTTGGAGCTAGAGCTCCTTAAGGCACTCAGAAAAGCATCTCCTGAGTTTTCTCTAACATTACAAAACCAAAATCCCTGAAAACCCCTGACATTCACTGAGGCCTCCAGTGAGCATGCCAGGGCTGCAGTGGGTGTACAGGCTAGAAGTCCCCCATGGAGAACAACAGAAAAGAACACTGGATTCAGAAGCTAGAGAGCTCCTGGGAGCCCCTAGAGACAGACCCCTTTCTCATTCTGGGACTCAATTTCCCCATGTATCCAATGATGGGGTTAGAGGAGATGACCAGTAAGGCTCTTCTTCTAAGCTGCTCTCCCCAGCTCAGTCCACACACCTAGGGGAGCCAGAACTGAAAGCAGCAGCTCTCCCACGAAGAGGACGGCAATCCTCTTCGCAGGGGACCCGGGTTTTAACTCTTCTCTATTCATTACAGACTGTTTTGTGATCAAAGATTCAAAACTACCCAGAGACCTGTCATCTGAGCCCACAGATAACAGTGGCTGACATTTGGGTTCTAACCGCATAGGTTATCTACTTTCTGGACTCAAGAAAGCCAACTCAAACCAGCCAGGCAGTTGGGTTAACTTGCACTTAAATTCTTTTCTAAACAGAAAACAGGCCTTGAACAGGGTGATGTGGCCCATTCCAGCCAGCTGCCTCCTCTAAACCTATAGTCAACTTCAAAAGCCCGATGTGCTTTCCCAGAGCACCGCCCGAAGTTCCACGTTCCCAGCCAGGGAGACGTGTGAAAAGGACCGATCCCATAGCTCTCTCTCTAAGGAATAGGGATTCTTTTTTTTTTTTTTTTTTTGAGACGGAGTTTCACTCTTGTTACCCAGGCTGGAGTGCAATGGGGCGATCTCGGCTCACCGCAACCTCCGCCTCCTGGGTTCAGGCAATTCTCCTGCCTCAGCCTCCTGAGTAGCTGGGATTACAGGCACGTGCCACCATGCCCAGCTAATTTTTTGTATTTTTAGTAGAGACGGGGTTTCACCATGTTGACCAGGTTGGTCTCGATCTCTCGACCTTGTGATCCACCCGCCTCAGCCTCCCAAAGTGCTGAGATTACAGGCTTGAGCCACCGCGCCCGGCTAGGAATAGGGATTCTTGATGACCCCAGGATGGGTACACAGCCATGAGACCCCGGGACTGCCCCCTGCCTCGGCCCCATCCACGATTCAACAAGATAGACACATGCCACAGCAACCAGACATCCTCCGCAATCCCACTCTGTAAGGATACCTGAAAATCTCACCATCAGTCCCACCCCAGAAGACGAACATTCCTCCCTCCACCCTCCAGGGCGGAGACGCAGGGTTCAAAACATGGGCCTCAGAGAGGTGCTTCCAAGAGGAAGTGCCTTGGAAGCCTGGCTAAGGAATAAAACTTTCTGCTCTGGACAATGGGGTGGCGGGAGGACTTCTGTCCCACCTCACCCTGTGCCAGGCATACTCGTGCTCACTCAACAAATCCCAACACCACTCCAAACTCCAGGAGTACCCCCAAACTCCAGGAGCAAGTGGACTTAACAAGTCCCCACACTCGCAGAGGCCTCTCATCCCGCCCAGAGAGAGGAGTATCTGAGAGTAGGTAACAGCGTTCATGCTTTTCCTTTGAGAAGCAATGGTCCAGCGGCATTCCCTGCAAGATGCTATCTTCTGGCCTCATTTCAAGAACTCCACCTATCCTCACTCACAAACTAGCCTGCACCCCGCCGCCGCCGCCTCATTTTGACTCTTTTAAAATTAGTTCTAGGCACATGAAGCTCCTGGAAAACTGAATAAAAACAAACGCTCAAAGGGAAGTGTGGGACTCCTGCCAGGTTGGCCAACCCCTCCTGACTGATTTACAGGGCTGCAAAATGGTACTTTGTTCTGCAAATCTCCTCCCCTCCTTGCCCTGCCCTAATACTCAGGCCTTGGCGTGCAGCAGTTTGGGGCCACATGCACAACCACATGTGCAGACTTCCTTCACTGAAACTCAACATAGGCTGCATGGCCCAGGACCCAAAACGCCAAGGGGTGCAAGGCCTGTGCTGGGGGTGGAGCCGTGTGCTCTAAGCTGGGAAATGGAGGTCACTTAGGGGAGCTTGGGACACTCCTGTGATGACTTCATGCAGAGGGCAAGTGAGACAGGAAGCCTCCAAGTGACGCCTCTCTGGTGGCCTAGGGAGGGAGGGAGGGATGACAGTACTGGTTTCAGCAAGATGGGGCTTCCAATTCTATGCAAACTATGGGGTAACCCAGGTTCCCAAAGGGAATTTCAGCAGCATCAACAAACTAAAGATACAAATGCAGGAATGGAAGCAACCGAGGGAATGTCATCACCCAAATGGAAAGGCCAACATGGACAGAAATGGGGTTCAAAGAAGGGAAGGGGCCGGGAAGAGGATTCCTTGTTTCAGATGCAGACCACAGAACAGAATCAGTTTTGGAGAACAGGGGCTCTGATTGTGCGGCTTGGAGAAAACAGAGCTGTTGCTACGTGAAGAGGCAGAACCAGCTGACGTTAAAAATAGGTTTGGATGACATACACCAGTGACACAGGATCTCTGCCTTCAAACAGCCAGGGGGCCGGTGTGTGGGAGGGATGGACGAGCCTCCTCGCACCAGTGGGTGGCCCTGGGTCCAAGAGTAGATGCCCCAAGCTACAAAACGGTTCTGGGCTGCCTCAGGAGGGGGTGGGCTGGGATAATCTGGCGTCGCTTTCAGTCTAGACTTGGCAAAAAAACTTAAGAGGGGATTGCCACAGGACCCACCACCACCTGGGGTTTCCTAGGGATTCTTAAGACAGAAGAGCCCTGGACTGAGGGTCCCAGATCAGGGTTCCAGCTCTGGCTGGAAACCACCTACTGTGTGATCTGAGCAGGCCTTCCTGTCCCTCGCCCTGGGCTCCACTCAAGGCAGCTGAGGTCCTGCTGCTCCAGTGACACAGTGAGTGTCAAAGGAGCTCTTCAGCAAGCAACCTGAAAAGGGCTGCGTGTAGACAACAAAAGCCTCAACCTGCCATGGCCAGACCATCACCATCAGACCCAAATGAGGGTGGTCCCGATACCTGAGCTTCTTTTACGAAGTCCCAGCTCACGTCTGCCACCTGGGTACGGCCCTGGAAGACAGGAAGGGCTGGAGAAGCAACTGCCTTTTCATTTTGATCCCATCAATCAGTTCGGGGGGAAGTATTTATTCCCCAACATCCCTGGGAAGATGTCATTTCTGTTTTCCCAGTAAGGAAATTGAGGCACCAAGAGGTACACTGTCTCAAGGTCAGGTAGCTAAGTGGCTCTAATGTTAGTCCCTCTGTGCCTCCACCTTGGACCTCGGGTTCACAAATACAAAACCATGGTCATGTCCCACCCACCCCTGTAGTTCCCAGGAAGAGTTCTGTGTGCTTTGACTCTTACGGAAAAATACTTCATTAAACACATGAGAGAAGCACAATTCCTTCCTGTGTTTGAGACTGTCTATATTTTATGCTTCCCAAGTAGGCTGACCTTCTAGCTCTGCGCTTTCTGACAAATACTTCAATGAGTCGGCATTCACCAAGGCGGGGTGGGGTGTGTGTGTGTGTGCGTGTGTGTGTGCATGCACATGTGTGTCAAGGAATGCAAGATCCCACTGAAGAGTCTGTTGGATGTAACCGGCGAATTACCCTGGGAGGAGAAGAAGAAACAAGATGAGGGGTGGGGCGAGCTATACAAAGGTTACAAGTGCTTTTTACACATTGCATGTATCAGCAAACGCTTGCTTCTGGGGCTGGGGCCAGCCAGACTGTGCTGTGCTCACCAGAGCAGATGACAGGGCGTGGGTCTGCCCTGCAGGCCAGGAGGATGCAAGGAGCTGTGGTGACAGAGAACTGAGGGACAGGGAAGGTGCTCTGGGCGGGCGCTGTGAGCAGGGATTAGGGGGATCAGGGAGGCTTTGTGGAAGACATGGCACTTGAGCCGGGGCCTTAAAGGACGGCAGGACTGGAGGACGCAGGAGGTGATACAGGGGTGAGAGATTATGCTGTCATTTTAACCCTCCCTGGGCACAGGGCCTCCTGACAGCCTCTCTTCAGAGCGCAAATCCCTCCAGGACGCCCCCCCGCCCCCCGCTCCATCTCTAGGGTAGAGGGTGGGCATGGGGCTTGTTCCACTTTCCCTTCCCCACGGGAGAGGAGCCAGCTGCCCAGTGAGAGAGGGCTCGCTGTCCCCAAGCAGTCCCTTCTGACCCAGCTCACAGTGTGGTTCATCCAGTCTCTCCCTCCATCCTCCCTACCGTCGGCAGTCACCACCAGAACACAGAGGCTCTGAGGAGTAAAGGGACTTGTCCAAGGGCACACAGCTGGAAATGGGTAGCCCCAGCTCTTGGTCACATCTCAGTTTCTCTGATTCAAGTTTCAGAACCAACACTTAAAGATGGTCACGTGGAAACAGGTCAGAGATCAGTCCTCCCGTTCACCAGGGGCCGAGTACTTGGGCACCTCACTTTACCTTCTGTGCCCCCTCATCATTTGCTAAGGAAGGGAGCCCCCTACCCTGGGTGGGGGGAACAGGGAACTTAAACATGACTCTTAGCCAGGCTCAGCCAAGGTAAGGGTTCAGCAACCAGCAGCCCAGAGCCAGAGACACAGCTCCAGGCAAAGATTCCCTGACCACAGCAGGCTGGGGAGACAAAGGGGGCTGAAAGCTGTGCAACAACTAGATATTCCTCTGGACAGAAAAGCAACTCTTCTGAGAAGGGGCCTCTCTGCTGAGTGGTCACCTTAGAAAACTATTTCTTTTTTAAAAAATGAAAGAAAGGTATCCCAGTCAGAACAATTTCCCAAGAAAAGAAGGAAGTGAATCTCCTGGGCTGATAAGTATGAGGCCACCACAGTGCCGGGCCCTGCCCATTCATCCCAGGAAGCACCCAGATTCTTCTGGGGACTGGATCAAAGGTCCCCATTTGGTAAGAGGTGGAGCCCCATGTATTTAATAATTAGTACCTGGTGAGAGAGTGGATCCCAGCCAGGGCACCCTCTTCCACAGGCAAACACCGCCCAGCTAGGCCACACGGCACAGGGCGCAGGTCCCAGGCGTGTGCATGCAAGACAAGGAAGATGAAAGGCTAGAGGTCCCCGCTAGATGAACACTGTGGAGTGGATCAACAGCTCGGTGTTTGTACAACGCCGATTTTCTTCTTAAAGAGAAATGAGCTTCAGGCCCTGGTTTACACCATTAGCAAAACACACACATACACACACACACACACACTCTCTCTCTCTCTCTCTCTCTCTTTCTTCCCACTGTCTTAAAGGAGCTACTTACAACCACAAACATGTCATAGTAGGCCAGTGACAGCTCCGTAACAAGAACACTGGCAGTGGCTTCTGCAAAGTGGAAAATTCCCTGGCGTGGACCCGTGCACACGCTCCGTTCCAATGACAACTTAATCCTGCCAGGTCCGAGGTGTGCAGAGAACAGAAAACCACCCGCTTCTAGAAACTTTAAGTTTAAAATAAATCATTAAAGGCAGGGCCCTCAGAACATCTTTCAAGGATGGGAGCCCACACTCTCCCTGGCAAGCATCAGATTTAGTGGGGACCAAGTCACTTTCCCTCACCTCCTCCTCCGCTGTGACGGGACAAAGTGTACACAGTCTGACAAGTTCACCCGTGTCCCCCAGTGTCGGGGAAGGTGTACATCATTCAAACCTGGCACCGCCTCTTCTGTGTAAATGAACAGCCGGGAGTCTTTGAGCTCCTCAGGCCAGGAGGGAAGGCAGCGAGCAGCGGACCACCGTGGTCTGCACAGCCGTCCTGGCGCACGGTGCCACGCAGGCTCGGTGCTGAGCAGATGCCATCTAAGCCTTTAAAGCGTGCAATAATTGCGCTAATTTAGCTAACAGTCTCTGTTTCGTCCCCCACCCCGAGTCAACCAGCGTCCTTTGGTACTGCTGGAGAGATGCAAGCTGTTGGCTTTAGTGTTATTTTGTCAGCCATTAAACGATTCATCGGAGTCATTAATTGATTTATTACTGCTGCCTGCTCAGAGGGTTTAGCAAATAAAGAATGATGTAGGTCACAAAGCAAAGGAAATTGGACCCAACGACACTACGAGGTGCTGGGCACTTACAGTGTCTGCTGCTGTCCATCCAGGCAGCCCTCCTCACCCAGCTGTCAGACGAGGAACAGCGTAGATGGTCCTCCTGCCTGAAATCCAGGTGCCAGCCTACAGCCTGCTCAGGTGCTGGTGCTGCCAATGGGGAACCTTGTCTGGAGCCTCTAGAAGGCTACTCCCGGGCACCTGCCAGATACAGCTGAGGTGGAAGGGAGAGAAGCCCACACTGACTCCCTTACCCACCAGGTGGGCACTGAGTAGCAATGGCTGGGCCTGCAGCTAGGCCCTCCAGTGTTCCAGGAAGCCAAGGACAGGCCCCTCAGCCAAGACTCTACTCCCCTGGAGGTGATAACTCCAGCTAGGCCCTCCCTCTTTCTCCCCTGCACTGCCTAAGGGAATGGGAGGAATGCAACAGTTGATGCGCTCACAGGTGCCTCCTAATGCCTGGCCTTTCAAGTACTTACCTCTAATCCTCTCAACAGTCCTATGGGGTAGCCTGCATTGTCTTCCCTGTACCACAGAGAAGAATGCTGAAGCCCTGAGAGCTGATCGGCCAGAGGTTGCATGGCAGGCCAGGAAATGGCAGTCCTGGGATTCAAACCCAGGTCGACCTGATTTCAACATCCACGATTCTTCCCCTCTAACAAATCCTTCAGACTGACACAAGAGAGGCCCATAGTGTGGCCTTAAAGAAAACTCAGACAGAAACTAGCTAGGTGACCAAGAGCAAGCCAACATCTTTCCTTCTCAGAGCCCCAGGTGCCTCATTTGCAAAATGGCAGGGTTCTGATGGGTGACCTCCGAAGCCACAGGAAAGGATGAGATTCCAGGGCACGTACAGCTGCCCTGGCCACTGTGAAGCCTCATATCAGTTACCCCCAAGAACACTCCTGGGTTGTGAGTGAGGCACTGCATGAGCCCCTTGAGGTCCCCTGCTGCCCTTCAAACTCCAGCCTCCAGGGTGTAGGTCCAAGAAGGTTTGCTACACTCAGACCAGAGAGCAGTGACCCTCATCTCACCCCAATCCCAGCCCTTAGGGCTCTGAACAAACCAGAGAGAGTGGCGTCAAGGCAAGGCAATGGCTAATGCCTCCAAGAGGAGAACTCACCAGGCCATCGATTCCGTGTGTGTGTGTGTGTGTGTGTGTGTGTGTGTGTGTGTACATGTGTCTCTGTCTCTGGGGCAGGAAGGGTAATATCTTTGGTACCTGACATCCCTAGGAACCAAACACAGCCATTCTAGATGTCTCAAATTCTAGCATCACAGTTTTCAGCCCCTCCAAGAGGCATCACATCTCCACCGTGGTGAGCAGCCTTCTAGAACAGAGCCTGGCACGCTTTCAGAGGAGGCTCTTGGTGGATGGTGACTGGATGATCTGCTCCAAAAGTAATACAGAGGGGACAAAGAGGTGGTTCAGGGACCCACCAAGAACCAGGCTGCAGCCTGCTTCTGACCAAGACATAACCCCACCCTGCAACCCCAGGCTTTGGCCTGCTAAGGTCTGGTGGGAGCCACAGAGCTACAAGGCAAGGCAAGGCTGCCACTTCAGAGCTCACTACAGATTATTTGTTGGGCGTCTACCAGGTGCACACAGCAGGGCTTTCTTGTTTGAACCCACCAACAAGAGGGCCAGAGCACCCAAGAACACACACATCGCTTAGGATCCTGGTAAGAGATGTGCTAAGGGGGTGGGGCCAAGGGTGCTGGGAGGCAGGCGGGCTGGTCAGATGCTTCTGAAGGGACATGGGAGTTCATCTACTGGGAATTCTGACCCAAACTCTGCTCTGAACAAACACGGGACTTCCCATAGAGTGGTCCACCCCCTACTCATACCACCCATCAATATGGTATTCAAAGCACAAAGGAAGGTCTTTATGAAACATTTATTGGGGTCCCATTCAGAAACTAATAACCTAATATTACTTACACATATTTAGGACTTACAAAGTACCAGCTTACAAAGGCCTTTCTTTGACACATATTTACTTGATGAATACAACAACCATCTTCTGCACAGGCTGGCTCCTCTCTCTGCAACACTCTTCTCCTCTCTACTCAGGCCTGGGTGCTACCCTTTCGTCCTTTATATGTTCTCATCACAGTGTCTGTCACACCTGACTGTTAATTCCTTATTAAATTAGCCAGCTGTCCGCCAGGAATGGGGGAGGAATGGTGTGCACAGCACAGGGAAGATGATGGCTCAGTAAATATTTTTGGGATGAAAAAAATTCTTGCAGAAATTCTGCTTTTTGGCTGGGCGTAGTGGCTCTCACCTGTAATCCCAGCACTTTGGGAGGCGGAGGAGGGTGGATTCCCTGAGGAAGGAGTTCAAGACCAGCCTGACCAACATGGTAAAACCCCATCTCTACTAAAAATACGAAAAAAAATTTGGAAGGCATGGTGGCAGGCGCCTATAGTCTCGGCTACTCAGGAGGCTGAGGCAGGAGAATTCCTTGAACCCAGGAGGAGGAGGCTGCAGTGAGCCGAGATCATGCCA
This sequence comes from Saimiri boliviensis, assembly GCF_048565385.1. Taxonomy (NCBI): domain Eukaryota; kingdom Metazoa; phylum Chordata; class Mammalia; order Primates; family Cebidae; genus Saimiri; species Saimiri boliviensis. The sequence continues at coordinate 52,779,686 of NC_133459.1, forward strand.
CTGCACTCCAGCCAGGGGGACAGAGTGCGACGGCATCTTTAAAAAAAAAAAAAAAAAAAAAAAAAAAAAAAAAAAAAAAAATCCTGCTTTTCTACATGATTTCTTTTATTTATTTATTTTTTTTTAATTTTTTTTTAAGAGATGGGGTTTCACTATGTTGGCCAAGTGATCTGCTCACCTTGGCCTCCCAAAGTGCTAGAATTACAGGCGTGAGCCACCCTAGCCAAAAAAAAAAAAAAATCCTGCTTTTCAAGAGTAGTCACCTAATCTAAAAGGTCAAACTCTAAGACTAGCTATCTCAGTCCCCTTCATTAACATTTGGCTACAACCAAACAAGGAGCCCCTCCCTTCCAAATAACAACAAACAAAACACACATCCCCTGCCACACACTGTGCCCTCTCCCTGTAAAGCCCTGGCAAATGACTTGGGCAGGCCATATCTCCCAGAGTCATTGGTTATTAAAATAGAAGTCATCCTTGTATCACTCCCTCCCAAGACAATGGGAAAGACAGCTTCAGCTCGTGTCTGGGGAAAGCATTTTTAGCTCCAAGGAAGGACAAAAGCAATGAGAGGGAGTGGGTGGCGTCACAGAGCTGGCGCCTTGTTCTTAGTCCCACTGTGGAAGAGGTCAAGACCAGGCCCAGTGGGCTGGGTGCAGGAAGGGGTTCGACTGGCCTCTCCCAGTCCCCCCGGTCAGCCTCCCTTCCATCTCCAAAATGAATCCTACTATTTATTCTCAGAGAGGTTGGACTCCCTGGCCTCTCTGAAGGTGGCCGACTGCTCCACTGGCCCAGGCCTCTGCTGTCCATCACTTGTGGGACCCAGAGACAGCAGAGGAAAAAGGGGCTGTTCTTGGGCCCGGACACAAGCGGAGAACCAGCAGGGTGTAGGGTACCAGCCTGACATACCTTCCTCTACTTCCCTGAAAATGCACCCCACAAGCAAAGGCTCCTCCACCAAACTAGGGACTGTCCCTTACAGCTAGACCCTCCAAGCCACAGAATTTAGTAGACATGGTTCTCAAAATCAGAGACAAACCACAGAGCAAGCTCTGGGCTCATGTGGGAGGAACGCATCAGCCCCATCCTCCCCTCTCCCCGCCCACTCCCCGTCCCTTCCTCAGTCCCTCACTTCCCATGAGATGAAACTTGACAGGGGTGGAGAGAAGGGGAGAGTGGAGAAACCAGGATCCCTGTAGCCCACCAGGGCCCCCGGCAGCATCTCCACTCTGCCCCACCCCTGTGCTGGTCACGTCCTGGGAATGGCTCCAGCCCTTCACAGATTAAGTCTCCCTCAACACTGCCTCCATCCTGGTCCATGTATCTACCTACAGAACTCCTAGTTAACCACCAATGCCCAGCTCAAATGTCCCTGTTTCCTAGTCCAAGTAGGTACTAAAGTTCCTAAGTAGGTTCATGAGCTAGAACTCGATACTAGAAGATGTCAGTTTCCGCTTGCGTCCCTTTCACGAGGCATCTCATGGAGCATGCAATACCAATGGACTCCCAGCCAAGCAGAGAGAGAATGGGATTCAGGGCAAGAGCTCCAGCTCATGGGCTCCCTGACCAATTCAGAGAGGCAGGCAATTCATCTGACTTGAGCTGCACCCTGTAATACAGGACAATCTCTGGGTTGACATGAGATTTTTAAAAAACAAGGAGATAAGGAAAGGGCAGTGATTTCATCTCAGCCTTTCTTCTCTGCCTCCCATTCCAACCTCCCCCCTTTCTCATATCCTAAGCTTCAGCCACAGGGGACACTGGCTGGTCCCCAGCTTTTGTACATGTCCTCCTCCCCTCCATCTAGAATGCCCACCTCCCTGCTGGCTTCTGCCACTCCAACATATCCCTTAGGCCACCCTGGACACAAGGCAGGATGATTTCTTCATCCTCCAATCCCACGTGAGCTACCTTCACCCTTCCAGCATTTTCTACCTGGTCATATTACATAGACAGAGGTTATCTCCCTGCAGGACTGTTGCTTCCAAAAGAGGGGAATCCAAATATTTACAATGTCTTGTATCAATAAACATCAAGTGGCTGGGGACTGGAAAGGAGCTTTATGGACAAAGCTAGGCCTGGTCCTTCTGGGACATTTCTCCCTTCTTCCTATTTGTCTACTTTATAAAGATGTAACTTTAAGGAACAGACCAGATTTTGGTAAGTTCAAATGTGAAAAGGTGCAAAAAGCAGCCTTAACTCCCAAAGGCTTCCATGTCTCTCTCTCTCTCTCCTCAAACAACTGTTGGAAGAGACAAACATGAAAACCTCTGGAGAAATCTGAATGTGAGTCCTGGTTCTGCTTCTAGCCTGAAACTTGCAAGTCAGAGACAGCAGGACCATTCTTGACAAGGTCTCTACTTTGCTGCAAATCTGGCCTAAGGCAGTTTGTTTTTCTTCTATTTTTGTCTAATTCCATTTAAGGCCATCGCCTGGGTCCTCTCTGTCCAAGACAGAAATTACTAATTTAAATTTGGGGCTTCGGAAACTTTGAATCTACAACCATAGAACAGGAAGGAGTCCCACAGCCAGGCTGGACAGATGTGGCCTCCCATCAACACACCAGTATCAAGGATAGCAAAGGTCTGGAACCTGGTTCTCCCAAGCTGTCTGTGCCCTGGCTGTCTAATTTAGAAAATGAGAATAATAAACCTTGCCTGCCTCGCAGGATTTGTGAGGGTCAAGTTTCTGCTGGATCCCCTGGAACGGTGCCTGGCATGCATCCATCAGGTGCTCCAGAAATACTTGCTGCATGGGTACTCATTCTAAACCCTCCCTACTTGTTTTCCACAAGGATGGCCTGTCCCTGGGGACCACTCTCCTGCAGAGCAGAGTCCCAGAGCCCTGCCATCCCTGCCCACAAAGGCTTTGTGTCCTAGGAACAATAATAAGCCCCCATATTCCCGAGACTCTATGTAGGCACCAAAGGAGGCTGATCTCACTTAATCCTCCCAACAATCTCCTGAGGTGGGTGAATTCACTCCTTTATTTTACATCCAACCTATCTTGCTGGTGACATGAACAGTTAAGCGTCTTGCATAAGGTCACAGTTAATGATGCTGGGATTTTCTTCCTGGCTGGATCCAGACATCATAAACTCACATACCACCCACCACCACCTCCAGTGGGAACCAGAAGGAAGATTTAAGTCATGGAAAGAAATAATCTTAATCCTAGAATCAGGCCCTTTGGGTCTGGCACCGATTTGGGACAGGTGTCCAACCTGAATTTGCCCATCTGTAAAAAGAGAAGTCACCATTCCCTGCCTGGCCTACCTCACAACGGTGGCATGAAACACAAATGAAGAAACAGACATAAAAAAGGTCTGGAAGCTGGGCACGGTGGCTCACACTTGTAATCTCAGCACTTTGGGAGGCCAAGGCGGGAGTATCACTTTAGGTCAGGAGTTCGAAACCAGCCTGGCCAACATGGTGAAACCCCATCACTACTTAAAATACAAAAATTAGCCAGATGTGGTGATGTGTGACTGTAATCCCAGCTCCTCGGGAATCTGAGGCAGGAGAATCACTTGAACTCGGGAGTCAGAGGTGTAATGAGCCAAGATCGTGTCACTGCACTCTGGAGAGAGAGGGAGACTTTGTCTCAAAAAAAAAAAAACAAAAAGGTGTCTGGGAACAGAAGGGCAACACAACCATCTCCATCACCCTGGACAATCAAAGGAGCTGGGAACAAAGATGCTGCAGAAGAGCACTGGGTGAGGAGTCAGGCCTGGCTGGCTACCCGCAAAGGCCCTTCACTGTACGCATAAAACAAAGGGAGTGGATTCAATTCCTGGTTTCCAAACCTGGTTGCACATCAAAATCATGTAGTGAGCTTTGCAACAAACTCAGCTTCCTGAGGGTGCAGGGATCCAGCTTCTGGGAGCTCCTGGACCAGATGTTCCATCAGATCCCTCCTCGGTTCCACCTCTGCCCTGACCCCAGCAGGGGAAACAGATCCCAGGTTCTGGGGATGGCTGGGCCAGATGGACAGGCCTCTTCTGCCCCCTCATGCTCCCCAACCAGGCTCCCAAGAGGCCTGCAGGAAGCCGCCGGGTGCAGGTCAGGGCTTCAACAGCCGCCCAAACAGGTATAGGCCCAGCTTTAATTGGCCTCTTGGTTAAGCTTTCTAATCTCATTAAAGCTGCCTCCATCAAGCAGACTGAGGCTCTGAACCGAATCACAGAAGAGCGCTGCTCTGCCCCCACTGTAAGCTGATTAGGTCTGGGGAGGCCTAGCTCGGACCCTCTCTGCACTACCACGCCTTACTGCCACATGGAAGCCACAAACCCAGACTCATGAAGGGAGGCACACTGATGAGGGGGACAGCAAGAAGAAAGTTCAGGGAAGCAGTCCCAGCAAGGGTATGGGACCAGACCTGCCTACCCTACTCTGGGGAGCCAGTGCTATCTCTGGGATTTTCAGTGAACACAAACCACAGAGTAATCTGATTTCCTATCTTATCAGTACACAGTGCCAGAGACCACCCGGTTCCAGGAGGAAGTGGCCCTTCTGGGCACAGTGTGGGACTCACAGCTACCTCTCCAAATTCTTTTCGAAGCTTTAGTACTTCATTCAGATGGGCAAGAAGGCAGCAGAGGGGTGTGGTGTGGGGACCAAACACCTGCTTTCCATCTTTGGAAGAGACTTGTCTGCCACTCACTCTCTCCCTGACCCCTTCTACCTCCCCAAGGAGCTACACTGCGGCTCTCCTCCGATCCAGCTCCTGGACGTCAGCTTCAGAAACACCATGGTCAGCGTGTGCAAACAGCCCTGAGCAAATACACATCGCCCACTTCTCCATCATCTCGCTTTATCTAAATATATCCCAAGGAAATAACTTGGCAGCGGTGAGAAATTCTGCAGAGGCTCCAAAGTAACAAAAACAAAACACACACACACACACACACACACACACACACACACACACACACAAACACACACACAGCTCCGTTCAAGGTGCCACACTAAGCTGAGGACAGGCATGGAGACACAAACACTCATAGGCGACAACCACCCAGGGTGTGCTGGGGGTTCAGTCCCACTGAGGGTTCGTGCTCGGTTGTTATTAATATTTAATAGGAAAGACAATATTTTAGAAGAGACGGAACTCTGTGCAGGTTCCAGGCCAGGCTAGCACGGATGCCCTGTCCAAGGGAGATGTTAAGGGGGCACGCCTAGCCAAGTACACACATACACACCCAGCCCACACCCTCTGGGGCTTGCTGCAAGACACTGGTATTTTCCGCTCCACTTGCCAAGAATGGAGCCACCCTGCCCTGCATGCTTGATCCTCAAACTCCTGGAAACAAAGGCGGCAGTCACGGGGGCATGCTAGCACACCTCAGGCATTGGTCTGATGTCCCCCTACCCACTGCCATTTTCGCTAAAGGGGAAACTAAGGTCCCAAGCAGGAGACAGACATGCCCAGAACCTGGCTAGGGTCTCTCTTACTCCACTACGCTGTCACCCTTTGGATAATTTGAATAGAGGTGGCTTTTTCTTTTTTTTAATGCATTCCACAAATCCAGGCTATTTACAATCACCCCAGACCAACTCTTGTGGGCACGGGGCACCAAATTATTAGGAAACTGTCTGAGAGTCCGGCTATGGGCAATCCCCTAAATTATGCCAGCTCTCAGTGGGCCGGCCTGCTTTCTCAGGTTGCGCATAACCACCCTAGTGCCTGCCTTCTCCATCTGCCACCTAGACATGGACCTGAAGCCTGGCCCACTGCATCAGCCCCCTCATTGGTTTATTAACCTCAATCTACTGTTTTCTCTAAACAGATGAAACCCAGATCGCTCACAGTGCAGGCTCACAACCCGAGGAGTCTCTGCTCCTTGTCACATACCAGCTCAGCCCAGCCCTTCAGGACCTGGCCTGAACCGACCCTCATTCCGAGCTCCACCCGCATAATTCCTCCCTACCTGAATGCTGCATGTCTTTTTAAGCTTCTATGCATTTGTACACTCTTCCCAAACACTGGAATGCTCCTATCTCAGTCTTTCTTCTCAGTCACCAATACCAGAACTCAATAATCAGAGATATCATTCAATTCTAGCTAAAGTTAAGAAAATGAAGGCCCAGAGAGGATAAGGGAGGGCCACGAAAGATAAGGTTAGCAGTGCTGGACTCGTGGCTGGCCAGAGACTTCATCAACTCCAAAAGCCCTCAAAGACCCTCTCCAAATCACCAGCCCTACAGCACGATCAAATGCCACTGAGGACCAAATATCCAAAAAAGAGGGCCCTTAGGGAGGTTCCACAGAAGAGTCGACCGGGGAGCTCAGGAGGCTGCAGAAGCGAACGCGTGCACGGGCCTGGAATCCCTTAGAGTGGGGGGCGTCATCACGTCAGTTCAGCTCATGGGCCCAGAACAGGCGCTCAGGGAGGGCACACAGAACCACCAAGGATGGTACCTGGCGCATGGAGACACTCGATCAACATTTGCTGCTGCACACATGAATGGCACAAACGGCCAATGACAAACAGAGAGTACCTCACAGGCCTCTACTCAGCTCCAGGATCCCAAAGAAAGGAAGGATTATTTCTGCCAGAGGGTGGGGCAGTCTGGACAGCTTCACAGAGCGGTGACATCTGATCAGACACCATCTGTTATTTTTCTCTAATTGTTCCACATGTGTGAAACTTTGATTCTCAAGCTAGAATGTAGACTCTGAGAGGGCCAAGACTGTAGCTGCTTTCTCTGCCTTCCCCTACTCCGTCTCCAAATCTCCGTCCCATGGATGGGCTCCCAGTGGATGCTGAAAGAACTCCAGAAGAGCAATGAACCCCATTTTTTTATTTCAGAGAGAAGGTCAAAGCAAAGCTCTTTTCCCACAAATCTGCTTTACCTTGCAGAAGTTCTCTGAACCCCATCAGGAAATCCACTGATATCCATGGGCACTTTCAGCATCCCAAATCCTCTGTGCCCCGGGTGTGGTATTTAAGAGACAGGCACTCTTAGGATCTACTGAACGCTTCCCACGTTCGACAGGTGGCACTGGGTCTCCTAGACAGCTTAGCTATTTCCTCCTTCAACAATCCTGCAGGACAGGAATCAACATCCCTACTCAATGGGGAAAATGGGGGCTCAGAGAGGTCCCTTGGCAAGGTTAGGAGAAGACCTGCATCTCATCTTTACCACATCACAATGCCCATATTAATTCCCTGCCAACAGTTTTCCCACAACAGAAGCCTCACCTGGACCATTTGGCAGGAAGGAATTAATGCCCATTCAGAAACCTGCCGATGGTAAAGTAGTATTGAGGACCAGCAGCAGCACACCAACTTTGGCTCAGCAGCAGAAACAAACCCAAACAGCACACCGTACCAGGTGGTGCTCATTCATCCAGACTAAGCTATACCCCTAGTTTCTGCAGACTGTGCCCCACTTTCAGGGCACAGTCAAAACCCCCCAGCCACATCCCTGTTTCCACAGAGGCCTAAAAGAATGCAAACTCCCATTACTCCCTTTCTTGTCTGGATAACAGCCACCTCACAACTCTCCCTCCCACGCTGGGACCCTCGCGGCTCCTACGGCACATAGCCCTGAAGAGGCACTCAGGCCAGGGAGAGAAGAACAAACTGGAAGGGGGATGGAAAACACACACAACAGTAAGCTCCAACCCAAACAGAACTAATCCATTCAGAGCCAAGCGAGGCTGAGCAGATGGGAAGCCAGGCATCCCCCACCCACCTACCCGCCACCACCACCGCCGCCACAGCCGCCACCACCACCCCAGATTCCAGAGCCTTCACCACAGTGGTATAATTACAGAGGGTGACCCAGCCACATGCTCCCGGGGCCACCCCCTGCTCCCAGGCACCCACAGGCACCGCCTTCATCTGGTTTGGGTTTAGAATTCTACCCAAGCCTCCCCCAAATTATGTGAGCAAAGGCAGGGGGAACACAAACACCCAATCCCTGGGAAGGGGGTAGACGGAGGCACAGACTACACACTCCTCTCTGGATTCGCCTACGACGCCAAAGGGAGGTTGCAGGGAGACACCCCCTTCTTCCCAGCCTGGCGCCTGCTGCTCCCACTCAGACCACCGCCCCACATTCGCAAGGACACTATCATTCAGTGTGTCTGTCTGCCTGTCTTCCCCTCCAGCCTGCAAGCAGGAGGAGGGAACGGGACAACCTCTGTTTTCCTCACTGTGGTACCCCCTGCCCCGCCATGCTTGCTTAGTGCAGGCAAGGCTGTGCAAAATGTATTCAAGTACCTGCTGAATGAATGTAGCTCACGACTCTGAGTATAACATCTATTTTTTTGAAATGGAGTTTCGCTCTGTCACCCAGGCTGGAGGGTTCAAGTGATTCTCCTGCCTCAGCCTCCCAAGTAGCTGGATTACAGGCGCATGCCACCACACCCAGCTAATTTCGTATTTTTTAGTAGAGATGAGGTTTCATCATGTTGGCCAGGTTGGTCTCGTCTTAGCATAATATTGATGTGTTTATTCCTTTAATATTTCTTTCTTTCTCTAAAGTTTAAGCACCCGGAGGGCAGGAATCCCATCTGTCTTATCCATCATTGCCTCCCCAACAGCGATACTTAGCAAGCACTCAATACACACTTGCTGAGCAAAGGAACAGCAACTTACCACTTCAAGAACACTGACGTCATACCACCCAGTGGAGGAATCTCCACCACAGTAGAGGGTGTTAGGGCTGCATGGGGGCTCAGAAACCACCTGCTCATTGATAACAGGAGGGAGTATGACTTGTTTGCAGCCACAGACCAAGTCAGTGCGGTCAACGCAGGACTCAAACCCAGGCCCGGATGCCAGGCTCCTGACACCCAGCCATGGCACCCATGTCCTGGCAGTGCTAGGCCCCGTGGGGGGAGACAAAAGACACGAAAGATGTCTTTTGCTTCAGGAGAAGCAGGTGATCTAGCAGGGCAGACGAGACAGACACGTGAAACAATTAGTGAACAAGATAACTGCCAGGCTAGTGGTATTATATCCTGATATAATAAAGAACACGCTGTACAACACAATTAGAGACAAGAGCCAGGCACACTGCGCTAATTACACAGCACAAAGGGTGAGCTCACGGGAGCCATGGGGTGCTGGTGCTGCCACAGAAAGCTCTGGAGGCCAAGAAACCAGAGGTGAGCTTGGGGTGGGGGGGCTCTGCCATGCAGCCTCTCCTGACTGCTCCCTCCACCTCGGTGCTCCTGCTACCCAGTCCCTGTGCTAGATGATCCCTTCTGACACTTCTGACGCCTCGCTGCCCTTGTTCGGGCAGTTTGTTATTGACCTCCTAGACAGTCAGCACAGGGGGCAGGGGGCAGGCCCTGGCACCATGCCAGTCCCTGGCTCATTACTTCAACATAAACAATCGCCCGCATTTCCCCCCACTGTGTGCTGGACTCTGCTCAGCCCTTCCTTGCACTCATCCTGGTCAATCCCGACAACAACCCTAGGAGGTGCGAACAGTAAGCTCGGAGGAGGCAGCCACCCACCCAAGGCCACGATGCCCATAAACAGCAGTCAAGACACTGCATTAAATAGGTCCCCATGCTACAAATCTCATGCTCTTAAATCTTTAACCCACACGCTACAAGCGGCTACTGAGCACTTCAAATGTGGGTGGTTCAAACAGAGATGCACCGTAAGCACAAACTATGTATCAGATTGCAGAGACAGTTTGGGGAAAAAATATAAAAGACATCATTAGTAATCTTTATACTGATGACATCTTACAGTGCTATTTTGGATATATTCAGTCATAATTAAAGTATACTATTAAAGCTAATTTCGCCTATTTCTTTTTACTTTGTTTTGTGGCTACAAGGAGCTCTGAAATAACCTGCCCGGCCCTCAGTTCGTTTCTACCAGACAGCACTGCTCCACACAGCAGTGCCTCACGTGTTTGCAGAACGAGCCATGGGAAGGATGGAGAGAGAGGAAGAGAGGACGGAGAAGACGGCAAATGTCAAGTTTCGGACAAGGGGAAACTTGAACCAAGGGGTAACAAAGGGGGCACTCCTGAGCCTGTGCAGGACAGAGGAGCCATGATGAGTTCTGAACACAACTGGGGAGCACTTGGTTGGGCATGTTAGAACCAAACGACAGAAGATGAGGACAGCAGCGCAAGGCTCTGACCTGGAGTTTTTGGCAAGGCTGCTTACCACGCTGAAAAACGAGCTGGGAATGATGCCTCTATGGGACAACAGTGGCCTGGAACCAGTCACTTAGCTAGTGTCCTTCCAGAACATGACAACGATACCTCAATTTCCTAAGTTAAAGAGCTCTGGCGGAGGGTTCTCCTCCAAGCACCAGGGCACCAGAACACCTTCTGGGCACAGGGCTAGCTGCACATAGCAGGAGCGAAGGGGCTCCCCCGGGGAAGAGAAGCCAGAGGAGGCCAAGTAGGGAGTTGTAGGTGATGGTGGGAAAAGGACACAGCAGGATGGGGTGTGTGGAGGGACAGGTAACTCTGGCAGAAGGTCCAGCCTGCAGTGGCTTCATGGGGAGCAGGCAGTGAAGGGCAGCCGCAGGTAGAGGAGGAAGAGCACAGTCCAGCAGGGTCACTGGAGTCAAACCCCAGGCCGTTCTGCTAGACAGGGAACACAGCTGGTACAAGGCTAGGGCTGAGTTTGTGGATGCTATCAGAGAACAGACAGGTGCCTCACCCGTGGAAACCACCCAGGGCCTTGTCAAAAGCCTCTCAGGCATCCTCTGCTGGGATGAGTTGGCCTACCCAGGGTGGCTGCTGAGAAGGCAATCACAGATAAACACCTTCGCAGAACCTGGAAGAACACTACCCCTACCGACACCATGAGGGAGCTGGTGTGGCTCTTAATGGAGCATGCGCACTCCACCAGCGTGGCCAAGACTGTCCTCCACGCCCACCGAGATTTGCCATAACCAGAGAAAGGCCAAGGATCCTTGGGAGGAACGTGGTGGGTTCTCTGCAGGCAAGACTGGGTCCTGGGGGATAGGGGGCCGTAGGGGTGCTTACGTAGTCCAGGAGGAGGAATAAGAAGTGAACACAGGAGCTGCCAGTCTGGCTAGAAGTGTGCAAGGAGTTGGGGGATAGGATGGGAGATAGAAAGGCCAAGGATCATGTATGCCTGGCGGAAGGCGTGGCGTGGGAGGCCAGGCCAAGGGTAACTAACTAACTTCAGCTTTGCCATCGCTAGCCGAGCAACTCTGGGCTCTTTCTTAACTTAGTAAGACGGAAACCGCCACCCTTTACTGCCGAGGGCCTGTATGAGGAATAACGACATTCAGTAGCTGTGAGTTTTCCAGCACAGACCCAGGCCCTGCCTTTCCCAGTATCACTGGTCCTTCAAATGCCTCCTTCCCCTCTTCATAGCACCTGCCTAGCACACCAGCCAGCACATGGTAAGGTTTCAATAAATAGCACATTTTCTATTATGAGACATCACAGCTGAGGAAATACCAACTTAGATCCATCTCTGGCTGGAGCTGGAGTTCAGGAAAGCAGAAAGTTAACCTAACTGAGCCATCACAGAGTCAGGGAACATTTTCAAAATGGAAGACAGTTTCAGGCTCCAGGCCATCAGCTTCTTTTGCCAGGGTGGGCAATTGGGAGCCATGGAGAAGAAGCCAGGGGACTTGAGTTTGGAAGTCATTATTTATTTTTTTCTTTAAAAATAAATAAATAAATAAATAATATGAGGTCTCACTATGTTGCCCAGGCTGGTCTTGAACTTCTGAGCTCAAGTGATCCTCCCTCCTTGGTTTCCCAAAGTGCTAGGATTACAGGCATGAGCCACTGCACCCAGGTGAGTTCAGATTTATTATAAAAGACGCACCACAGGTGGAAAGAGACTCTCACTTGGACTCGGGGCTCAAAGATGGTCACTATTATCTGGCTCTCTGTCTAGCAGACTTCTCTCCCTGCTGTCAGTTTTACCCCAAGCCCAGTCACTCATATCTGCAAGCTGTTTCCTATGATACTGTCTTCTACCATGATACCCTTCCACCAATCCTCATTTGTGAAAGTACTACCAACTTTCAGGGTCCTAGGGAAATGCCACATTCCTCAGTAGCCCTTCTCAGACTTCTCCCAGCTGAAGGTGCTCCCCCTCCCATCCTATCCCCCAACTCCTTGCACACTTCTAGCCAGACTGGCAGCTCCTGTGTTCACTTCTTATTCCTCCTCCTGGACTACGTAAGCACCCCTACGGCCCCCTATCCCCCAGGACCCAGTCTTGCCTGCAGAGAACCCACCACGTTCCTCCCAAGGAGTGAGTGGATATTACACACTTGCTCAGTGAAAGAACAAGAGGAATATGATAATGCACACCTTGGTGTGATAAGCCCCGGGCTGGTGTCAGCCACGTGTCAAAGAGCACATCCACTGGAGAACAGGGGACAGCTACAAGTCCAAACAGGCGTAGAGTTTCAGTCCAGGACACCAGGCTCATTACTAGCAAAGACGGAGTTATCTGAAACCAGACTGTGCAACAGAAGTCAAAACCAAGCCATACTGCAGCCTCTCCTGAGGCCATCTTCAACTCTTACCTCAGTCATCCCTTGACTGAGTGGGAAAGTTGCTAGCTGGGTACACTGGGGCCAGGACCCTGACATTTCTTAGAAGCTGTCACTGGTATTATCATTAGAAAGAAGATAATAGTAAACAGCTTTTGGTATTTCTGTGTGCCAAGAGCTTTATGTGATTGCCTCTCTTTATACCAACCCTAAGACATAAATATAAAAACCACATCACAGGCCAGGTCTAGTGGCACACACCTGTAATTCCAGGAGTTCAAAACGAACCTGAGCAACAGAGCGAGACCTGGTCTCCGCAATTTAAAAAATAACTTTTTAATTTTTTTTTTTTTTTTTTTTTTAAAGACGGGGTTTCACCATGTTTGTCAGGCTGATCTTGAACTCCAGACCTCAGGTGATCCGCCCACCTTGGCCTCCAAAGTGCTTGGATTACAAGCGTGAGCCACATCCGGCCTAGAAATAAATTTTTTAATTAAAAAACAAACAAAGAAAAAAAAAAAAAACACTTCACAGAGCAGGAAACTGAGGCTAGACTGCCAAAAGTCACTTAGAGGCAGAGGGCAGAGGCAGCATACTGACACTAGGCTCCTTCTACTACAGCTTTCCACCAGGACCCTCCAACTACTACTTACCTTGACTTTCAACCCTGAGATTCTAAAGGCCAAACTATGAAGACTCAAGCAGCATCCCTGCCCACTGCCTCCAGGAGGAAGGCCAGGCCTCAATGGGTCACCTAAGCTCTACTACCTGGACACCCTACACTCCCATGACTCGCTCAGACTGTGCTCCCTCTACTTCTGCCTTCTGGACCTAGAGCCCAGGGGCCCAGGATCTCCCCTGAAGGAACCAGCTCCCCCAGTTATGGTGACACCCCCACTATGATCCCATCATCTTACATTACAGTCCTCCAGCAAACACCCGCTCTACTCTCTACTTCCAAAACAGCTCCAGGTCACCTTCTCTGGCAACTTTTGCACCCACTCCCATGTACCTCCTGGCCAACGGAGAACCAACCTCTCCGTCTCCCCTAGCCCAGGCCAGGACTTATGCAGATCTGGGCCCAGCACAGAACCTAAACTGCCTTACTACGCTGTGTTTAACATTTTTTCTGGCTCTACCCAACATGGGCTCCTTGAGGGCAGGGAACCTGTCTTGATTTATCTTCATATCACTGTCAGAGGTGAACCAAAGCAACTCCAACTTGAATAGGAGCTGGGTAAAATGAGGCTGAAACCTACTGGGCTGCATTCCCAGACAGTTAAGGCATTCTGTGTTACAAGATGAGGTAAGAGGTCAGCACCAAATACAGGACATAAAGACCTTGTTGATAAACCAGCCAAAAACCCACCAAAACCAGGATGGTGATGTCACTGCTACACTCCCACCTGCACCATGACAGTTTACAAACGCCATGGCAACATCAGGAAGTTACCCTCTGTGGTCTAAAAAGGGGAGGCATGAATAATCCACCCCTTACTTTGCATATCATCAAGAAATAAGCATAAAAATAGGCAACCAGCAGCCCTCAGGGCTGCTCTGCCTATGGTGTAGCCACTCTTTTTATTCCTCTACTTTCGTAATAAACTTGCTTTCACTTTGCACTGAGGACTCGCCCTGAATTCTTTCTTGTGCAAGATCCAAGAACCCTCTCTTGCGGTCTGGATTGAGACCCCTTTCCTGTAACATTCCCAGTGCTTGTAGAATACATTAAGTCTTTTTTTTTTTTTTAAATAGAAACAGAGTTTGTCCATGTTGGTCAGGCTGGTCTCAAATTCCTGATCTCAGGTGATCCACCTGCCTCAGCCTCCCAGAGTGCTGGGATGACAAATGTGAGCGACCTTGCCCGGTCTAAGTCATGTTTTAAAGCACAACTTCCCCTGAAACAACCCCAAACCCATCACCAGAGATGCTCTTCAGCAATGAAAATAACAAAGAAGAGGCTGGGCATGGCAGCTGACAACAGTAGTCCCAGCACTTTGGGAGGCCGAGGCAGGCAGATCACTTGAGGTCAGGAGGACTTTGAGACCAGCCGGGTCAACATGGTGAAACCCCATCTCTACTTAAAAATACAAAAATTAGCCAAGCGTGGTGGCATGCTCCTGTAATCCCAGCTACACAGGAGACTGAGGCAGAAGAATCACTTGAACCGAGAAGGTGGAGGTTGCAGTGAGCTGAGATCGCGCCACTGCACTTCAGCCTGGGTGACAGAGTAAGACTTACTTTCAAAAAAAAAAAAAAGAAGAAGAAGAAGAAGAAGAATAGGATAAGCCATTGATCACCAAGAAAAGCAGGGATTTTTTTCCAGGGTCAGCTCTGAAAACTAAGACCCTTTTAAGAATACCTGAGATTCAAATCAGTGACTCCCACCTCCCCCACAAAAAAACAATACTGAAGAACTAGGCAATCTCTGCAAGTGGCTTGCAAAGGAAAAATCTCACTGGACTGGAATGATTAGGGATAGGAGACGAAGAGCTGGTCTAAAGTAACGCTGCAACAAAATCGTAACGCTCTTCTGATGAACTGGGGCTTATGTGCATACAGCTTTAGTGACTAAACACAGGTCATTTGTCACTGGCGTGTCCCATGTGGGTAAGCAAACAGAACACACTCACTGCAGGCAGTTTAAGATTATCAAGCAGGTTTTGCAATCTTCCCACATCTTATTAACACCACTCATTTGCTTGGCAAACCTGCCCTCTGGTCTTGGCCTGAAGGGAGTGAGGCATGAACCCTGGCCTGAGGCAAGTTATAAATTTCTATCAGACCCCATCAAACTGAGCCGCCCCCAAATCACACCAAGTTTTCCAAGTAGCCTAATGAGAGCTGATGAGGCTGAGTCGAGCCAGTCCAAGTTGACACTGGCGAGCAAAGTCTTTCGCCAAGCTGCAGTAACAGGATAACCAAGACAACATCGGCATCCCTTCTCTGTGCAGCAAAGGGAAATAAAGCTGGTTCTCAAACAGCCAGCCTTGCTTTGGACTGATATCTAGGGAAACATTCCCCTTAGGATTCAAGGCAGACTGCACTGTGAGAAATCATTTGTCCCTTGCACACAGTCAATGGGCTTAGACAACGCCAGGCCGTCAGAAAGTTGGCTTCTGTGCCACTCACTTGCTCCTGACACCACTCGGTAACTCAAAGACCCTGGAGTGGTCCCGATAAATCCCTAACTCCCCAATTGCCCTGTACTCAGAAATAACCAAAAGCTTTAGCTGCTGCCAAAAAAGGGAAAAGAAAGAAAACCCCAGGAACACACGAAATCCATGTCCAACTCCTTTGCCCCTTGGAACAAAACCCATTGCAGGCACACACAAAGCCGGGAAAGGCAGGACAAAGGAGAGGCCAGGTCACACTCGACAAGGCGCTTTCTTGTCGTTTCCAAAACAGAACTGTCCTCTATTAAAATGCTCTTGTTGCTCGGATGTTGGTGCGATGTTGGTGCGGGGAAGGGGTGGGGGAGCACAAATCTCAAAACAAAAGGCGAGACACAGCGTGCAGGGAAGCCCGGGCAGGCTCCTTCTCCCTGTGCACTTCCAAGCCTTTGAATGCCCGCAGATCTTCGTCCAGAGCTGGCAGCTGTCTGTTATTATCCCAGCAACTCCAAGGGCCCCAGCACCAGGGAGCGTGTCCCAAGCAGGTGAACACCATCTGCCCGGCTGACAAGATGCCCGTCTTAGTGCCTGCTGCTGCCAGCAGGCCGTGTGGACCTCCAGGAGGCGCAGCCAACCTCCCCACCCTCTCTGGGATGATTCTTCAACTCTCAGCCAGGCTTTCTTCTCTCTCCCCGGGGGCCGCAGGCTCAGTCACTACCTAGCATTTATCACTGGAGGAGAGCTCTTTTAAAAAACACCTGGTCACCTTTCATTGCAATTTCTAAAGGCGTTGAGAGCATGGTTGGGGCGGGCTGAGGGGAAATGCGGAGTTAGGTACACACAAGAAAAGAGAGCCCACGGACACACCTTCGAAGGGGTTAGTTTTAAGAAGGGTTCTTAATTGATCTACAAAGAGAAGAAAGTTTTCTACCAGTCTTTTAAAAAGCACTCCCTGCATTAGCTAAACCATTCCCAACACACCCCAACCCATTTTCTACCTCCCCCACCCTCACAGTTTTAATTGGGGTAAGTGGCTCCCTGATGCAATCTGCAAAGCACCAGCCCAGACCAGGGCAAGAGCTAAGTGGAAAAGTGGGGCTGGGTGGGTGGGCCTAGGGAGTTCCAACGCTGCGCTTCCACTGCTGGGAAAAGAGGGGCCTCCCTTCACCGCTATTTTACGGATTCAAGTGCAGTATTTCCACTTGCTGGTCTTTCAAACAACTGAAATACCTACACCACCTTCGAGGGTGGGGGGAGAACCACCCCCGCTTTATGCAGCGAGGGAGCTGAGCTGACTCACCGGGAGCACGCGGATTGGCAGTGGAGAGCACGCCTGCCTGCCTGCCCGTCTGCCTGCCTTCAGGTCTGGGTCTCCACGGGGGCTGCCGTCACCTGGAAGGACCACAGGTTCCCACCCGCAATCTCTCTAGGGCTCTTGGGCAGTAAGAAATCTGTGGCTTGATAGCTTCCAAGCCACACACGGTTGGGTCTATTTCACCGACCCTAATCGATGGCTGACTTCTTCCTCCGCTGCTGACCAGGGCCGATTCTTTGATGGGAAAACAAGGTGGGGGGACACGTCATGGGGAGAGAACCGGCCATCCCAGAAGGGGGCAGCAGAGGTAAGGTCTGGCGCTGGGCAGCCTCTAGGCTCAAGATGGAAATCCACCACCAGCCTAGAGTGAAGTGAAGACAAGGGTCCTCCCAGGCTTAATGTGCCAACTCCTGAGAACACCACAGGAAGGGCTGAGTCAGAGTGTTCCCTGCTTCGGAACAGAAGCCAAGAAGGAGAGAGGCAGCAGTGAGGGGTTCTGTCAGGACAAAGCGGGTCCAAGCCCCCGTGGGCCACCAGGCCCTGGGCAAAGTTTCCAAGCAAAGTGAAGACAATCACCTTCCCAGCCAGACTTGCAGGACCTGTTGTGAGGCTCATCAAGGACAGTGGAGGTAAAAGGGCTCCTTTAACAGTAAAACTATTAAAGGACCTAACCCACAAGATGCCCAAATCTAGGCAATCCTGCCTGCCTCATGGGTCCCGTCGGGAATACATGAACCAGCCCCACAGCCCACAAGGGTAAGACACTCACGGCCACAGCATCACCACTGTCACTCAGCACGGTGGCAGGCTCCAGAGGGCAGCCTGACCACACTGAGCAGCGGCCCTCCTATCCCAACCTGCCTCCGTGCCCAGTCAGAGGCTCCAACTTCTAAGGTTTCTGGCTGGAGAAAAAGCTAAATCATCATCGCTATAAAAAAGCAAGAAGGTGGCATGTAGAAATAGTCCTTGTATGACTCTACCCAAAGCAAGCTCTGTGTTGTTCACCGGGGCCACAATTCCAGGGACTCCTTGACATCTACAGCAGCCAGGGCTCCTGCCCTGTGCACCCACAGCTGGGGAGGCTCTCAGACAGAGCCAACTTAGTCTAAACCCAACTCTGCCTCTCTCCAGCATCCACTGGCTGATTTGCCTCCACAGAAAAGGGGCTCCAGCACATAGTACCAGGTCTGAGCTCTGTAGTATTTCAAAGGAAAGTCTTGCTGGAGGCAAGCGGTCAGAGACGGCTTCCTTTAGCAAGGAGGGTGCAGCTTGGGATGTGTGTTAAAGAATATGCAGCGGCAGGCCGGGCGTGGTGGCTCAAGCCTGTAATCCCAGCACTTTGGGAGGCTGAAGCGGGTGGATCACGAGGTCAAGATATCGAGACCATCCTGGTCAACATGGTGAAACCCCCTCTCTACTAAAAATACAAAAAAATTAGCTGGGCATGGTGGCACGTGCCTGTAATCCCAGCTACTCAGGAGGCTGAGGCAGGAGAATTGCCTGAACCCAGGAGGCGGAGGTTGCGGTGAGCCGAGATCGCTCCATTGCACTCCAGCCTGGGTAACAAGAGCGAAACTCGGTCTCAAAAAAAAAAAAAAAAAAAAAAAAAAAGAATATGCAGCGGCTAGGCACAGTGGCTCACGCCTGTAATCCCAGTGCTGGCGTTGGGGGGCGGGGGGCGGTTGTCAGTGGAGGTGAGGAGTTTGAGGTTACACTGAGCTATGCACTGTGCAATTGCACTCCAGCCTAGGTGACAGATGACAGGTAGATACTGTCACTTTAAAAAAATAAAAAAATAAAAAAAAAGGGCCGGGCACCCTGGCTCACACCTGTAATCCCAGCACTTTGGGATTACAGGTGTGAGGGGAGGCAGAGGTGGGTGGATCACCTCAGGGTCAGGAGTTTTGAGATCAGTCTGGCCAACACGGCAAAACCCCATCTCTTATTAAAAACACAAAAAGTTAGCCAGGCGTGGTGGCAAATGCCTGTAATCTCAGCTACCTGAGAGGCTGAGGCAGAACTGTTGAACCCAGGAGGCAGAGGTTGCAGTGAGCCAAGATAATGCCACTGCACTCTAGCCTGGGCAACAGAGCTGGACTCTGTCTCAAAAAAAAAAAAAAAAAAAAAAAAAGTTGCAAGGTGTAAAAATGAAAAAAAGAAAAGAAAAAAAATGCAGGATTTCATGGAGGACCAGAGAAAATGTCCTGTTCACTCCTTCCTACGCAGCCTCTACTATGGGCCCAAAGGAAAGAGATGGCCCCTCTCCATATCCTTAAGGCTGCCCCATTCTGATATTACAAGTCCTGTGTCCAGTGTTCAGACCAGACCACCACAGCTATGTCAAGGGGCTACCAGGCACAGCACCACACTGAAGCCCTTGGGTGTCTCTTCCCTCTGAGCTCCCACTCCAGTGGGGGTTGATTGGTCCAGCTTCCTGGAAATGTCTCTTCTACTTTGAATCCACTTCAGAAAGGCAGGCCCAGGCGGGAGGCCGGGAGGGGCTGGGATGGGAAGGAACATCCTGTCTGCATCAGAGCAGGGGAGGTGGCCCTGAGCCTGCCCACGTGTGCCTGGAGCTTTTTTTTTTTTTTTTTTTTTCCATTGAGCAGGAAGTGTTCATTCAACTGACAAACAAGCATCTGGGGTCGAGCTAGGGTTAGGGCGGTAGAGCTGGCCTCTGATTTGTAGAAGTGAACGATCCAAGACAATGGGTATACAACAGCGGAGAATTCAGCTCCAGATGCAGGCCACAGCCAACTGCCCAGGGACCAATCAGGGTAATCAATCCTGTTGATATGTTTGTTCTCAAAAGAAGAACCTGGGGGAGGGGACTGCAGCCTCTGCCTCCCCAGACAATGGAAGGCAGCTGGGACCCTTCCTTCTGATACAGTCTGGGGGTCCTGCTTTCTCTTCTGTCCCAGGGTTTCCCTGTTCCTCAGACAGGAACCAGGGGCTCACACCAAAGCTGTGTGCCTGAGCTATTTTTTTCCTTTTTAAAGAGCTGGGGTTTCACTATGTTGCCCAGGCTGTGTTCAAACTCCTGGGCTCAAACAATCTTCCCTCTTCAGCCTCCCAAGTAGCTATGCCTGTGCTTTTTGACATCAAAAGTCAAGTACTCTGGGGTCAATGCCCAAGGTCTCGTACAAAAGCCTGGAGGCCTGGAGCGTTCCTGACCTGCAGCCACAGGCTGCCCTTGCAGTGCTAGTAAGCTTTCTCAAACATTAGGCTAAGCTTTCCCAAACATTAGGGCACCTGGTAAGGAGGGAGACTAGGATTTTCACCTTTTTTTGAGATGGAGTCTTACTCTGTCGCCCAGGCTGTAGTGCAGTGGCGCAATCTCAGCTCACGGCAACCTCCACCTCCCAGGTTCAAGCGATTCTTCTGCCTCAGCCTCCCAAGTAGCTGAGATTGGAATTACCAGCACCCGCCACCACACCAGGCTAATTTTTGTATTTTTAGTAGAGATGGGCTTTTACCACGTTGGACAGGCTGGTCTCGAACTCCTGACATAAGGTGATCCACCCACCTCAGCCTCCCAAAGTGCTGGGATTACAAACGTGAGACACCGTGCCTGGTTGGATTTTCACTTTTCAGGTGTAAGAGGTATCAGAGTGGCTGAGATGGAAAACAGGAGCCAGCCAAGGGAGGCTTAGCCAAACAGCTACTAAGGAGTAGAGTGAGGGCCAGTGCCCAAGGCATAACCTACACCTACAGTCTCCAAGGGGAGACAGGATTACCTGATTATCTGACAGGGGTGGGGGAGGAAGACCCCATACTGACGAGCCACACCAACCAAGTGCATGCAGGGACACATTCAAATAAGCAGTTCTGAGGACCTACCATGTGGTGCAAACTCCACAGAGGGCAGCGAAAAGGACAAAGGCCTACCCCACTTCACAGAGCTGTGAGATCCAGAAGAAGGGCACAGCAACCCTTCTATTCACACATGTCACCAAGGGCTGTGGCCTCAAGTGCCCAGACCTGCTACTTCAGTTTCACCAACATTGGTGGGGACAGCAGGGACTCCCCACCTGGCACTCAAAAATAAGGCCTCAATGCTTTCATTAAAAAGATTTGTGAAATAGACTGTTAAACGGATGAGCAGTTAGTTGGGTCTGATGCCTTGAACACTGCTTCCCTAGACAAAGATTCTATGAACTTAAATATTTCCTTAGATCCTGCCTAAAAGGGACCTCAAAGGGCTCTTAAGGAAAAGAGTTGTTCTTTTTGTGGAACTGGTCTCACCAGAACTGGAGAGGGAGCTGCCTAGTTAGACAGTGAGCACCCGGTCAACTGGCAGTGTCCCAGCCGAGGAGGTGAATGAGGCTTCCAGGGTCCCCTCCCAGTAAGAAGTCAAAGTCACCTGGGTACAGGCACTGGACAGGGAGGGGATACTTGTTGATCTGCCCAACCTTCCTTGATAAGCAGGAAAGGGGGAAGGGAGCTGAAAATCCTAAGAACAAAAGAACGGCAGAGCTTGTCACTCGGCCCTGATCATCCATGGCACCCTATCCAGCCATCTGTCACAGCATATAGAAATTCCCTGCGTGTGATTCTGTCTGCCTGGAGAGACTGCTGGCTCTTATCCATCTCCCTATCCCCACTGAGCTCGGTGCCCAGGAGGCCCCCATAAACATTAGTGAACAAAATGTTGAATTAAGGCTACTACCGGAGCCTCCTTGTACAGAGCAAGCACTGGCTGTACCCATTCCTCAAGGCCAAGGCTCTCTGGGCCACATAACTCTCTCTCCTTAACTTGTGAGAGCGACTTCGGCTCCTACCACCCACAGCAGCACAAAACCATGCCTGGTCTACCTCTGTTTCTAGCTGCCGCCTGTCCCTCCTCTCTCTTACGTAGCTCCAAGTCCCTGGCAGTCAAGGAAAAGAAAGAACTCACTGCACACCACTTGGTACTAGACGAGGCATACAGCAGTTGGACTTGGTGTTTAGTACAGAAAGTAGAAAAGTCAGAGTTACAAGATTTTTCATCTAGAGCAAGCAACAAAAGCGATTCCTCAATGTTTAATAACCTCCAGTACAAGTAAAAATGTAGTCAGAGTACCCACTTATCTATTGCTAGCATCGGTATAAATTGAGACAACTTTAAAAAACAAAACAAAAGGGTCTTGCTCTGTCACCCAGGCTGGGGTACAGTAATGTGATCTCTGCCTTTTATTTTTATTTTTCTAGAGACAGGGTCTCATTCTGTCACCCAGGCTGGAGTGCAGTTCCACAATCATGGCTTACTGTAGCCTCAAACCCCCAGGGTCAAGCAATCCTCCTGCCTCTGCCTCCCGAGTAGCTGTGACTACAGGCTCACACTACTATGTCTAGCTAATTTTTTTTCCTTTGGTAGAGACAGGATCTTGGCATGTTGCCCAGGCTGGTCTCAGTCTCCTGGTCTCAAGGAATCCTCCTGCCTCGGCCTCCCAAAGTACTGGGATTACAGGCATGAGCCATTGCACCTGGCCAAGACAATCCTGCCAAAAATAATTTGGCAAAGGATTCAAAGGTCTTAGCAGGAGGGTCTATATTTTCTGACCTAGTAATTTCACTTCTGGGAATTTATTCTAAGAAAAATGGTCTTCGTCCATTCCTGCTGCTATAAGAAAACACCTTCGACTGGGTAATTTATAAACAATAGAAATGTATTGCTCACAGTTCCAGAGCTGGGAAGTCTGAGATCAAGGCACTAGCAAATTTGGTGTCTGGTGAGGGCTTGAGCTCGGCTTCAAAAATGGTACATTCTTACTGTATCCTCACATAGCACCCCTTCAGCCTCCTTTAGGAGGGTACTCACCCCATTCATGAGGATGGAGCCCTCATGACTTCATCACTCCCCAAAATGACCTGCCTTTCCATACTATCACACTGAGAATTATGTTTCAACAATATGAATTTTGGGGAGACCTCAACATTTAGATCACAACAAAAATCATGCACAAAGAAAGACAATGATGTTCACTGCAGTGATGTACAATGGCAGAGTGGGGAGGTGGACGACAGGAAGGAATCACCAATTAAGGGAATGATTCAATAAAGTCTATGTGCCCATTAAACTGCAATGGTAATAAACATGTTTATCAAACTAAAAAGCATCAGACAAGCATGGTGGCTCACACCTGTAATCTCAGCACTTTGGAGGCTGAGGCGGGCGGATCACTTGAGCCCAGGAGTTTTGAGACTAGTCTGAGCAACATAGTGAAATCTTGTCTCTACAAAAAGCATAAAAATGAACTGGGTGTGGCGGCAGGCACTTGTAGTCCCAGCTATTGGGGAGGCTAAAGTAGGAAGATGACCTGAGCCCAAGAGGCAGAGGTTGCAGCGATCACAGGTTGTGCTACTGCACTGCAGCTTGGGTGATAGAGTGAGACTCTTGTCTCAAAAAAAAAAAAAAAAAAAAAAAAGCAGCATCCTAATTTGATAAACATGTTTATCAAACGAAAAAGCATCAAACCACAGAAAAAATGTGTAGACCTGGGCAGCCTTTCTCCAAGTCTAGAAGTCTCACTAGGATAATAGGGAATGTTTTCCTTTCATTTTCTAAAATGTGTCTCAAGTTGTCTACAAGAGATGGGGTGCCTTACTCAAGGAGGGAAGGCAGCGAGGTCCTGTCTCCATCCTCTCTCTGAGCCATCGACCTCATCTCCAGGCCTGGGATGAGAGCGAGGAGAGGTGAGGGAAGACTTTGAACCAAGGCAAATGAACACAGTTCCAGGCAGTGTCCACAGGACACCTCCAAGGTTGACATTTAACCAACAGGAGCTTTCTGGAAGTATTTCAATACCCTCCAAAAAACCAAACCAGGCAGGCAGGCTTTATATATGTAATGTGCATGTGCATATAGAGAGCCATAATTTTCAAGAGAGAGAGACAGCTATACCATTCTGTTCCCTAACTGCAGCAGTGGCCAACTTTCTACCCCAACCAGCCATCTGGGGCTCAAAGGGAAGGTGTCAGATTGATCACCAGGGTAGGATTAAATTTTTTTTCTTCTTAAATCTCCTTAACTGAGAAAGCAGCTTGAGCCAATTCTGCTTTCCTCACAGACACCAAAACACCAAGCTATAGTTACACCAGTTCATCTTCACACCCCAGAGTTTGGGGGGCTGGGGGAGGATAAAGCTTTCCAAGCAGCTCTCTGTCGAGTCTCACCTCCTGGTGGAGGAGCTGGAAGCACGGGCTGGAAGGAAGAGGGCTGCCAGGAGAGGAATGTGTCCGCAGCCTTCTCTCCCAGGTCCCCTTCAGATGCAGGAAGTGGCACCACTTCTCAAAAGCCTCTCCACATCCCCTACCCCCAAGCTGGGAATCTTCCCCCTCCTCTCACTGCAAAGATACTCTAGACCATTCTACCACTATACCAGCCTTACCTATGCCAGTTACAACATCCTTAAAATTTAGTGAGAGGGTGACAGGAGGGAAGAGGTCGTCCTGCCCCAGGATACCTTTCCCCACTATAATTTCATCTATCCCCTCAGCAACCCAGCGAGTGAGAATTCCCCTTCTATGGAGGAGTAAACTGAGGCTTGGAAACAGCGTCTCTTTGGCTGAATCCTTAGTGGTCCAGACTCTCCACGCTACGCTGGCTACAGCAGACCATGCTCAACACAGCAGAAGGGCAAAGAACCAACCAGCCCTGAGCACTGGGAACCTGCAGGTGCTTCTACATGCATTCTTTCTAATTTTTCTAACAACCTAGAGAAGTGAGGGCTTCCTCATCCCCAGCCTATAGATGAGAAAACTGAGGCTCAGCGATGAGTTGACATCCTTCTCAAACGGCTTCTAAATCATGAGCCAGATAGCCTTAAGAGCTAGGGCCCATGTCCCCTGCACAGTGAGTCACCTTGTCCCAACCCTCACCATTAGATGGAAAGCTCCTCTGGGAATAAGACCGTGACCTGTTCTGTAACTCCCATCCAGATCTATACCTGGCATGATGCGGATCCACAAGACATGTGCCTGTGCTGGGGGAAGGGAAGGAGAAAGCCCGCTACGGAGTAAGCTTCCAAACACAGAAGCAGCAGGAGCCCCAGGACTCAGCCTTATCCACTCAGTGTCACTTTCAGCCCCACAGGTGGGAAGGTTCTCAGCGTCCCCTATCTCCACACAAGTCAACTTTCTGTGTTCCTGCTTGTACCACACAGACCCTCCCTGAATCTGTTAATGATCAACCTTCCAGGCTGGCGCCAGCCTTCCAAAGGGACAATGACCACTTCCAGGAAAACTGACCAGAAGCAGGTTCTGCATCAATTTATTAGGTGTATTTAAAAAAAAACAAACAAACAAAGAGCAGCTAAGACATGGTTATTTCCAGAAAATGTGTATTGTTCTTTTGTTGGTGCATTCTCTTTGAAGGACGCAGGTAGCCTGGGAGGCGTCTGAGGAATGAGGCAACCACAAAGACTAGTGCTGGAGAGACCGGTTTCAAACTCACTGTCTAGACAGACTTCACATTTTTTCAGGATTTGACAGAAGACAGACTCCCTCAGTGCCCAGACCCCTCTGAAATGCACCAACAGGAGGCAGCCTGCCATCTAGTCACATCCATTCCTGCCACAGGTACCTGCTTCATGCCAGGCTGGAGAGGAAGCAAGACTTCAGAGGTGAATCAGAGGCCTCCCTGCCCTCTAAGGGCTTCCAGTCTCCCAGGGAAGAGTCAAATGCCAGTGATTTCCAGGGGCTGAAAAGCACTGACTGAAAGGGAAAGGAAAGCCAGTTTCGGAGATGAGAAATACTGACACTGGCTTTTCTTTTTCAAAAAAAGAAACAGACCACAGAGGGAAGAGATCTGGCTTCAAAGAAGCCAAAGACAGGTTATACCAAAAAAGTTTTAAGTTAATGCCAGAGTCCTGAGAGGTGGGCAGGCAGTCAGGAAGTAGATGCCAAACGTCATCCAGGTGCCAGGAACCGGGGGCAGACACAGAGGCACAGGCCTTGACTTGAAGGAAACCAGGGGAAGGAGGAGGAGGGCAGACAGCTCCAATCCACAGCCAGAAGCTTCTGAGGCTGTCTGGGAAACTGCAGCAACTACAACAGTGCCTGGCATACAGTAGGCATTCCACCAATGACTTTGTGGAATGAATGGAGTACAAAAAAAATGCAATTTATTCTACTTTGGGAGGCAGGAAAGCTTTGCTGTGAAAATAACCTGGAACTCAGATGCCAAGGGGAAGCTTGCCCCCTAGCAAGCAAAGGCAGCAAAGGGCATTCCAGGCAGAAGAAACTGCATGTGCAAAGGCACAGTGGCCTAAGGGAACATGGTAGAGCCACAAACTCCCAAGAAGCCCTTCTGTTCACGCTGGAGAGGCAGGGGATGCTGTGGCAAAAGCGCTGGCCCACAGGGCCTTGAAGGCCCAGCTAGGGAGCTCAGGCTTCATCCTGAAGAACAGGAAAAAGCCCTCAAGACTGCAGGCACTGGTACAGCATGGCCAGATTTGCGTTTCAGAGAGAGAACTCTGGCAAGCTATATTCATCTTGGTGCCCTCAGTTTCTGGATGAGTATTCATCTCAGCGCCCTCAGTTTCTGGATGAAGAAACTGTGGATTTGAGTGAGGCCATCATCTGCCTGAAGTCAAGTGGCTGGGTGATACTCATCCCTAGCTTCTACCCCAGGGCTCCTTTTACCACACCCTGCTACCGTCCTCAAAGCTCTCACTGCATCACCTCAATATTCCACAAATGCTACAAAGCCTCTTCCAGGTGAATCTGTACAAACAAGTAAGGCAACTCTCAGGCCAGAGGCCTGGGAAGGCCTTAACCTGACTGAGCTTCAGCTTTCTCCATGGAAAACTGGGGAATCGATATTAAACCTAGAGTTGCCGTGCAAATCAAATGAAGACTGCACATGCAAAGGCACAGCTTCAGATCACCGACTTGCAAATGGTAAGCCCTCCAAGGACACCCAACTAGCATTACTCACCCAAACATACTGGAGTGTCTTCCACGTGCTATTCTGGAAATCAAGAGCAGGATGAGGAAAAGGGAGCTGAAGTCCACCAGGCTCAAAGCGGACAGAATGTCCCCCACTGAGAAGGAGGTGGGGTCTGAGCCCACTGGCCTACAAAGTAAGGAGGTTCAGTGAGCATGAGTAGAAGCATGACGTTTGGAGCACTGCTTGACTGCTTAGAGATAAAAACTGAAAGCTGGCTGGAAGAGGGGCTGGAAAATAGGAGGCACACTGCTCAGCCCTGCCCTTCCAAAGCTTCAGGACTGGAAAATGAGTAGGTCTCCCAGACACCTAAGGCTGCAGGCGGGAAGTGGGAGGGGCATGGTGGTGGCCCTGGTTCCAGCCTTTCCATGGTCCCATTTCTGATACCACTGTACCAGAAGGATCTGGTTTCTCACAAATCTCCATGATTTCTCTTGTCCCTTCCTGGCTGCTGAGACAGGCTGATCAGGCAGGAGAAAGGAAGACACAGAATCAGGCTGTAAACAGGGCTGACAAAGATTAAAGACGCCTGTGGATCTGTGGCCTCTGAGGTCCACTGCAGCACTGCTGGTGAAGTTTTGTAGCATGGGGTGAGGGGAGGCGAGGCTTCAGTGGATTGAGATGTATGAGAGGTGAACAGCCTCGGACAACAGCCACCAGCACAGACAATGGCCAGCCTTCTCTGATGTGTGCCCACCACTAAGCTTCTGCCCCTGGACCAAGAGGGAATCCCCTCCAGGATCTAGGATGTAGTTCATTCTCACTGCCAACCTAATAAGGCACCTGGCCACATAAATTCAAGATGGTACCTATCAAATACCATGTGAAAATGGCCAGTCAAGCAGGAACACGGGGTGTACATTATGCTAAAGAGACACAGGAAACAAGACCCTCCCCTCCAGGAAGGACAAAAGAAAAGGGAAAAAAAAAAAAAAAAAGGAATACCCACACTCTCTTCTCCAAGCAACATCTCACCTGTCTCCCTACCCCTCGCACCTCCATCAACCAGCCTGGGTTCATGCAAAACCAACCATCCACTTACGCCTCAAGTACCAGGTGGCCCTTGAAAGTCCCAACACAGCACCAACAAAAAGCAGGAACCCATACAATCACTGGCTGCCCTCAAACTGCTCCAGGCACTTACCAGGGGGCTGGGAATAAAAAGCCATAATTGTCCCAGGACAATACTGACAAATAATGACTTGTACTCCATGGGTCTGTTCACTGAACCCTGACCTACGATTTTCAAGGGAATTCAGGAGGAGACTCCAAACTTCCAGAACAAAGACAAGGCAGAAATATTTTTGAGCTATCTGGACCCTCCTGGGGTGAGGAGAGGTACTCCGCCCTTCCCAGCTCAAAGAACCAATGGACAGCCCTAAGCAAGTCAATGAAGCTCCCAGAGCATTTGATTACTCTTCAGTTGGGAAAGAAAAAAAATTTAAGCCCAAAAATCTGCCTCCAGGGCTTAATTAGTGTTGTAAAGGTCAGAAGATGTACAAGATAACTTTTGCCATAAGTGGGAAGAGAAGTAAACTACTCCAGGAAACAGAGGCAAGATCTCTGCTCCCAGGTCCCTCAAATCCCAAGACCCCTCCAGGAGCTGGGGCTGGGAGTCGGGCCCTGGAAACCAGTTCCTCCAGCAGGGCAGGACGCCAGGCGTCCTGCTGGAAGGAGGCTCCTCATCTTCCTGGGAGGAGATGCTGCTCCAGCCTCCTGTCCTGGCCTGCTCATCAGACCCTGTCCCAACAGGCAGGCAAGGACTGCTCTTGGCCTCACCTCATCATGCTATCTGCCTTCAGGCAAGCGAAGGGCAGGGAGAAGGCCAGCAGAGATGTGGGTGGATGTGCTTGGGGGCAAAGCTCAGCCTTGGATTGCAAAAGCCTGGACTCCAACGGCAGCTGAATTCCCACCTATCTGGAGGTGGAAAAGACTGACCCAGAAAGAGCAGAGGAAGGCTCTGCCCTAGAGACTGTCCGACTGGGTGGCGGTGGTGGAGGGAGACAGGGAACTAGCAAAAAAACAATGTCTTCCTCCTTCAAGCTAGTACGGGCCCACCTGAGCAGGATGTACAAGCAGAGTGCAGCAGGTAACCTGTGTGTCCCCCCCAGAGAAGATCTACTGAGTATCATTCATAGAACACCAGCATTGCACTCAGTATTATCCTAAGCATTTTACAAGAATTACCTCATTTAATCCTCAAGCATCCTCAAAGAATGTGTTTTATTCCCATTTTATAGATGTAGAATGAAGGAATCCAGAGGTTAGGCGTGTTGCCTGCATTCTGAGGTTAGTGAGCAAGGAATGCTGGCATTTCAAACCCAGGTCTGTCAGGCTCCAGCCAGCTCCCGGACATCTTCTTCCAAAAGGAGAAAGCCTTCAGGTCACAGAAATCAAAAGTGAGGATGGACTCTTTCAACAGTCTTCAGGGCTCCAGACAAAGACCCCTTACAACAAAATTCCTCTTGGCAATCAGAAAAGTCAGGCAAGTGGTTGGTCCCTTCCAGACAGTGCTTGGCATAGCCCCAGCAGCAGGCTCGGCTTCCGTGCCATGGAGAAGCCAGCCAGCCGCATTCTCTGCAGCTGTTCTGACGACAGCCCCCACCCCAACCCCTAGAGAACACTGTTCACTCGGTGACCCCACAGGCCAGGGCAGGATAAAGAATAGCAGCCCCTCAAGACTGACATCCATCCCAGGGATGCTCCCTGGAAAGCCTAAAGGCTGCAGCTCCACCCTCCCACGCAGCATCCCACCACCAAGGCTGGGGCAGCCGAGGAGAGGCGGCCAGCCTGATTTACAGAATTTACCAAATGGGTCCATTTTTCACCCCGTTCCAGTCCTTTTGGGAAAACTCCAGGTTTTTAGGAGTAGATTAATGGCAGGGAGTTAATGGGGCAGTGATATATCCTGCTTGAAATTTTTTGAAAAGTTCTGCGTCAAGGCATCCAAGCCCAGTGGCCCCACTGTGATTTAGTACGCTGGCCCCTGAAACAGGCAGGTCCAATATGTCGGTAAATCTGCTAAACGAGGTGGTTTCTGGAGGGCGGTTTTAAAGATATACAGCCTGACATGTTGCCAAACTTCTCGGCTAGCCGAGCCCCAAATGTGAAGACAATGGGAGGGAGCCAGGGAGAAAGCCAGCTCTGCTCCAAGAGGGGAAGGCGGCCTATGGCAGCCAGCACCGGGGAGCAGAGAGCTGGACCTATGATCTCTGGCTTTCTGCTTTGGCGGGAGAATGGGGTCTAAAAATAAACAAACTAAGAGAGCAGAGCCAAAAGGGAACTTTGATATCATCTACTGCGGTTCCATGTTATAAATGGAAAAATAGAGGAGCTGAACATCTGGGCCCAGGACCTCATCTTAGCACGAGTCACTCCAGCACTGAGCACCCAGTGTCTTTCGGTATCGTAGCTGCCCACTCCTCTAAATCCTAGCCAGACCCCACAGCCTCGCTGCCCTTTTCTCTGAGAACCATATTGACCAACAAGATGGTTTGTGAGCCTCTGATCTCACTGGGAAAAGGCAGGAACAGAATCTTACTTCTCTAGGCCCAAGTATCTTGGGATTCACCAGCTTTGCTAGATCTACAGACATGAGTGAATGAATGAAGACAGGAGTGGAAGGAGGGAAAAAGGTCAGACATGCCATACCAAAGCTTGCCAAGGGCCAAGGCTTTAAGATGCAACATATCCTATCACAATCACTCCTCCCAAGATGAAATACTCCCTTGTTTTCTAATTCCTGCTGATGTAAAACTCCGTATCAGATCAATTACGACGCCATCATTCCCCATTACCTTTGCTGGGGGATTCAATTATTGGATTAATTTATAATCTGCCTTCCTGGTTGTCTTTTGCCTATTGCTCTCTTCATACTAAAATCACATGTAAGTAGAACTTAATCAAACAGTTCAAAAAGGATTTTGAATTTGTCTCGATTGCCCATGTCAATTCATTAGAGGCGTTACTGTTTTTCTCTGGTTTCCTCCACACTCCTCTCCTTATTTTGAAATCCCTAGAACCAAACCTCTTATCTGCGGACTTAACACAGTGGCAAAGATAATCAAAGGGAAAATCCTGCTTGACATCAGGGGATTGTGCTCTCGGGTGGATTTCACAGGCAGCACCCCCCCCCCGCCCCACCCTGCCAACAGCAGCCTGTCACACCTTCATGTGATGGCTTAGTGAGCACCGGCCGGAAGCAGGCACCAGGGCCGAGGTATAGGAGGGGGTTCCTTTCAGCAGGGATGGCGGTGCTGGTGGCAGCAGCAGCCGCAGCTCAAACTCTCAAATCTCCCTCCTGGAGCTCAGGGTAATCTGATGATCGCAGTGGGTAATTAGAGTCTCTTATCAAAACAATTAGCGGATGAATGAACAGCCAGTCCCATCTCTGACACAACTGCACACGGCGCAGCAGCAAGACGGGGAGGCAGAAGCAGAGGAAGTGACAAATTCCAGCCCCCACCATCGTGCCCATTCCGGGGGACACGGGAACTCCAGCCTCACCTCCAGCTTCTCCAGCATCTGCCCTGAATACCCTCCCGCATCCCTTCCTCTTTGCAGCTAGGTCCGCCTCCTTTTCCTTCCAAGCCTGGTTTGGGTACCTCCTCCAACTCTGCAGGTACCAGCTCCTCTGTGCAGAAAGGTCCTGCCAGCCAAGCTGCTCCTTTGCCCCGAGCTTACTCTATTTAGCCAGGCTGGGACACCGTGGGCAGGACTCAAAGCTCTTCCTCGACGTAGCTCCTGGCACTGGGAAAGGGCTCCATAAAGGCTTGCGGTGCACACGCGCGCGCCAGGCCTGCCTTTCTCCCTAACGGCCGACCCCAGTGCGCTCTGACTCTAATAAGTGTTTCATGGGAATACCCAGGCCGTTCCACCCATTGCCCTCATCTGCAATTTCATTAGCTAATGTTTAAAATTCAAAGCTCTTCCATCATTTCCGTGTCTCCCCATCTGTAAACAGGCCTGTAGGTCTGATACCATTTGTTTCCACCACTGAAAATACACAAGGATTAGCCAGAAAGCCCTGTGGAAACATAATCCTAAGTAGCCCAGGCCATAAGGCGGGAACAATTTACAAGAGCCGTGAGTTGGTCCTCCCTGTTTGGTTTGTGGACCTAGGAAACGGGGCCAAGGAGAAGGTGGGGGGTGCCCGAGATGTTTCTGGGGATTTCAAGGACAGGCAATGCCAGGGCAGAGCCAGGCCTCCTGGTTTCTAAGCAGTAACTCAGGTATTTGGGATTAGGGGTGTCACATCTTGGGCCCAGCCTCTCTAGGATCTTACCCCAGTGCCACACCCAAAAGTGGACATATTCTGAGATGCTCTGAGTGTGCAGGGTACCCTTCCCTTGCTTCCTAATGCTCAACAGTAAAGAGAGGGAAAAGGAAAGAAAGAAAGAAAAAAAAAGGTAAGGGCCAAAGCAGAGTTCTCCCTCTGCTTTTGTTTTCCATAGCGTTCCTTTCAAGGCCTGGGATCTGCTAAGCCCCGGGAAAGCCACGGCATCATCTGTCCACTTCCCCCTCTGCAATCTGCCACCCTGCCCGCTCCTGACAGCCATCAATCACTCAGTAATGTGCTGACCTCAAGCAAGGCTCAGGGGACAGAATTTTCAAGTCAAATGTAGCCGTTAACATAAATAAAGCATCGCCCTGTATTTCTTTCTTTCTTTCCCTTTCTCTCTCTCTCTTTTTAATGATTCTGCAGCTGCTGCTGGGGACTCGGTAGGCAACAAAAGTAAGGGCAGACAGGCGAGTGGAGAGGCAATTCAACTTTTCTGAGTAGTAACAATTATGACGTTGTAATAAGAAACATTTTCTATGAATTTTTAAGTGCCAGTTATCCTGTTTTGCAATTGTCCCCAGGGAAAAGGACGACAGAGTCAACAGGACGCAGGCCACACTCAACTGTCCAGAGCCAGGCAGACCCCTGGGTCCTGCCCCCTCCCACATCTCAGGCCCCCTCGAGCTGGGGCTCACTCTGCATCTTAAATAAAGCAGTTGTCCTTTAAGCACATTTACATGCAAACGACTTCCATATACCAAATATAGTTCTGTAAGCCAGCGTTTATTTTTAAACACGAAGAAGAGTCTCCCATAATAAAGCTCATGATAAATGTTATGATCCTCAAAATGGTTTTTAGGGAAGAGGACGGGCGACTCCAGGGAGTGGGAGGAAGAATGAGGGCTTGTACCTGGAGTCACTCCACAGCTGCCTTGACCTGGTACCCAAGCAGCTCACATGCAGGAAGGCGCTGCTGCTCCTCCCCCACCCTCTCGCCCTGTTCTCTGTGAGCAACAGGGCCCAGCAGTGAACAATGAGCCAGAGGCAAGGACCACACTGTCCAGTGTGTTCACAGCAAGGAAAGCGAGCGAGGTGTTCACATGCTAAAATCTGGACCGTTGTGTCGCCAGCATGGCCCACTTGAGGCAGGAGTCTGAGGTGACAAAAAGCTTCTGGTCGGAGCAGGGCTCTGGTCCTGACTCTAGTGCTGATCTGCTGTGTGACCCTGGCCAAGTCACCACCCTCTCTGTGCTTCCAGGTCCTCGTCTACATACTTGCAGAGGCTAGCCCTGGCCTCACCCTGAGTGACTGCCTCATCACACCTGCCCTCCCAGCAGCTTTTGTTCAGGCTCCATGCTGCCTTGTCCACCAGGGTTTCTCAGTTCCTCAATCAGCCGAACAGTGTTTTGACATCTTCACTCACATCTTGAAAAACCCTGGGGTTCCTCCAATTCCTTCTGGAAGAAGCATCTACAGCCATGTTGCCAAGGCGCCTTTATAAAAGCCACACACAATGACAACCCCACAGACTGATTCACTCTCCAGTGGTATCTCCCTTACCTGTAACTGGATACCTACCGGGGACCTTAACTAAGCTGAGAAGGGGCCATTACGCCAACCTTGAAAAGGAAGCTCTGGCCACAGGAACAGCATCAGGAACGCACCAGGCCCTGCTTCCTTCACATTACAGTGGAACCGGGAGCCAGGGCCTGCCTGCCTGGCTAGGAGGGCAGGGGCTGGCGTGTACAATCTCCTTCTTCTCATCTCTGGCTAGTGGATTTTCGTGGGAAATGAGAAGGATGCCCCTGAAGGGCACCTAGATCCTGCCTGTTTTGCAAAGTTCCAAATAATCTTCTAGAAACTCCGTATGGCTTTCCTTGCCAGCCTCAAAACAGAGAAAAGAAATGCATCTCCTAGACTTCTGGAAGGAAGGGGGTTTGAGTCTATTCCCCAGCCCCCACCAAAACTCTGCTCATAGAAGAGAGGTGGATAGACCATCAAAGACAGGGAGGGAGGCGGGGAGGGAGGCGAACAGCCTGTGACCCTAGGATGAATGATATACTTTTTTTAAAGGGCTGTTCAAGGCAGACACATTAAGAAGGCTGCATATTTATCTTTCTGACATTTTAAAATATGCTGCAAAAAGCTGAATCTTAAATCAAGGTGCATTTTTAAAGGCATGTTAGATCAGGGACAAAACCTCTTCCTTTCTTCCTTTAAGAAGCATGCCTGCCGCGAAGCAAGGATTACTGCATGTGACAGTCCCAGCCTCCTGCACAATCAATACTGAGTTATGCACTGGGAGGAGGCAGGATGGCCTGCCAGGCTGGGGCTCGAAACAACAGGAGGGCTGGCTGTCAGGCCTCTGCCACCTGCCCGTGCTTAGTCCAGGGCCCCAGGCTACAGGGGAGGTAAGCAAGCCTCAAGGAGACCACAGGCTCTGCAAGGGGTCACCAAAAAAGGCCATTTTCCTGATCTAATTCAGGGATCAAGCTCCCCATCAATTGTTCCAAGTTACACAATCACAGGCAGGGAGCCCCCAGCGTCCTGGGAATCTGGATGCCATGGCAGCAAATGCTCAACATAAAACAGCAGCACCAGCCGCGCCTGAGAAGCAGGGGAGGGGACAGCCCTGGCTGGCCATATTTCTCACCCCACAGTTCATCTTGGGCTGCTAGGGCTTGAGTAGTGAGGACAGAGGAACACCGGACTGCTCTGCAGGTAGATTTTGGTCAGTATTCCATAGCTGGAAGGAGTCTCCAACATACACCAAGGGTACCACACAACCCAAAGTGTGCAGGTTCACACCTGGTGCCCCCGCCCCCATACTGATGAGTAGCACTGCCTGGTTATAAAAGTAACCCACTGGGATATTACATGGTCCCCTAATAAATACACACAAGAGCCCTGAGCCCAGGAAGAAAACAGATCGTCTGAACCCCCCAACAGGTAGCGCCCAAAGCTGAGAAGGCAGGCCTGAAAATCAACCTGAGACAGAGGTAAACCTGGGCCAAAGAGAAAAAAGCAAAAATCAATCAACATAATTACCACCACCCCAGAGGGAGGACTACCCCAAAGGGCACTGGTTCCAGGCACACGGGGACTGCTGGGGACTGGTGGTGACCGACAGGGAGGCATGAATGGCCTCCCTTAACAGAAGCTCAAGTGGCAGTTTAGGGAGGAGCAAATGCTGTACCCAAGGAGTCACCTGGCCTGGCCCCCCACACCTCCACATGTCTCCTCCACGGCTGCCCATTCCCATTTTATTCACCCTTATGGCTACACCAAGTTCTCTCTGGCATTGGTCTAAAATTCTACCATGAATCCCACCACCAGCAGTCCCTGGGGGCATACCAGAGCAGTGGCGACCCCTTGGTTCATAGGAGTCCCTCCCCACCACCACCAGTTGGCCCTAGGTTCCTCACACACATCCCTCTGATGGAGGTACTCAGCGCCGTCTGCCCATCGTCCCCAAGGAGAAGCTCTACCTGCTGACACAGCCCATATCTCAACACTCCAACCTTGTGCAGTCAAAAAAATCGGTTTCAGAGCCTAACTCTCAAGGACATAACCAGCCCAGAAATCTCTCAGGACAGGCTCCCACCCACCCATGCCAAAACCAGGCAGCAAAGAGACACCCTTCAGAGATGGCCAACACAGGCCACCCTGAAGTCTGTGCTGCCACCTGAGTATGCCACTTTGAGTGCAAATCACTGCTCCTGGTGCCGGGGAGCAGGGGTCCTGTGATGCATGGTTTGGCAGAGCCTAGAAGTAATGCGGAAATGGCTAATGACAGCCACTGAAAACACTGTTAAATGGCTTATTACACTTTGTAAAGAAAAATACATCAACATCCATCATTGCAAACACTTTTGTACACATAAAGCCCTTGAAAATTTCCTCTAAGTAGAAATAAAGGTTTATACATGTATATGCCACATAAACATACGCCCCAATATAATAACCTCCGCATGTAATGTCCTCTGTATAGAAAGCAGCACAGGTATAGGCCTGGCTGGAGAGACAAAGGCGCATTGTCTGGACACAGGCACTCTCTATTACAGAAGTGTGTGCAAGCACGCACACACTCCCTGAGACCAGATGCCCAACCACTTCCAGATGCTACAGTCTCGGATATCCTTGGTTAAGGAAGAGGAAGAAAAAGCTTGCCCTTCACGTCCAGATACTTGGGTTCGGGTTACATGAAACAGGATTAGTTCGGAAAACAGTGCCACTTCACAGCCAAGACAAGAACCCAAGAATGAAAACCATGTAAACAGCCAGCACAATAGCACGACCGAAGACAGTGACAAAGGGGCAGAGTCTTCTGGTTCTGCTCTGACGCCCCTCCCTCCACACCATACCTGTGATCTACCGTGCGTGGGATCTCACAGACCCAGTAACGCAGCTGGAGTTCCTCTTACGCAACACAGGATTTGGCATTTGCCTCTGCCCAGCCATCACTCCTGCCCTGCGACACACTGGTCAGCTGGCAAAGCCTGTCGCTCATACACTCAAAACAAGTGCCCCCAACATCGGTGCAAAGAAGTGGCAGAGAAAGGACAGGAGAGTGGCCCCTTACCCCAACTGTCCACCGGCACCCACAGCCAAGGCAACTGCTCTCTGGTGAAGGCAGAGCCGGAAATGCAGGCCTGTGCCTCCCAACACAGGGCTTTTCCTGCCACTCCACGCCATCTGCCCTTCCCAAGAACCTCCAACAACAGGTCACTGTGGCCCTCACTGCCGCTCATGAAAATCACCAGTCACACACTGTTTATAATAGCAAAGACTTGGAACCAACCCAAATGCCCATCCATGACATACTGGACAGGGAAAATGTGGCACATATACACTGTGGAATACCATGTTGCCATAAAAAAGATGAGTTCATGTCCTTTGTAGGGACATGGATGAACCTGGAAACCATCATTCTCAGCAAACTGACACAAGAGCAGAAAATCAAACACCGCATGTTCTCACTCATAGGCGGGTGTTGAACAATGAGAACACATGGACACAGGGAGGGGAACATCACACACTGGGTCTGTGTGGAGTGGGGAGGAGAGGGACAGCAGGGGGTGGGGAGTTGGGGAGGGATAACATGGGGAGAAATGTCAGATATAGGTGATGGGGAGGAAGGCAGCAAACCACATTGCCATGTATGTACCTATGCAACCGTCTTGCATGTTCTTCACATGTACCCCAAAACCTAAAACGCAATAAAATATATTTGAAAAAAATCACCAGCCACAGACCAGTGCAGGGCTGCAAGGTCACTGGAGGTTACCTAGTCCAAGTCATCTCATCTCCCAGATGAGAAACTGGGGCTCAGAAACGTTGAAGGACCTGCCCAAGGTCGCACGGCTCCTAAGGGAAGGGCTGAGAGGGGATCCCAGGCTGCCTAGCCAAAGCCTGTGAGCCGTCCCCTCAGTTCCAGCTGTTGCTATTAACTCCCAGGAGGCAAGGTGGCAAATGGGATTATCAGATATTGGCTACCAAGGAAGGTGGCAGGAACAGTAGGGGAAAGGACCCCCACGTGGCAGTCACAGATAATCGAATCAGGCCTGCAGGAGAGGCAGCAACAGAGAAATGAGGTGCAAGGAAACGAAAAGTGGAGCAGGGAACTGCTGGGAGGGGTGGGAGTGAGGAGGGGAGGATGTGGGATTTGGACCCAGGAGACCCGAGTCTAGTCCCAGCTGCCTCAAATGCCTTGGCCAGGTCAAGCTACCCATCTGGCTGCATTTCCTCAGCTGTAAATAAAAGGGCTGGGCAAAAGAGATCATCTTTCCAAACGCCCAGACCTCAATTTCCAATTGCCAGGCCCTGACTATAGCTTTGGCCCACATTTGTTAGCTATGTGGCCTTTAATAAGTCACTTCACCTCTCTGTGCCTCTACTCCCTAACTGGAGCCAAGGAAGTGACACTCTCCCAGGGGTCCTTGATGAGCGCTCCAAAAAGGCCATATAGGTTTAAGGTGTCCCTCTGTCTGCCCTGGTATAGGGGGAAAGATCAAAACAACGGACTTGCTCCCTTGCCCCACAGCCAAAGCTGCAGCTCAACAAGGGCCCTGAGAAGGTGTCAAGCACATCAGAGAGTCACACTCAGTGCCCACAGGGAACCAGAAGGGACAAGTAAAGTGTGTCACTGCTGGCATTCAGATCAGGATGGAAGTAAGCAAACATGCAAACACGCTCTCGTGGGCACACACACACACTCCTCCTCCCACGCAGCATTGTTCCCCTGTGCCACTGTCAGCAGTTCTGCTGGGCTTGACAATCAGGGCTTCCTAACAGGGCCAGGCTGGACCCAGCGAACACCTGGTCACTTCCCCTCCAGTGGTCCGCAGGGACCATCACCACTGAACACATCACTGCTTGGGGGTGGGGAATGTCCAGGAAAACTGACCTTGTCCTCAACAAAGCCCTGGGAGCCAGCCAGCTAGCTACGTGGGTGTGCCTGGAGAACTTGCATACCCCACAGAATACGGAAAGGATTTTCATAACCTCATCAACTCTCGGGGGAGAAGATGGTCTCCTGCATCCTCCCGCCTCCTCTGCCTATTCCTAGCCATTTGTTGTGGAGAGACAGGACAGCAGAAGCCTCTCCCATTTATACAACCATGCTCAGGCTGTAGCTCTGCCCTGGATCCAAACAGAGCAGCTATCATCATGCTGAAAAACAGATTTCTCACCACCCCAACCCACCTGGCTCTCTGTAAGGCTACATGGCCTTACATGGTAATTAAGAACTCCAAGAGGCCGGGCACAGCGGCCCACACCTGCAAATCCCAGCACTTTGGAAGGCTGAGGCCACATAGCGATATCCCATCTCTATATAACAACCCCCCCAAAAAAAAACAAAAACAAAAAGAATTCCAAGACATGCTATCTGGGTTTGAACTTCAGCTCTGCCACATATAAGCTGCATCATCTTGGGCAACTGACTTACCCTCTCTGTGTCTCCGTGGTAAAACAGGGACAATAATGGAGTTGATACATGTAACTACTGAGAATGGTGCCCAATACACAGTGAGGG
This sequence comes from Saimiri boliviensis, assembly GCF_048565385.1. Classification (NCBI taxonomy): domain Eukaryota; kingdom Metazoa; phylum Chordata; class Mammalia; order Primates; family Cebidae; genus Saimiri; species Saimiri boliviensis. The sequence continues at coordinate 52,818,834 of NC_133459.1, forward strand.
CCGTATAAAACTCAAATGTAGCCAGGCACAGAGCCTTGCACCTGTAATCCCAGCTTCTAGGGAGGCTGGGGCGGGAGGCTCACTTGAGCCCAAAAGTTTGAGACCAGCCTGGGCAACAAAGCAAGATCCTATCTCTATAAAGTATTTTAAAATTAGGCAGGCGTGGTGATGTGTTGCCTGCTACTCAGAGGCTGAGGTGGGAGGATCACTTTAGCCTAAGAGTTTGAGGCTGCAGTGAGCTGTGATCGCTGAGCCTGAGAGTGACCACTGCACTCTTGCCTGGCAGATAGAACGAGACCCTGCCTCAACGACAAATAAAATACAGGTCAGATGTTATTAAGACTGCCTGCGAGCTAAATGCTGTCATTTCTTTTAGTGTTTCTCCATTCCAAACCTCTACCATCGACGGACCCACTCATTAGTGCCAGGTGGCACAGGCTCTGAGTCGGACCTCCATGACAGTTGGTTCTGCCACTTTCTTGCAGTTTAACATTGGTCAAGTAACTTAACCTCTCCAAGCCAGGGTCTCCTCTTCCAAAATATGAGGATCATATGACCTACCTCAAAGGCTGGTTTTAAGAATGGGCAGATAATGCACGTAAAGTATCTAGCTATTAGTATGAATTATTAACAATAACATCATCATCTTTCTCCGTGTGGACATCATACTTGTGCAACGAGCCTGCGTGACTCTCTTTCAGGGACGGCCAACTGCTGGCACACAGAGCCGACTGTCAGGTACATTCGAGGGCCACTTTCTCACTCACTGTTCAAATGAATCTTCTTCATCCTGTGCCTGTGAAGTTGATTTTTTTGAACCCACATGTAGGACTTTACATTTATGCCTATTAAATTTCATCCTGTTGTTCTGGACCTAGAGATGAGAATAGGAGGTTGAACTAATAAGCTCCGACTCAAGCAGCACAGAGGCCCTGCCCCGGGAAGAGCTGTAACCTCCAGGAAAGGACAAGGGCCTAGAGGAGCCAGGCTCTCAGAACTAAGGTGACAGCCGCAGCTGTGAGGGCCTCAGCCGGCTTCTGCCCTTTGTCTGCCCAACACCCGGAAACAAGAATCAGCTCTTCTTACCAGAATCCCATCAAGAGGGGCAGAGCCACTACGCTTGCAAAAATAAAGCCCCATGTGTAAACTGTTGTCATAAACGCAGCCCTGTTCAAGGCCTCTGTGCATTCCTCCTCACAGAGCAGTGTGTTTCATTTCTTCAACATAAACACAATCAGATTTATCACATTCCGACAATGTTTCTAGGATGGGGACTGAGACAGCTGCATTTCAGGAAAGAAAAGGCACTCGTGCATAAGTGTGCAAAGAAAAAGGCCCACCTTCCAGACTCCGGGCCCCAGCAACTGTGGTCCATGTCAAGAACCTTCCTGCAACCTGCCCTGCGTGGCTGGCAGAGACAGCGGGAGACAGAGGCTGATTTAAGACTAGGGCTGAAGATCATGTGTCCCGACAGACTTACCATGGGCTGCCACAGGCCACAGAGTTTCACACCATTTAAAGTCTATCTCCCCTGTGCCCAACACATCAATTCAAGGAACCCTCCCTGAGACCCTGAGAGACCTAACAAAGTGCAAGACTCATTTCTGCCGGTCCTCAGGAGCCAAGGAGGCGCAAACAATCCCCGAAGACAAGAACTCTGCTCCCTGAAGGTGTCAGAGAAACAGCAAGGGGCTAGGTTTTCACTCAAATAGTCAGCTCTTGTTGCTTCTCCCAGACTGGACAAAGCAGTACTGGCAAAGGAATTCCTGGGGAATCCAGGCAGGAAAAGGAAGTAGCTGGGGGAAGGGCAGGAGAACTAAGTCTCACAAGGGAGGACTAAGAGCAGGAGCCAAAGTGATGTCACAGGACAAGCATGGGCGCTGGAGCCAAAGAGATAGGCGCCAGTTCCGTTTTACCGCTTCCCGTGAGGCTTCGGATTGATTACTTAACCTCTCTGAGCTTCAGCTACTACATCTGTAGAAAGAAGGGAATAAACAGGACCATCTCTAAGGTTCTTCTAGCACGGATTCTTAGCCAGGGACTTCTATACTTTTGGTGAACGTAACTTCTTAAACTTCTAACTATCCACTCCAAAGAGACTATAACCCAGTGGGCTATCCTGTTTCCTTTTACCCACTGCATCTCTGCAGGAGGCAGGGCAAATATGAGATGGGGTTAAATGGATGCTGACTGACATGGCCCCCCATGTCAGGGGACCCACTGGAAACTCTCCTGGAGCCCTCAGGGGCCCCAGCCCCTCACTGCCTCTCCCCCTTCCCTCCTCTCGCAATGCTGATGGGGAGGGACGGGATTCAGTTCCTGCCCCTTCTCGATGGGTCCCTGGCTCCCACACACATGCGGGTAGGGAGGGGAGAGCCAGCACTGGCCAGAGCCTCCCAAGCCCACGGAGCCAATGGGCTCCAAGCAGATGCCCCCAGGCCCTGTACAGATGGGCCTGGTTCAGCAGCTTTTCAAAGTCAACAGAGTAAGGTTTTCAAATCCTAAAAGGCTTCTCAAGCCTCTTCTAATCTGTCTGCCATTTTGTTTAGTCTGCTCAGCGCACGTCAAGGGGAACTTGACATTTGGAATACTAACTGCAAATAATCCCACACCAAGGACAGGGCTTTGGCGTGCTGCAACATCAGCACACGTGGCTCACAAGGATGCTGGGGACACTTGAGCTATATGCAGAGGGTCCCAGAAGGTACACGTCAGGTTAGGCCCCTCGGCTACTGTGTGGTAACTACCCAGACAGTCAGCTCCCCACGGACAGGGCTGAGCCCAATTCACTGGCTTCCTCAATACCATGCCCGGGGTGTGATAGAGGGAAGGTCCCAAGCAGAATTTCTGGATGGAGGAATGCACATAGAGGTAAAAGGGAAAGTGTGTGCAACGGGTCTCTTTTTTTTTCTTTTTTGAGATGGAGTCTCATTCTGTTGCTCAGGCTGGAATGCAGTGGCGCGATCTGAGCTCACTGCAACCTCTGCCTCCTGGGTTCAAGAGATTCTCCTGCCTCAGCCTCCTGAATAGCTGGGATTAGAGGTGCATGCCACCATACCCAGCTAAATTTCTTTGTATTTTTAGTAGAGACGGGGTTTCACCATATTGGTTATACTGGTCTCAAACTCCTGACCTCGTGATCCACCCACCTCAGCCTCCCAAAGTCCTGGGATTATAGGCGTGAGCCGCCGTGCCTGCCTCAACTGGTATCTTGACAGCTCTCAACATCAGCCTCTGCCCCAAACCAACCACGCAAACTGCCGTCGCAGGTGAGAAGCACTGCTTCTGTGGGCTTCTGCTGTCTTCTCTTCTTCCACTTTGTGACAGTTACTGGCTCCACAGCTGACCTTCACAGTGGAATCTGCTAGCAACCCCCTTCACACGGGCCACATACCTCCACCCACCCCAACGGTTCACAGAGCACACAGGCAGGCCTCATGACCATCCCAGCCTCACACACACTCACGTGGCACAGTGCATGAGCCAGGCCAGGACCCGGTGTTGCAGAAGCTGGTTTAACCCTTACTTGGCAATAACCTACCCTGGCCTGCCCTCTCCAGAAAGAGGTTCAGGGATCTCAAGGGCCAGCTTTATGCTGCTGAGGCCATTCTTGCTCCAGTCTCCGACCTCAAGCAGCAACGCCTTGGCTGGACCAACGCATTTTGTTTTCCTCAAACTTTTTTGTTTTGTTTTGAGACGGAGTCTCGCTCTGTTGCCCAGGCTGGAGTTCATTGTCAACATCTCAGCTCACTGCAACCTCTGTCTCCAGGGTTCAAGAAAATCCCTTGCCCAGCCTCCTGAGCAGCTGGGATTACAGGCACCCACCACCATGCCCAACTATTTTTTATTTTTTTTAAAGATGAGTTTTCACCATGTTGGCCAGGATGGTCTCGACCTCCTGACCTTGTGATCCGCCCGCCTCACCCTCCCAAGGTGCTGGGGTTACAGGCATGAGCCACCTAGTCCTGCCAATTTTTTATTTTTAATAGAGACAGTTTCACCATGTTGGCCAGGATGGTCTTGAACTGACCTCAGTTGATCTGCCCACCTTGGCTTCCCAAAGTGCGGGGATAATAGGCATGGGCCACAGTGCCCGGTCTCCTCAAACTTTTTGAAGACAGTGATTTCTTTGGGCATACAAAACAAAATTTGGCTGGGCATGGTGGCTCACGCCTGTAACCCCAGTACTTTGGGAGGCCAAGGCAGGAGGACCACTTGAGCCCTTTTATTTAAAAATAATAAAAATAAAAGGCCGGGCGCGGTGACTCAAGCCTGTAATCCCAGCACTTTGGGAGGCCGAGGCGGGTGGATCACGAGGTCGAGAGATCGAGACCATCCTGGTCAACATGGTGAAACCCCGTCTCTACTAAAAATACAAAAAATTAGCTGGGCATGGTGGCGCGTGCCTGTAATCCCAGCTACTCAGGAGGCTGAGGCAGGAGAATTGCCTGAACCCAGGAGGCGGAGGTTGCGGTGAGCCGAGATTGCGCCATTGCACTCCAGCCTCGGTAACAAGAGCGAAACTCCGTCTCAAACAAACAAAAAATAAATAAATAATAAAAATAGGAATTGGGGTAGTGACAAAAAAAACTAATAATAATAATAATAAAAATAAAGTCCAAGACCCCTGACTGAGAAATAATTACTGCTATCATCCCTGATTTCTGGTTGATGAAACTGAGGCCCAGAGATATAATGAGATATAATGACTGTAACCATTCATTACATCATGTGTGTATATAACATAACAGTAACTAAACCGGAAGTACTTCTCCTCCAGCTAGTGAAGCCAGCTCCTGCACTCACTGCCTGCTCCAGTCAGAGGAGGCCTCTGACTGCCCGTGTGGTCCAGGTGTCCTTCTCCAATGTTCCCACAGCCTCAGTGCCCCTACTACAATGAGGTTGCAAAGCCAGCACCTCTGGCAGAGCAGGCTGATATGCTTGCCTTGCATATGCTAAACTCAATGTTTATTTTTCCATTTCCCTAACTAGACTATAAAATCCTTGAGGGACACCACCTTACTCTACTTTACTTTGCACATACCTGGAAAAAGATCTAGCATGTATCTCACACTGAAAAACCATCTGTTGAATAAATAAGGGACGGGATGAGGACATGGCCGTCCGCCTATACTTCCACCCGCTCACTCCAAGGCCCCCCACCTCCACTGTCTCCACCTCCACCCCACCCCCCCGCCCCGCCCCAAGCATTCTAAAGAGAAAGGAAAATCGAAGCCAACTATTCAGGATAACTGTCCAGTCACTCTGCGTCCCTCTGCCTTTACAGCAATATATATACCAAAGGGTATGAGCTCAAGTTTCCATACAGACCCAGGCAGTGAAGGGAGTTCTCTCTTCCTGACCAAGGCTAAACAGGGACCCAACCACAAACATCCAGTAATTCTGAACATGATGCAAACAGCGTAAAAACAGCTCTTGTATCTCTTTGCCCCCACTCTTCTCCCTAGCAACACAAAGGGCAGAAGAGAGTGACACCTCAAACAAGCCTTAGCTTGTTCTGGCATGAACAGCCCCAGCCTCCTACATCTGGACCAGCTGCTGTGAGCCAACAGGGTATTCTAAATTACATTTTAATTACCATAATTTTTCACAGGTACCTGAAACCATATCATGACGACTCTGCAAGAAATCCCCAAATAGGATGCACAAGATCCAAGTTAAAGCCAGTCTTCTAAACACACATCTTTTCTCACATGCCTTTCATTTCATGCAGCACTTTACAGTTTGCAGAGTGCTCTCATGGGCCTTCTCTCTCCCATAGACTCTGGATTAAGACAACATGGTTCAATTCCAGCCTCCAAAGTATCCTGCCCTCTCCAGAGACCTTGGGTAAGGCACTTCACCTATGACCATTTGGTCCAATCTGTAACAACAACAAAAACAACAAAAGAATAGGAAATGGGGGAGGTGGGGGTCTTATCCCATGGGTTACTAGGAATGTTAAAGAGTAAATGGAAAGCATAGTGAAGATTTTTAAAGAGAAAGCACCTATTTAGGATAACTGATGCCGGACAGATAGTGGGTTCTTAGCAGACACACATTCTCACTGTGGATGCGTCCATACAGCTAGTGGTTAGGAGCATGAGCTCTGAAATTAATCTGCTTAGTTTGAATCTGAACATTTTAGCTATGGGGCCTTGGGCCTCAGTTTCATTAACCAGAATACAGGGATGATAGCAGTAATTACTTCATAGGCTCTTGTGGAGTTCATGAAATAAATGCAAGTAAAATACTAGCCTAGCCCTAGCACATAGTAAGCACTAAAATAAAATAAAATAAAATAAAATAAAATAAAATAAAATAAAATAATTGTGGGAGAGGGGAATATCTAGTACCTTAAGAAAGGGTAAAGATAGGCCAGGCGTGGTGGGTCACGCCTGTAACCCTACCACCTTGAGAGGCCGAGGCGGGTAAGTCACCTGAGGTCAGGAGTTTGAGACCAGCCTGGCCAACATGGCGAAACCCCATCTCTACTAAAAATACAAAAATTAGACAGGAGTGGTGGCAGGCACCTATAATCCCAGCTACTTGGGAGGCTGAGGCAGGAGAATTGCTTGGGGGAGGGGGGAGGTGCGGAGGCGGCAGTGAGCTGAGTTCGTGCCACTGTACTCCAGCCTCGGCAAGAGAGTAAAAGAAAGAGAGTGAAGGGAGGGATGGGTGGGGGTAGGACCCTGTGCCTCTCTAGCACTACATCTGTCTAAACACTTACATCTTTCTTCCCCCACCTAGAGGATAAGCCTTCGAGGAAAGGAGTGTGTCGTTTGCTTTTTGGTAAGCTCTCAGGTCCCTGACATGTGACTTGGCATAGAACTTCTGCTCAGTCAATATTTACAAAATTAATTGAACAAATTAATTTTATCTCTCTTGCCTCTGTGCATTCCAGATACCAAAAAGAAACAGCCTGCACAAAGAATGTCTTCTAAAGGTAGCTTGCCTCTTTTCGGCTGCAGTAGTATTTGCAAAGGGAGCCGGTATCCCCGCATATGCCAAAGCACCAGCCCACCAATGTGCTGTTTGCTGCCCCTGAGAGCCAGAGGTGCTTCCTCGTAGAGGCCCAGGGGTTCTGCTCTCTGGAGATGTGGGAAGCATCAAACCCACCCATGTTCCCAAGTTGTGAAAACAGGTCTGCCCAGGAGTGGCAGGGAGGGAGGGACAAAGGGGCAAGTGGCTCCTGTGAAACCCCAAAAGCAAGCCCATGTGCAGCAAGGAGAAATGAGTATACACTTTATTTTTAGCCATGCATGAGGCAAAGTTACTCTGGGAATGGTACAAATTTTGCTTCATCACCCTCAGTACCTTTCCGGGATCCTTAGTGGCCTCCTAGGGAAATGACTGATAAGGGAACAAAGGAATTTCTGAGGACCTTTCAGAGGTGGAGAGGCAGGAGACAGAAACGAGGTAAAATGAGGTTGGGGAGAAAAGGCAGAATCCATGAACACCCAGGACACTCCCATACCAGCCCAGTTGGTGCCAGGCTTCTACAAGTAGCTGCAGCCCCACTGGCTAAGAGGAGGCAGAAGGTCCTCACCAGAGCCAATCCAAGAAACAAGGCTGTCATTCCACCCCACCCCGCTGGAAAGCAGGGCAGTGGAAAGAACCAGGCTATGGAATCAGGAACACGTGAATTTCAGTCCCACCTCTGCTGTGTTTTAAGACAAGCAACTCAAGTTCCCCAAGCCTCCATTCCCTCCTCTGGAAATCATTGTGCTGCCACAGCTGAGTCCCTCTCCAGGCCAGTGAAACAATGTCTGTGGAGTAAGCTGGCTGGCTCCTGGTACTGGATTAACTCTCTTTTCATGATGAAACCGAGGCTTAAGCAGAGGTCTCCCAAGGCCCTATTGCTGTGTGGTCTTGGCAAAGTGCTTTCTGTTCTCCAGGCTCTACATCTTTCCACCTACCAAGGGAACATGTTGGCAGAGACCTTTCAAGGTCCCTGCCTGTTCTGGAATGCTGCTAAGCACCCTGGCCTGGGGGACTGTTGGCAGACGTCTCCCATTTTAACGTGTTGGGGGCTCTACTCTGAAACCATATCCTGACCTCACAGTGGGCCTATACCTTGAGAAACCTTAGGAAATTTCAGTGACTTCTGAAGATAATGTTTATTCCCTCGCCCTCATCCAAACTGCGTCCATGGGCCAAAGAGAACAGATCTGGACCTGCCATCCACTCGTTCCGCAAGGATTTACTGGGCTCCCATGGTAGTAAGTGCTGTGCTAGGCCAGGGATATTTAGCCAATGATGACCAAGGGCAAAGCGGAACAAGACGGTAAAGAGGACAGCCCAGTCCTACTTCCCCAGAGCTGAACTGCTCCTGCTACAAAATATAAGTTAATTCCTTTATTATACTTGTGGAGGAGGTGTAAAAGAGAAGTCCTGGGAGCCAAGGGGGTATATGGCAGGAGGCCTGATGCAGCCAGCGGGCAGGACAGGGTCCCCAGGAAGTATTCTCTAGGCTGAGGCCCAAAAGATGAGCAGATACTAACCTGGAGAGCAGGGGAGAGAAGGGGACCAGAAGCACCTTCTAGGCAGAAGGAACAGCATGTGCAAAGGCTAGTACCTGGCACTTCTGAAAAACAAAAAAGCCACACAGTGTGGCTGCGGGGAAAGAGGGAGACCAAGTTTTCCATGTCAGGGCTACCAAGGCAGGCTTTCAAAACGAGGACTGGCACCACACTATGTAAGGCCATGCGCAAAGGGATTTCCGGCAATGTCTGGATCTAGGTAAAGTTTCCCTGCGGAGAGCACCGGGAAAGGTACTCATGGGCTAGGGCATGGGAAAGCAGAGCAGTCCGGCTGCAGAGTCCAGGTATCCAGGTCTGGAACTGGGAGGTACTTCAAGAAGGGCCCTCGTCAAATGCCCTTTCCCTTCTCCAAAGGGTCTGCTCCTCTCCTGCCCCCACACCCACTTGTTTGCCTTCTCATCTTATTTTTATTTGTTTTTAAACCAGGGCCTTCTTACGGTCAGGCTGATGCATTTTTAAAAAGAAAGCCCTGAATGTGCGGCCCTCCTTCCCTGGGAGGAGGTGGGTGGATCAATAGCCCTCTTAGCTCTTCCTCTACCACCAGCAGTGACCAGAGCAGGGGGTGGGGCCAGGGCAGGTGTGGGCTCCCTGCAAAGTGGGCCTGCGAGCCAGGCATTTACGCCTTCCCTCTCCACCCACTCCCATTCCCAGGCAAGGCTTCCCACACCCTGTCCTTCGCCACCTACCATGGTAAAGCCCAGCAACAAGAGGGACAGACTGGGGGAAGGTAGAGAACACTGGACAGTCTAAAAACCGAAGTTCGATCTCTGCTGCTCAACCTCTGAGCAGCCTTGAAACCCTGGACGAGAAAGAAACCACCCTTCCTGAACCTCAGTCATCTTGAGCAAAAAAAAAGTGGGGATCTGTGTAAAAATCAGGTGAAGTCATGGAGAAAGGGACCTGTCACACCCTTAGCAAGACCCCTCCCCAGGTCTCCCACACCCCAGCCCCCTGGATCCACGCTGCTATCACAGACTCTCCTGCCGCTGCCCCTCCCGGTGAGCTGACATGCTTTGAGCTTCCTCAAGGGAAAACGCTCCCCGATGCCGACAGATGGGGAGTCCTAAAATACAGCGTATGGATCATGTTTCGTGACTAGCAAAACACGCCAGCCGGGACACTTTGAGAACCCGGCCGGTTTTCAGGAACAGGATTTTACACATTTCCCAGGATTGGCGGATCTGCGCTCGCCTCCACCCGCCTGCGAGCTCCATAGCCCGGATCCTGTATCGGGGGATACTTAGGACAGGTGGGGGCCGGCGGGAAAGGGGAGGCTGTGCCCTAACCCTCTGCCGCTTTTCATATTTTTACTAGCATGTATGTATGGAACACATGATACTTTCCTTGCTGTGTGTCAGGTGTCTGGCACGTGTTCTGAAGCTGCCATGCCTGGGTGCCCATCCTGGCTCTAAGCTGTATGACCCTGGGCACGTCACTTCATATCTCTGAGCTTCACTTTGCTCATCTGTGAAGTGGAATGGTAGTACCCACCCCCACAGCGCCAGGGTGGGGACTGGGTGAACAACATCAGAGCTCAGTAGTCATAAACGGCTGCTATAATCAAACCATGGGGCACCTATCACTGCAGCTATCCTACCAAAGGTAAAACGGACACTAAGAGACCATGCCAGCTGTCCAGGCCACCAGCAAAGGAGCATATCTGCTTCTGAAGGAGATCAGGGATGGGCTTCAGAGGGTCAAACCCAAACCCCTGGCCTTAAGGTGCACAATTATTTGTACACATGTGAATGTGCAGTGTTTAGAGAAGAGGGCAATGAATTTCAGTCTCCCGGGGATCTACGGTCCCATAAAGGTTTTTATAAACCATGGCTTCCTATGACCGTATCTACTTGCCACACATAAGGTCACCCTGGCACAGCAGTCCTGAACTTTAGGATCTGGAGCAGGGATTACATCCCACCCCCTCTCCCCAAAGGAAAGATATTGGTTCTTGCCAACATCAATTACAAAAAGCTTTGGACCAGAAGGAGGGGCTGGGAGAGCCACTGGCAGGAAGTGTGTTGACACAGGTTCCAGAATTTTTGAAGAGAACATGCAACTCAAGAAAGTGAGGAAGGGTAGTCTGTACTTCCAGTGGCTCCAAGAAGACCCAAAGGGGAAAAAGGAGAGACGGTGTGAAGCTCAGTAACTGAGGTAGCACCTGGGGGTGCAGGGCACAACGGCCAAGAGGTGGCTCTGATTAGATGCCTGGACTCAGTCACTCCAGTGGACTGACATTATACCCCAGTGCACTGGAGCTCGTAAGGGCAGAGACATGTTTAGAAAAAAAAGGCCACACCAAGACATGAATCAGGATATAAACAACATTAATCTTTGAATAGTGGAATTATTCAAAGTCTTGTTTACATTATCTAATTTCCTTCACAATGAACATATATCCGTACATCCACTGGAAATAAGACATGAAACTAAACTACCTACAAAGACAGCTATGCACTGCAGAGTCTTTCGCATAATAAATATTTGTGCTTCTGCTCAAAGTAGACTCATGAAACCCCCTTCTGAGAATGAGTGATTCAAGCCACTCCCAGGAAAGGCATCGTTTTGGGAATAGAGAAGGGGGTGGTTCAAGTATATTCAAGACACTTCTTCTGTGGGTGGTTCATTTATTAGGAGCATAAAAATGGGCTCTGCTTCCCTGGGATAACACCTGGGGCAGCTGATCCCATCACTTCTTAACACACTCAGTGTCGTCAGAAGGGGGAAGGCCTTATAAAGAGAGGAAAGAATTGGGAGAAACGTTGGATCAAAAATTTTTCTTCTTTTTCTGGGTGGTTACAGAGGAGCAAAGAGATAAGAGAGCAAAACAGAAGAGAGTCTCAGATCTGGTAAGGTGGCTGACACTTGTAATCCCAATGCTTTGTGAGGCCAAAGCAGGAGGATCACTTCAGCACAGGAGTTCAAGACCAGCCTGGGCAACACCACAGCAAGACAATGTCTCAAATTAAAAATAAACACATTAAAAAACAAAACAAGGTCTCCCGCTGCTTGAACCCCTGCCACAGACAGCCAGCACCCATCAGTCCACGTGCACACAACTGTAAACTGCATTTGGTGCGTGTGGTTTTTCCTCACAGCGTTGAGGATACATAAAATCTAGACTTCCTATTTACACTTGTTTCCACCAATACAGTAACTACAAATGCTTTCTATTCCACTCCTGTCATCTGTGCAGAAAATCTCCTCATACACAGGGAGACTAGAAAGTTACAAGAAGAATTGTCGTGCACGGCGAGCAGGCTCAGTCTCAGTTCTCTCTGCTCAGATGGGAAACTTGTGCAAGGGAAGAAAAAGGGCTGAACCCAGCCATTAGAAACTAACTCACACTTGGGCTTCTCCATGCTTATACACTATGTAATACTTGCCCTTCCAATAAAATAGTTCCTAGCTACCAAGGCAGCCTGCAACAGAAGACACTAACAGTCACACTCTAAAAACCACCCAAGTCTCAGCCCTCCCGTGCAGGGAGAAGACCAAGGCTCTAGAAAAATCTCCAAGTCCGTGGGCCCGGCTACCTTCCCCATACTTCCCCTTCAGGGAGAAGGAAGAGTAATCCTGACTTGAGCCAGCTGGCCTCAAAATTAACAGGACAGAAAAGAAAAGCCTTCCGCATTTCAAAGGCCCTCTCTGAAGTACTTGCATGAACATTTCCTTTTAAGATTTCCTTTAAAATCTGTGGTTTCCATAGAAGTAGCTAGCCTCTCACCCCAAAAGCCAAGCAATGTCTCACCTCTGTGCCTGACCATGACACAGAGCAGATTCCTAACACAGATTCACGACACAGAGCAGATTACTGTACTGAGGCTGGACACAGTGGCTCATGCCTGGAATCCTAACACTTTGGGAGGCCGAGGTGGGCACGCTGCCTGAGCTCAGGAGTTCCAGACCAGCTTGAACAACATCGTGAAACCCGGCCTCTACTAAAATACAAAACATTAGGCCAGACACAGTGGCTCACACCTGTAATCTCAGCACTTTGGGAGGCCGAGGTGGTTGGATCACCTGAGGTCAGGAGTTTGCGACCAGCCTGGCCGTCTCTACAAAATTACAAAAAACATTAGCCAGGCATGGTGGTGCATACGTTTAATCCCAGCTACTCAGGAGACTGAGACAGGAGAATCGCTTGAACCCAGGAGGTGGAGGTTGCAGTGAGCCGAGATCGTAACACTGCACTCCAGCCTGGGCAAGAGTGTGAGACTCCATCTCAAAAAACAGAGATACGGGAGGCCAAGGCGGGTAGATCACGAGGTCAAGAGATCGAGATCATCCTGGTCAACATGGTGAAACCCCGTCTCTACTAAAAATACAAAAAATTAGCTGGGCATGGTGGCGCGTGCCTGTAATCCCAGCTACTCAGGCGGCTGAGGCAGGAGAATTGCCTGAACCCAGGAGGCGGAGGTTGCGGTGAGCCGAGATCGCGCCATTGCACTCCAGCCTGGGTAACAAGAGTGAAACTCTGTCTCAAAAAAAAAATAATAGTAATAATAATAAAATTTAAAAAACAGAGATACAAAAAATTAGCTGGGTGTGGCAGCGTGCTACTCGGGAGGCTGAGGCAGGAGAACTGCTTGAACCCGGGAAGCAGAGGTTGCAGAGCTGAGCTCACACCACTGTGCTCCAGCTCAGCGACAGAGCAAGGCTCCATCTTCCCCTCCCCGGCGGCCCAAAAAAAAAAATAGATTATTGTACCAACTGAAGTTACAGAGTAGATTAAGAGCTTTAGGGCCCCTTGTAACAGGAATCTGGATTTTTATTTGGGGCCTGGCACTGTCACCCTGTGCTGGGGGTTGGATAGTATCCCCCCAAAAGATATGCTCAAGTCTTATGCCCAGTACCTATGAATTTCTTATTTAGAAACACAGTCATCCTGTGGTAGCCTTGGGGGATTGGATCCAGGCCCTGACTCCCCAAGCCCACCTCACGGATACCAAAATCCTCGGATGCTTGAGTCTCTTACATAAAATAGCAGAGTATTTGCATGTAACCAATGTACATCCTCCCATATACATTTTTAAATTTTTTTCAAACACTGCACTCTGTCATCCAGGCTGGAATGCAGCAGAGTTATCATGGCTCACCGCATCCTCGGACTCCTGGGATCAAGCAATCTTTCTGCCTCAGCCTCCCAAGTAGCTGGGACTGCAGGAATACACCACTACACCCAGCTAATTTATTTATTTAATTTTTTGTAGAGATGGCGTCTCACTATGTAAACCAAGCTGGTCTTGAACTCCTGATTTCAAGCAACCCTCCTACCTTGGCCTCCCAAGGTATGGGGATATAGATGTGAGCCACCATGCCCAGCCCTCCCATATACTTTAAATCATCTCTGGGTCACTTATAATATCTAAAATAATATAAATTCTAGGTAAATAGTTGTTAGGCTATTTGTCCCTTTTTTTTTTTTTTTTTTTTTTTTAGATGGGGTCTTGCGATATTGCCCAGGCTGGAAACTAGTAGCCTCAAGCGATCCTCCCATCTTAGCCACCCACGGTGCTGCAGTGACAGGCATGGGCCACCACACCCAGCCTGTATTCTTTTTGTTTTCCCTGAAAATTTTTGATCACTGAATCCACAAATGCTGGCTGAACCTGAGGATGTAGAAGGCCGACTCTAGATTATTTTCCAGGTATAATCGAGCTAAAATGAGGTGACACTGAGGTGTGGTGGGGGAATGAATGGGATGATGAGGTGATATGTTATTAGGGTGGGTCCTGACGCAATGACTGGTATCTGTATAAAGTGAGGGGAATATACAATGAGATGCACAGGGAGGCGTCATGTGATTGCAGAGGCAGAGGCTGGAGTCCTGGGAGCCAAGGAATGCCAAGGATTGTGGCAACACTGGAAGGTAAGAGAAAGGCATGGGGCAGACGCTCCTCCAGAACCTTTAGACGGCATGGCCCTGCTGGCACTTTCCCCTTGAACTTTCGGTCTCCAGAACAGTGAGACCAAGTTTCTGTTGCTTAAAGCCACACAGTTTGTGGTACTTTCTTACTGCATCTAGGAAACTAACAGGTCTGGAATTCATTCACTCCAAGGCTCTCAACGCTCACCCATCCCATTCCTTATTCTGTGCACTGTTGCTACTTCGGGGTTCTATGACTCCATGAAACCAACCGTGACCTTCCGCAAACACCATCCGAAGAGGTTAGAGTCCCTATATCCATCTGGCCACGGTGACACAGACTCATATTTATTGGGCGGCAGACTCTGTCCCTCAGTCCGCCAACTGAGAAACACCAAGGAAAGTCTGAGGTAACCCACAAGGTATTAGGAAACAGAAGGCATGGGGGGGTGAGGGAGGGTGGAAATTAGCAGAGAGTGGGCAGAAAGAAGAGAGAAAAAGGAGAAGGTTCAAAAAGAAGCCTGCAGGTCAAGAGGACATACAAGCTGCTACAGGAAGTAGACATCCTCCTGCCTTGCCCCCCAGACAGTCACACGCTTCTAACTTTCTCCCTCACATGCTTGACGTCTGCCTGGAACAGCCTCCAACAGCCTGCCAAACAGGTGACACCCAGAGCGCTCGCTGCCCACACAGCTGCCACACTTCAAGCTCCCACAATGAGAATACCAGCCCACTTCCGTCCAGGGGTTGGGCTTTATTTGTTTTGGATTTCCAAAACCTGGGACTTGCTGGGGCCAAGTCAATACTGGAAGGCCAAGGAGATGGCTGGGCAGAGAGATGGGGTGTGAGGTTCCACACCCTGCCTCGCCTGTGCCAGCTGAGGGTCTGTAATCACAGGGCAGCGGGCAGATGCATCCCATTCACTCCCCCACCACACTCACAGCTCAGATGGAGGTGCCAATGTGCCTGGAACAGCAAAGCCAGGGCGGGCCTTGGAAGTGAGTTCACAGGGCTGCGGAAGTCATTGTCCTCTAAATCTCCCCTCCTCTCCTCGCTCCGACACTCACCTACACTCAAGGCAAGTCACAAAATAAGGCCCGGGAGGCCCGGGAGAGGTAGCCTAGTGTCTTGTTGAGAGCCAGAGCGAGGCTAGAAACCCAGCTCAATGACCAGGCAAGCTGCTTGCTGCTCTTCACCCACTCAACCATAAACAGGTGAGCACCTACCCTTTATGTGTCCTCAGCAGCCCCATCTGCGAAGATAGAATGACAATTACCTGCCTGAACAAAGCTCTTCTGAGGATGGAACATGACAAATATAAAACATCCAGCACAACGTTGGGCACATCAAATACAGCCACTATGGAGGAGAGATTAGAACTATTAGGGTCATATCTTCCAACCCAGAACGTGAGACCAGGCAGGTCTCTGCAAGATCCACCAGCAGGTCAGCTCCACATGGCAGGCAGGGCTACTCCTCTGCTGTTCCCTGCGCCATCCCAGCACCTACAACAGTGCCTGGCACACAGCAGACACCCAAATCTTTACTAAGTTGAGAAAAACAACTGCTGGGCATCCAAACCCCTTAAGGTTAGATGCAGAAATATCAAAACTGCATGATACACTGACCATCTTGGAGACAAAGGAGCATACTATGAAGTTGTACAAGCAGCAGCCTTGGCCACCATCCTGGGAACTAAAGGCTGCTAGTTCCCCTCAAATGAAGCCGAATTAAAAGAGGAGACTAGCACAGGGCTCCCTCAGGCTTCAGCCTTAAAGAGGCATGTTGGCTTTTCCAGGAGAAAGTAGGTATAGAGGTTTAGGCATGCCACCTTAGTCTCACTCATGAAGTGAGGGCTGGGGGTCACAAGAGGTTGGTATCCAATGAGGAAGCAGTGTGGATGGGCCCCCGAAAAAAATAAAAATCATTATTTTACAGATGTCTTTTTCAAGAAATGGCTCCTGCTTCAGCTGGGATTCACAGCCATTTCATATTTTAACCTTCCTCTCCTCTCCTCATTTCCATTTTAGGTTCAACCATACCTGGCGAGTGTCCTGGAATACGTAACACAAACTGCTGGCAATCTGGTGCCCCTGGTACATCTCCCACCAGGGGTCACTTTAGCCTCTGCTGTTGGCTGTCATTCCAACCCTTCTGCCCCAAATTAAACCGCACTAAACCCTGACCCTGGGTACCTAACCAGAAATGCCTCTACCATTTCCACCTCTATTGGCTGTGCCTCACCCTGCCACGCCAACCTGGGACTAAGAAAACCCACCAACATATATTAACTAACTAAGGGCATCCACGTGAAAAGGTACCTCAGCAGAGTGACAGTGTGAAGATCTGGAAAGCTGAAGACTCCACTGCTGGTTCCTTTTAGGTGGTGACTTGAGAACAGGTTGCTTACACTATCTGAGCCCCGATGGTACTATCCATAAAAATGGGCAAAATAATAATAGTGCCTCCCAACAGGGTTGCTGTGAGGACAAAACACAAGAGCAGCCCCTGAATGATTTTTTTTAAGTGCAGAACAAGCAGTGTTACTGGGAACTCTATTCTCCTTTCTCATCCGTGGAAGAGGTACAAGCTAGAAGAAAACTGTGCCAAGCACAAGGCAGCCCTGCAAAGCAGAAGTAGTCCTGTTTTTCTCAAGTGATTAACAGGTCCAAGAAAGGCTGTGGCACAATTTACGAGGGCCACGGCCAAGAGAGATTTATACCCGTATGGCCTTCGGATGGTTTTCTAAGACGTGTGCACAACCCGGGTTTGGCTGAGGAGCTCAGCAGCAAGTAATTTTCTAATTGATTCATTAGCACTCCAATCAACTACTACTTTAGACACAAAGGCCTTGCTTGGGTCTGAGTGTCTCAGCCTGGTAAGCTGAGCTGAATAAACCATTCTTGCCCTGGGGGCAGCTGCCCAGAGACAGACACGAGAACCCACACAATGACCCTCCAAAAATCGTATCAGCATAGAAATAAACTCAAGTCTGGAAGCAGAAATAGAACCCACACAGCTTCTTAAGAGTTTGTTTGTCTGGTTTTTGAGATGGGGTCTCACTCCGTCATCAGAGCTGGAGTGTAGTGGTGCAATCACAGCCTCGAACCTCCTGACTCAGCAATCCTCCCACCTCAGCCACCCGAGCAGGTGAGACGACAGGCCCGTGCCACCATGCCCAGCTAATCTTTCTGTATTTTTTGTAGAGATGCAAGGGGGAGGGGGTCTCATTATGTTGCCCAAGTTGGTCTCGAACTTCTAGCTCAAGCAATCTTCCCAACTTCGGCCACCCAAAATGCTGGGATTACAGGTGTGAGCCACCATGCCTGGCCTTAACCCGGTCTTAAATGCTATTTTTTAAAAAAAGAATTTTTTTGACCAGAAGATAATGATGTGCAAAAGTTAAGTAAAAGAAGGAAAACAGCCTGAAAAGAAATACTCTGAAAGTTAGTACAAAGTTAGTCCTGGTCATGGGTGACTTTTTTCTTCTTTCTGTTTTTCAAAACGAGCATGTACAGAACACATCATCACTTCTTTGGTTCTCTCAGGTATAGAATGGCGGCAATTATACCTGATTCCCAAGGTTACTGTAAGGATGAAATTAGATTATGTGTGAAACACGCGGAGCCTGTGAGCTGGAGATGCCGGAAAGCCTGACCCACCAGCTCAGTGACTCACGGGCCCACCTGCCTCCTGGGCCAAGATTCAAGTTATACTCAGAAAGGTTATTGACTCCAGTCACTTATGAACTGAGGCCACAAATGCTCAAAGTCACGGATCTCAATAGTAATGCTATATTAATCTAAGTATAAATGAAACTTTAACAACAATCTTCCTTCATCTTTTCATATTCCTCTGACGTGTGGGATATTCACCTAAGACAGGGGTCCTCAACAGGCCAAGCCAGCAGAGATGAACCTTCAGCAGATATTCCCAGGGAGTGACCTCACTGGGCCCTTATGGGAACCCCTGTTTTGGGACCAGCTTGCTGCCAGCTGTAGAAACATCCCCAGTACCATTTGGGAAGGACTCCTGACTTGATCTGGCCCAGCTCAGCACACTGCCTGTCTATCCATCCACCCACCCATCCAAGCATCTGTACGTTTGTTCTCCAGAAGGAGCTCCTGGTGAGCTCAAGAGCAATGTGAATTCCAGCAAACCAACAGGCTTCCACAGCATGGAAAGCAAAATACACGAAGTCCCCCCAATCTTGACCAGGCCTGGTGACTCACACCTGCAGTTCCAGCTATTTGGGAGGCTGAGGCAAGGGGATCCCTTGAAGCAAGGAGTTTGAGACCTGACTGAGCAACATAGAGAGACCCTGTCTCTACAAAACAACCAAGCACCAAAAAACAGTCCCCTTGTTCTGAACAGCCTTGGGATCGACAGGGCTCAGGGTATACAAAAGGACCAAAAGCCTAAAACTTCAGAAGCAGCACAAGGTGCCTTAGGAAACTTGCAGGAAACTAATTCATCAAGTCCTGCTTCAGCTAGCAGGAAATTACCTTGTCATCTTACGAAGTGGCAAACTCCAGAGAGAACAAATGGGTCCAGAATTCTTTGCTGATGGGTAAGGTGGCTTCTTCAAGTGACTTCTCCACAAAACACCCCTCAGGAACCTTCTATCAGAAACTGTCCCCACTGAGTCACGCCACTTCCTATGAGGCTTCATCTCAGCTCCAAACCCCTTCCTCCCCTGCCCACACCTCTCAGCCTCCAGAAGACAAAGTCATCCATCTGGGGTCTTCCTATAGCAATGTTAATGGAACACGGCAGGCGGAGAGCAGGCTGGCCATCATCTCCTGAGTCTCCCCTTGAAGGAAGCTGCATCTCGCCGTTTGACCATGCAAGCATCTAGTATGATCGGCACTGCACTCACTGCCATCACCACTGCTAACAGAAACGTGCAGACAACGCAAGACCTGAGAACTTCCATCTCGGTCAACTGCCTGGAAACTTCAATCTGAGAGTAAACTGTCAGTTTTCCCCCACTCTAAAACAGGATGACTAAAGAGGAACCTAAACACAATCCATGGAGCTTAAGCTAGATCCCTCACAACAGAGAACAAAAGCTACCCAGTCCCATAAAACATGAGCCGACACCGGGCCTTCAACATACTCTGAACAGCAAACCTGAGAACTGCAGGAGACACATGGGGCACTGGGCGAAGAGGAGAGGCAGCTCGGCCGGGAGCACTGTGTCCTCAGACTGTCATCCCATCCCCTGGGGGGCCCTCGGTTTCCTCACCTGTACTGGTCCCCACACATCCCTGCCACGAGGAGGACAGCTCTCAGAGGGCCCCAGCCAGTTGTAGAGCTGGATAAACAAGTTTGTTTTACTTATTTTGCATCTAACGAGGCCCTGACACTCTAATTGGAACAGGGCAGGCTCCTTCTTTCCATGGAAATCAGGCCCATTGTGAGGGGAAAACTGCAGGTCAAAAATCTAAGCTGAAAGGGTAACCTGAAAGGTCACCTCTGCTTTCAGATCCTAGAGAGTCCAGAAAATCTTCAGCTCAACACTCACCTCCTGTCCTGTGACTTACACACATGTGGCCAGGCCTTCCCCAGAGGCTTCAACCTTAAAGATTTTTCCCTTTACTCCTCTGAGATGTGTCTGCTCTGAAAAACCCTGTGCCCCCTCTATGCTGACCCCACCAAGTCAAGATTTCTCCCAGAAGGGAAACGGGAGTGTTTTCAAGTATCCAGGTGACCCAGGTGCATTGTCGGATCCCAATTCTGGCCACCCTCTTGCAGGCATCACGGAAGTCAGAGAAAAGTAGGCAGGATCAGAAGCTGCTCTGGATGGCTGGCCTGCCCCATCCCACCCATCCTGCAGCCCGGGGCAAGGGGAGTGGCATTCAGCAAACCCTCGTGGAACTACACTGAATGGGACAAAATTCACACAAGCCGGATACACCCTAAAGCCACCTTCTATACAGAGAAACCAGTCTGAGGCCCAGCAGTGCAGAGACTGCTGAGATCTCTCTTTCCATCCAGATATGGGCTGAGGGACTAAGAAGGATCACAGATGATCAGGTGAGCACCTTCACGCTATAGATGAGAAGACCGCAGCACAGAGGGGGCTGACTCCCCCAAAACATACAGGGACCAAAAGCCGAAGTGGACACACATCCAGGGCTTCATTGGCTGACCACTCCCCCCACTCTGCAAGAGCACTCCTCCATCCCAGTGCTGCACCAGGATGCCCAACAAAAGATGAGACTCCCATTCCACTACCCGCAACCCGATCTTACCTAGAAAGCCTGGAGCCACTGTATACTACTGCCTACAGACTCCACAGCCTTACAATGCTGCAAGTCTGCTCTGCTTTCTGTAGCATCAGTATACCTCCCAGCCCCTCAAACACCCACCCATCGAAACCACATGCCAGGCCAACCTCTCCCATGCACCTGCCACATGCAGGGCGGGTGGACAGCCCAGCGATGACATGGTACAGGTAAGGCAAGTCTTTCCACCCAATCCCATAAAACATAAGCCAACGCTGGGACCCTCAACGGACTCTGAGGGGCAAACCCCACTGAATGGCAAACCCACAAACTACAGGAGAGACACAAGGCAGTGAGTGAAATGGGGAGGTAGCCCTGCCGGATCCCAAAGCTCCAGGAGTATACACGCTAGCACCCTTGTCGTGACGTGACCCTGTCTCTCTGGTCTTTGGCATTCGCATCTAACGTGGGAGCAAGGAACTTCCACAAAGACCTGCTGGGCCTCTAATACATAGACCTCTCCTCCAAGAACTTACAACGAAGATGGGGAGAGGTAGTAAGCCACATGAAGTCCCAGTAAGTACTCTAAGCTCCTCTCCAGCCCACTTTCCTCCCCGTCACAAATCCCAGGAACACTAACCTCTCCAGGGGAAAGAACTTCACAAAAACAAGAAACCCAGGAAGCCAACCAAACGGAGATCTCTGTGAACCTGGACCTAATGCAACACACAACTCTGTGTAAGACACGACGCTCAGAAGTAAACTTCAGAACACAAACCATCTGTACATGCCATGTACCCAGCCTGTGGATTTCCCAGTAATTATGTCCAAGAGCAAAGGGGCAGAAAAGAGAAAGGTGAATGAAAAACCATGAATGCCTCATGCCTTCCCAAGGCCAGAAGACTGCTTGCTGTCCTCGACACAAGGTCCCTCTAAAAAGGAAGGGGAGGGTGAGGCTGGGTTGTTTCCTCCTCCTCTCCTGCTCTTGCTTTGAAGGTCCCTCACACAATGGGAGGCTCTCAGGCCAGGACAGCGGTGTGACCTGCCCCTTCGCTGCAATGCCTGCCACATGCGGCGTCCAACAAACGTCTGATGAGAGAATGAATGAGACCAAGCACTCTGTCCTGTTCCTCTCTGCGTCAGGCACACAGCAGACATGAGTCTACTGTGCTCAATTGAGTCGAATTTCCAGACAATATCTATCTGGAGATAAATTCAAGAGGCGGGCACCAACCATAGACATTACAATGGAGATCTCCCCCAAATTTATTTTACTGATGTATTTTCTGAGACAAGGTCTCATTCTGTCACCCAGGCTGGAGTGCAGTGGCACGATCTCGGTTCAATGCAACCTCTGCCTCCTGGTTCAAGTGATTCTCCCGCCTCACCCTCCCACGATGCCCGACTAAAATTTTGTAATTTTAGTAGAGACAGGGTCTCACCATGTTGGCCAGGCTGGTCTGGAACTCCTGGCCTCAAGTGATCTGTCCCCCTTGACCTCCCAAAGTGCTGGGATTATAGGCGTGAGCCACCATGCCCAGTCTCTCCCCCAAATTCAGACAGCCCCCCCTGCCCCCCAAATTTAAGGAGGCCTCTTGAAAAACTAAAGGAGTTATCTTAAAGTCCTCCAAAAAACCCAGTCCTCTTTATGTGAGGTGGTGCTTCAAGAAGGCAGCTATTGTATACAGGAGGGCATACCCCTGCACACATCCCTCTATCCACACCTCCTGCTTTATGCGAGCGGACACAGTACCACGTGAGCGCTCCTGGAACCCAGCTCCCTCTCCTCCGCCCACCCCGCCTGGCCAGACCCCCATTAACGCAGTGCTTGTGCCATCAACACTGTTGTTTTGGAATGTGCCAGTAATTCTAGTGGCAGGAACAGCAAGCTTTAAGCTCAGCAGAGAAACCAGCTGGAGAGGCAGCCTCATGAAATAATGAAATGCCAAACCAACCCCTACATCTTCTCCAGTCTCTCAGGTCACCTACCAGATTAGAAGGCCTGTTGCTACGGCAACCATATCTTGCAAGTGCCGACTGAACTTCCCCATAATTTTTAACCCTTTAAGTAACTTGGTGAGGGTGGCGTGCAGATGAGCCCAAATCCCAGAGAGCTGGCCTGCTTTGGCCGTACTTTCACAAATTAAAGCAAGAAAAAAGAAAACCAGCGGCCGGGGGGAGGGGTGAAAGTCCACAGTCGGACAAACAGGCACCAAGCAAAGGAAACGCCGCACGCATCCACCTTTCCTTCCCGCCAGCGCCCCACCAAACAACCTGACCGGCCGGGGCACCGCAAACTTTTTACGCACCTGGCAACTCCCAAGTGCAGGAGCCGCAAAGGAGATGGGAATAAACAAAGGCGAAATGGAATTGTGCCTGCCCCTCCTGGCCAGGCCCTGTGCCCTTGTGCTGCAGAATAGCGCGGGCCCTTCTGTGGGAAGCAGAAGGCGGCCGGGAGCTAGGCGGTGGGGACAGATGGCCACGCAGGCACTGGCACTTTCCAGTTGTCTGATGGGTGCCGGCTGCCAAAAAAGCCCCCCACCGCCTCGCAGCCGCTCCCACCCCAACACAGAGCTTGGGAGCAGCAAAGGGAGCTGCAAAGGGGGCCAACCTCCAAAAGGGACTGAGCGCGGTTGCCCTGGGAGCCGCTTCTCCCTCCCGCACTCTACCCGTATCTGCAAGTCATCGGCCATCCACTGGCCTTCTCTCCATTTCAGAAAGTCTTCTTCCACCTGCCCCACAAGCTTTGTGCTCAGCAACCCGCACTCAAGAGGTCTTCAAAGAATAAACCTAGGGACTTTCCCTGGCCTCTTGGTTTTGACAGGACAGACTTCATAACATTGCGCAGACACAGAGAAAGGCCTGGCAGTCTCAACACTGGGGGTTAAGCACCCTCACCTCACTCCACAACTTCTGGGTGGAGGGAATGGGGCTCAATGGGTTAGTGGAGGCCTATGTGGTTTCCCCAGAGAATCAAGAAAAGGCCCCTAGGAAGGGAGGGAGGGAAGACGATGAGAGGACTGAGTTCCCAGTGAGAAGAGAGAGAAGACCAAAGGGGCTAGGAGGGAAGGGTGAAAAGGAAGAAGGCAGTGCAAGTGAGGAGGGCAGCCAGGTAGCCTGGGACGCTAATTACAGGCACTGCAGCAATCGTGAGTGCCTACACAGTGGCCCAGGGTGGGCACTCGACAAATGCTGCCACTGTGCATACAGATCCATAGCCCCACTCCTGACAAAAAGCTGGGGGCTCACTTACAAAGTCAGGCAGGCGGAAGAAGAAAGGAAGGTCAATGTGGTGGTGGGTGGTGCTTCAGTAAGTTTTTGGGGGGCTGGCAGTAGGGTGTACCATCGGGGTGCTAGCACTATTTGTAGAGAAAAAGAAGAAAATTCAACCCGGTACATCCTTGCCACCTCACCCTCCTGCTCCCCAGCCAGATCCACCACCACCACCTCTCCCCCATCCAGAGGGTACACATGGTGTGAAATCCAATTCAGTGAATTAAAGTCCTAATGTCCTAGGCTGGGCACAGTGGTGTGCACCTGTAGTCCCAGCTACTCAGGAGGCTGAGGCCAGAGAATCACTTGAGCCCAGGAGTTCCAGGCCAGCCTGGTTAACATAGCAAGACGCTGTCTCTAACAAAATAAATAAAGCCGGCCAGGCGCAGTGGCCCACACCTGTAATCCCTGCAGGTTGGGAGGCTGAGGTGGGCAGATCACGAGGTCAGGGGTTTGAGACCAGCCTGGCCAACATAATAAAACTCCATCTCTATTAAAAATACAAAAATTAGCTGGGTGTGGTGGCGGGCAGCTGTAATCCCAGCTACTGGGATGCTGGGGCAGGAGAATCATTTGAACCTGGGAGGCGGAGGTTGCAGTGAGCCAAGATCATGCCACTGCACTCCGGCCTGGGTGACAGGATGAGACGCTGTCTCAAAAATAAATAAATAAAGCCCTAATGTCCTCTTCGCCAAGTAATAAGACATACCACAAATGGCCTGGCACCCAAGGAGGAGAGATGATTTTTACCAGCATGTTCACCTGCCTCCCAGTCCTTCCACATGCAGAGCAGCCATCAGGTTCCAGAGGACCTGCTCAAGGGTGGGCTCTCCAAAGTGAAGACAGGTGGGCAGCCAGCACTTCCACAGCTACCCTATACCACCCAGGAATGAGTGGACAGTGTTCTTATGAAAGGTGTCCTTCCCAAATCCACTCAAGGGCAGGACTGAGACAGCACCTCTATAGCCCTCTGCAGCATCTGGAACAGGACAGAAGTTCTGAGAACGTTTTCGAGCTAAAAAGGAATGAGCTTTTTCCATTTTAACCCACCATATGGGCAGGCTGCCACCAAGCTTATTCTTATTGGGCACTTACTATGTGTCAGGCACTACACATACAAAATGACGACTAACACGCACGCCTCCTGACCTCAAGGAGTACCGCTTAACTGGCAACTCAATGACGTGCTCTGACAGTGCTCCATTTCTGCCTTGTGTGCAAAGACCCTCACTATTTAGACACAGTGGACTCTTGGGAGCTTATCAGGTGTTCCCCTGAGGCTGAGCCAGCCCACCCAGCTCAGGAGGTGAGGAGGGCTTGGGCAGAGTTTTGGGGCTTCTGTGCAAATCCCAGTGACTGTTGACTGGCTGACCAATTAGGAGCTTCCTGAGCAACTCCACAACTGTTAAACAATAGACTATTTCTCAGGGGCTACGGCTCACACCTTGCTCCAGGGCTTCTAGCTGCTTGCCATGAGAAGGGGAGATGAGAGAACCTCCATTCCCTGGGCCTCAGTATCCCCTGCTGGTGAAATGAGGAGGATGCCCAGTCTGACCCCCAAAGACATCCTAACGAACGACACGAGGAGGTCAGGACCATCCTAGCTGGAAGGGGGTGTGGAATAATGGATGCGAGAGAAAGGACTGCAAGTGGGGAGGGCATCTCGCCAGTGCATCCCCACCTATGCTCTCAATGACACAGGCAGATTCTGCCCACAGCTCTGAATAATAAAAGAAATAACATTTAAGTAAGGTTGGGGATTAAGCTAAACCTCACTTAAGAGGCAGGGATGTTGGCATTTGGGAGCAGGAAACAGGCCTGGGAACCTAGTTAATACCTACCACAGAGCAAAGCCGATCACCGCCAGCTCCTGATTCAAGAGTGTCTTCCACCCCGCCACACTTCTCCCTCTGCCAGCTCCAGGTGCTTCAAAGGGGCCAGGCCAAAAAGTGGGGGCTGGAGGTCAGTGGTGGAAGTCACATTATCAGAAGAACACTGGCAAACCAGAAGCCAGGGAGATGCCTCCCAAAACAGAACAGAGGCTATTTTAAACGTAAACCCACTGGTGGAGGTGGGAAGAGTTTTACGGGAAGAACAGAGACATATATGAGTTGCTATAATTACCCTCCCCGCAAAAAAAAAAAAAAAAAAAAAAAAAAAAGAAAAAGCTGTCATAGGAGGAAGTCTTTCCAGTTGGTGATGATAATACCTAGGACATGGATTATAGCCGTTCTGTCTAAACCAGAAATGGGCTATCCTGTCTGGTAGTGAGTTCCCCGTCACTGGAGGTAAAGCAGAGGCTGCAGAAGGAACCGGGGCCAGGGAGACTCTTGTAGTCAGAAGGGACTTCAGGGGTTATTGACTGAGAAAATGCTAATGAGAAAATAAGCACAAAGCCCTTCATGCTTTAAAGCAGCCTTTCCTTTAAAAAAACAATCAAAACAGCACCCAGGATTCCTACAAGGACATGGAAAGGTTTGGCCTGCCCTCACTGACCTACAGAGAGCTTTTTATAAACACAAGGTTTCCCTGGCATCCTTGCTCAGACTCTACCTACTCGTCTTCCCGGCTGTAGAGGTCACTGTGTTTTTGTGGCAAAAGCTGCAGGTGGTGACAGAAATGCTGGATAAGAAAAGCTCTTATGTAAAAACTCAGATGTTTAGGGCACTTCTGTAGAGCAAAGAATCAGAAAATACGTTTCAGGGAGCAGAAACGTAGCAGGTCAGCGTTCATCACTTCGGGAGGGCACACCGCCATCTTGGTACCCCACAGTGGCATCACCAGCCTGAGAGCCTGAGGATAAATGTGGACTGCCGTGACCAGCTAACACTCACCTACCTTGAAGAAATGTTCAGATCACAGGTTAATGGTCACTAAGGAGTCAAAACATGACCTCCTACCACTACTGGATATTGGTATGACTCAACCACCAACACCTTCAGAGTTTTGTTCACTTGTAAAATTCTTAGGACCTAGAACAGTACCTGGCATATACTATGTGCTCAAGAAACACTTATAGAAAGAATACATATTAAAAACAAATAAGCCAACCAAATACCTTTCTCTCGGTTTTGGAATCAATTACGTAACTTCTTTTCCTCTGCTGAGTCACCTATCTCCCTGAGTTCAACCCAAAAAAAATTATGCTAAAATTACTTTGCATTCCCTGAGTCCACAGAGGGATAAAAGAGCTGTCTAGAAGCTTAGGGAAGAAGAGGAAGTGAAAGCAGAGAAATATGGAAACCTCCATTTGAGCTCCCAGAGGATCAGAATGTTTGTGTTTTGTTCATTGCTTTAACATGTGTTCTAATACTGGCACACGATAGGAAATGAACAAATACCTAGAGAGAATCGGCAAACAAATTCATTGTCCAACCTTGGCAAGTCACTTCACTCTCTAGAACATCTTTTCTCAACTACTGAATAACAGTGCTGGAAGGGGCACAGGGGTCCCCAGGGGTCCCCAGCCAGCTCTAATATATTTGAAAGCCTGTGACCCAGGTAAACTAGCCTGGGAATGGCTTTCATCAGATAAAGCCTGCATGGGTCCCCCTAAGTGTTTCCACCAAGGAAGAAGCTAGGAGGCAGTGTGGTGCCATTAAAAAAAAAAAAAAAAAAAAAAAAATGGAACCCAAATTTGAGGTACAAAATGTTTAGGTAGCTGCTCTGCTTAGGACACATGAACTTGGGGAAGTCATTGAACCTCCTCGAGCCTCAATTTCCTCATCTGCAAAATGAAGAACCATGCCACAGGTTATAGCCTGGATTATAATACATGTGGCCAAGCATAGTGGCTCACTCCTGAAATCCCAACATTTTTGGAGGCTGAGGCAGGAGGACCACTTCAGGCCAGGAGTTTGAGACCAGCCTCAGCAACATACCAAGACCTTGTCTCTACTAAAAAATATTAAAAAAAAAAAAAAAAAAAAAAATCAGCCAGATGTGGCAGGGGTGCATGCCTGTAGTTCCACCTACTTGGGAGGCTGAGGTGGGAGGACTGTTTGAGCTCAGGAGGTTGAGATTGCAGTGAGCTGATAGTATCACTGTATTCCAGCCTGGGAAACAAAATGAGACCCCGTCTCAAAAAAAGGATTAAATAAGATAATGTATATAAAAGCAGTTTGCACGTAGAGTGAGACTCCACAAACCCCCACTCGCAGAGGTACCTACTTCATTTCCAGCTCTAAACCTTACAATTACTTGTACCCTCAATGGGAGATGCTAATTCAGGACAAAGGATAATCAAGACCAGTTCACAGCTGTGTGCGCAGTGGCCCACGCCTGTAATTCCAGCATTTTGGGATCCCAGGTGGGCTGATCACCTGAGGTTGGGAGTTTGAGACCAGCCTGACCAACAGGGAGAAACCCCGTCTGTATTAAATAAATAAATAAATAAATAAACAAACAAATAAAAGACCAGTTCACAAGGTAACATTTTACGAAAATTCACAACCTGTAACCTGGCCTGTTCTAACTATAAAGAGGTAAATTTTCGTAAAATCTAATTCATCTAGAGTTTTTTGCTCCCTTATCAGGAAATTGAACAGGCAGAGATTTAAAGCAGAAATGGGGAAACATTTGGAAAACTGAACATCCCTAAAAAGAAAAGAGCCCTTCGGAAGCTGCGGATGAACCCCACACGCACTCCCGCTGAGTGTGGGATAAGCAGAGAAACACTGCCCCCAGTAGAGCAAGGCCCTCCCAGGCTGAACAGAATTCAGAAAGAGCCTCTTGGAGTCTGGTCCTGAGCATGGAAACTCAGAGAGGAAGTACAGAACCTGTTCTCACAGAGCGTGGGATGTCCCCTTGCACTCCCCAAAGCCCGGCAGCAAGCTGAACAAGCAAGGCCACCATCAGTGGTGTATATCAACAGAGCATCTACAAGCAGCAGACAGAAGTGACAACCAAAATCATGACACGTGGCCATTCTGGACACTCCAGATACACTCAGCCTCCCCACCACCACGATGACACTCCTGGGCAACATGCATTCTCATTTAATGGCGAAAGCCCTAATTTTTAACTGTCCTTGACTGGGAGGCGTTTTCATCCTCCTCCTGCCACGGGTTCAGTTCTCCCTTCCTCACTGAAAGAGGGTGCAACCAGAAAGCTCTCCCAGAAAGAGACTGGAGGCATAATTAAAATCTCAGGAAGGAGAAGTGTTGAAGACCTAGCAAAGGTTTCTTGGGTGGCTTAAGGCAAAATTCAGAATTTGTATCTTTTCATTCTCAACCTGCCATTTTAATTATCTGCATGCCCATCTTTACCACCATGGTAAGGACAAGCGTAGAAGACCATGAATAAACACACCCACACAAGTATCTCGGCAAGAAAGATCCCTCCCTTTTCTCACTATTCATTCATCTCCTCATGCTAGACCCAGAGCTCCCAAGAGTGAGGTCAGTGACCCTGCCAGCAGTGGACCATCCTGGCAGCAAGCAGCTGCTCCACTAAGAGCAAATCTCCACCAGCCCAATATGTGTTATCAGCCAGCACATCCTTTGAGACAGAGCCGTCCCCAGGGTCTCTCTCTCCAGAAACCATCCTCTCCTCCTCAAGAAAGGGCCTGGTAGGGAGTGGAGGGCCCCCAGGGGTTGCTTTGTGGAAAGACTGATTTAGTTAGCAAATGGGCCAGGAGGTACCCCGGTCAAATCCTCTTTAGGGCCATGGAGAGTCTACTTGGTGAGTGAAGACCCAGAAGGCAGAAGCATCTACCTGACCTGAGCTCCTCCAAGCAGCCCCTACATAGGTGCAGGCTCCTGCAAGGCAGGAAAGGAGGATCAGACCAGGAAGGAACTCTCACCGGTATATCCCCCACCCTATAAGCTCCTGGCCTTGAAAGCATCAGGAAATAGCAGGCCCCCAAATCTAACCTTTTTCACAGACTGAGTAGTTGATTTTATACATTTAAGTTCTAGTTTACCTTCTTAAGCTGTCTAAACATTTGTCTGGGCATCTGAGCCACAGGCTAGACTGCCCTGGGGATTAGTTCTGCTTTTGGTGGCGGGCTTTTGGTGGTGGTGGTGTTTTACCCCTCGTTTTCTCTCCCAGATAACAAGGAGGCCAGGCATTTGAGGAGCTGTGTGTCGCCTGGGAGCAGCAACCTGACCGGATGGGGGCCTCGGAGATGAACCGTCTCACGGTGGGTGGGGGAGCTTAGTAAGACATTGTTGTCTTACTGAGATTGCACATTTACATGGGAAGTGTTGGAATGAGGGTGCAGTCCTCCCAGCCTCCACCAGGGTGGATACCATGCTGTCTGGAGGGTATTCCTGGGGTGGAAGGCATCAGGCATTAGCAAGCCCACTCTAGCATAGCCCCTGAACAGCTGGATACTGTTCGCTGAGTCGTATCTCAGTTTCCAAGGGAAAATGACAGACACTGCTTGTCACAGCTACATAACCTTTTCAGTCCAGAACTGCAAACCTCCTCACCACACAGTGCCTTGTTCCACCGACCTGGGAAATGGGGACAAGGGTGCCCTCTCCCTACCAGCCATCTCAAAACAGAAGACCCACACAGCTCTCAGCAATTATGTGAATCATGAGTATTTCTTCACCTGGAGAAAAAGTACTAGCAAAATTCAGAAGTATTTAGCATAATTCAAAATTATGACAGCTAGGTTTGCTGCCAAATCGGCAATCTGATACTACACTGGACAATTACAAATTAGAGGAACAACCAACCAAAGTTGCCCTTCATTGGTACTCCATGCCCCCTACTCTCACACCAACCAGTCTTCTCTGGCCTTCAAAGAAATAGACTGAAAAATAAGTTATATGGGAGGAGAACAACACTATTATCCCTAAAAGCACCCTCTGCACCACCATTTTTTACATGTAAAAATAAAAGGAAAAAAAAAAAAAAGAGAGAGACAAAATTTTAAAAAGCAATCAAGGTTTGATTTTTTTCCTTCCACAAAGGTATACTACAGATGAAACGTACAGGGAAAGGTATATTGTTTTGTGATAGAGACTTTCCTTATCAGACTTAAAATGGGATTTACTAAATCTTACAACTCTTCAAGAACGAGTGATTTGCATAGAGCTAGGCACACCTGCTCCCTTGAGAGGCCTGGACAGGCCACCTCCCCAGCAACCAGAGGGGAAACAAAGGGAGCAGACCAGATTCATGGCAAGGCCAGGCCTCAGGAGGGTTCAAGTGTTGGTCCCTAATTCAAGTAAGAACTTCTTCCTTACAGACTAGCCAGTGTATGAGAAGACATTAAGGCAGCCAAAGAGAACACTCCAGAGCTTAGGTTGGCAAACTAGTAAGGGCCAAGGGCCAAATCTAGCCGACCACCTGTATTTGTAAATAAAGTTTTATTGGGACACAACCACGTCCATTGATTTCTGTCCTGTCTATGGCTGATTTCTATGCTACAATGGCAGAGCTGAGTAGCTGCAAGAGAGATCGCACAACCCACAAAGTCTAAAATATTTACCATCCGGTCCTTTATAGAAAAAGTTGGCCGAACCCTACTCTAGTGTCAAGTACATTCCATCACAAAGGCTGCAGTAATAGAAAGGTTCCAAAGAATAAAGACAGCTAGTTCAGCACTCTACTCTATAAATGGAGAAACTGAGATCCAGAGAAGGGGAGGTGACCTGCCAGAGCCAGCCTGCTAGAAAGACTGAGGTCCCACCTGCCTCCCAATCCAGCACTCTGTTTAACACAGAGGAAGGGGTGAGGCTTCTCAAAACCAAACACCAGCAGTAGGAAACAACAGAAATAGAAAATTAAGTCCTACAAATAAACATTAATGCTTGGCTCAAGTTTTAACAAGAGAAATGTGAAAAATGGGGAGGGGAAGAGGAGCACATGGGATGGTCTAAGGAAACTAATATCCAAAGGGCAGCCTATTTTCAGCCCTTTCCACATGCCCCTTCCACACACCCAAAAGCACGTGTGCTAATGATTCATCCTGCCTCTCACCCTGCCCAGACGATGGCCACTCCTCCTCTCAGCAGTGATGGTGAACTTGGCAGTACCAAACCCAAACAGCCTTTCTCTACCCGGTGCCTGCACTGTCAGCTTCTCTGCTCTTCACACGGCTCCGCCCATGAGGAGTCCAAATTAGTGGGGTTTGTGCTACATTTTAACATTCCAATAATTAAGACCTCTCCCAAAAGGAATGCCCAGCACTTCCCCCAAAACAGCTGTGGGAAATCAGGCTGAGAGGGAAATGCAGATGGAGAGGCCCCAGGCCTGCACAGAGGGACAGGAGGGAGGGAAGAGGGGTTGAGAAGGAAGGTCGACAACAAGAAAAAGGCACCGAAGAGCTTTCTTTGCACCCGCACCAGGGAAACTCCAGACAATGTGAATGGTGCCTGGAGATGAAGCAACATCCCAAAGTTGAAATTAATTAGCTGGCATATTGACAGAGGCTCCATTGTGCCGCGCAGTGAAGCAATCAAAGTGTGAGGGCATCACACACAATGTCGAAAGGCCCTTGGCAGCCACAGGTACAACAGGGTGAGGACATGCTCTGTGGTATCACCAACTTGGTTCCCTGAAGAAAGGTATGCTCGTGTGTGTGTGTGTGTGTGTGTGTGTGTGTGTGTGTGTGTGTGTTCTGGGTGGCTACTGGTTAAGAAGTGTCAGTGTTGAGATTTTCTTATATTAATTTCAAAAACGCAGTAACCGAACATTGACGGTAATACTCTATTTGAGAGCCTAAGTGAAAGGTTGACAACTGGGGAGCAGAACAGCACGAAGCCACCTATAGCTACTGAGTGGCCCGAGTAGAAAGCAGGCAGGTTAGGAGCTGGCACGCCGTGATGAAGGCCACATGTCCTCCCACTCAAGTCACAGAACTGGGTGGGTGGGGCCCAACCACCAGATATCAGTGATCCTAGGTACTCCCTAATCTGCCACAATCACTCTACCCAGCTCCATCATGAACGACCACACCCCCTCATGTGGAACGCCTGCCTTCTCCCTGGATCTGCCGACAGCTTCTATACACCCTGCACCTTGCTCACACTGGTTCCTGTGCTTTTCTGGCCCAGTCTTTCCCTGAAATCTGATGGGCTGCACAACCTGGCTGTTAAGAGCACTGACTCTAGAAGAACCAGTTCACCTATGCTCAAATCCTGGCTCAGACACTTACTAGCTATGTAACCTTAAGCAGGCTACTTATTCTCTCTCTGCCTCAGTTTCCTCGTCTGAGAAACTAACCACAGTTCTGACCTCACAGAGTTACTGATACAGGATAAATTAGTTTACACAGACCACTTAGAACACTGCCTGGCACAAAGTCAGGGCTGAATTAGTGTCATTAAGGTCCCCATCCCTCCTTGGCGGATACTTTTTCCAGAAAGTCTTCCTTAATTCCCTCTGAGAGTTAACTGCTCCCCACTGGAGCCTGGAGCTCCAACTGCTGCTAACACCCCTCTGATGGCATTTATAGCTTATCTTTACTCATGCCTATTTATATCATTGTTGCCCACACGACTCTGAAGGCAGAGTACTAACTATACCCATTCCTGCAGCATGGAGGCGGAGTCCCCAGTCCCTTTCCTGAGTACCTGGTAGAGTATATTTGCACCATATACTGGGATATTACATAGTTACCTCTCAACAACCCTAAGATGCTCTAGGACTATCACCCCAAGTATACAGATGAAGAATCTGATGCTTGATTTCTCCAGGAAAAGCAACTTACCCAAAGTTACAGACTAGTATGCTGCTATTGAATTCCAGTTTGCTGAAATTAAACAAAGGGGCCTTCATTCAGAACTGAAATGGCTTTTGGGACTGAATCAAGACAGGTATCAATGCATGTGAACACACAGAAAAGGGTCTAGAAGGACATCCTCCAACTGGTATACCCGGTACCAGGATGCAGAGGAGGATGGTGAGGGGCAGGGAGCTTCACTTCACTTCTTACTTTATAGACCTCTGTATTTTAGCAATTTTTAGCAAAAGTACTTAGGTATTACTTGTATAATTAAAAATAAATAGCTTACTATAAAGAATCATGTTAAACTTACTTCCTACAAAAGACCTTGAAACCATTCTGATTAAATTCTAATAAAACTTTAGAAGTGTTCAATTTTCCTGGACCAAAATCTTGGTAAGAACTGGCTTTGGATTCAGACAGACCTGGCTTTCAGTTTCAGCAGTGCACCCTCTCATTTACAACTGAGTGACACTGCTCATGGCACTCAGCCTCTCAGAGCCTCCAAACCCTGGAAGGCTCTGAGGCTGAGCGTGCTGGAAGGGGAACTGTGCTATTATTATTTACCCTGTGGGTTCTCATGGGGAGCACCTGAAGTAGCATGCAAAACTCTGATGCAGTGCTGTGCACATCAGAGGCCAGAAGTAAGGCTGCCTCTTCCCTTTGCTGCTAGAGTCTGAGCTGGTTTTTAAGGGTTAATCCTAGACTACATCTGTAAGTTAGTTCTTCTCCAAAATGGGCAAAAGAAAGGCAGGAGGAGAATCCCACCAATCACTCTTGTCCACCAACCCCCACCCTGAACCTCGCCTTCTGAGAATACCAGCGTCATTCAGGAGTCAGGCAAGATTCAGGCAATAAAAGCAGAGACAGAAACCTTCTTTCGAACAAGGTCCCTGATGCCCCATTGTCTCTGTAGTCCAATCTGTGCCTCTCATGCAAGGTTTCAGGGATGTAAAAAGCATTCAGATAAATGGGTCTCCGTTACTGAACTCTTACACAGGGAAAAGCATCTGAATCTAAGTCAATTAGTATATATTAAGTCCCCACAGGACCCACTGCTCAAGCAGAGCGTCAGAAGAGTAAGCGGAGAAGGGACGAGGGGCAGGGTCCCAGCACTCTGGTACCAGACTAGCCAGAAAGGGTAGCACAGCAAGCTACATGAGGTCCTTCTCTGATATCCCAGAGACTGGTTACCTGGGCCAAAGGCTGCCTCTGTGGCAGGTCCCCCGCCGCCCCAACCTTTGCTAGGGGCAACACCAGGAAGTGAAACTCAAATCACTCTTCAGCAATGTGCTAGCAATTCTGATGGACTTTTGTTTCTAAAGTGTGCTCTGTGTACCATATGGACCAGCAACTTTACACCTAAGAATACCATCACATTGGCCGGGCATGGTGGCTCACACCTGCAATCTCAGCACTTTGGGAGGCCGAGGTGGGTGGATCACAAGGTCAGGAGTTCGAGACCTGCCTGGCCAATACAGTGAAACCCCATCTCTACTAAAAATACAAAAAATTAGCCAGGTGTGGTGGCATGTGTCTGTAATCCCAGCTACTCTGGAGGTTGAGGCAGGAGAATCACTTGAACCCAGGAGGCAGAAGTTGTGGTAAGCAGAGATCACACCACTGCACTCCAGCCTGGCGACAGACCAAGACTCTATCTCAAAAAAGAAAAAGAATACCATCATGTTTATGTGCACAAACATTTAGCCATTAGGATGTTCATCACAGTACTGTTTACATTATGAGAAACCTGAAAAGAATCTTAATGCAAAAGAATTCTGGAAAACTGGAAACAATCAATAGTAAGGAACTGATAAATTATATCACATCCAAGAAGCATAATACATGATCATTAAAAAAAGATAGAAAACCTAGGCCGGGCACAGTGGCTCACACCTGTCATCTCAACACTTTGGGAGGTTGAGGTGGGTAGGAAGTTGAGGTCAGGAGTTTGAGACCAGCCTGGTCAACATGGTGAAACCCTGTCTCCACTAAAAATATGAAAGTTAGCTGTGGTGGTGTCCACCTATTATAATCCCAGCTACTCAGGAGGCTGAGGCAGGAGAATCACTTGAACTCGGGAGGCAGAGGCTGCAGTGAGCTAAAGTCACGCCAGTGCACTCCAGCCTGGGCGACAGAGCAGGACTCCATCTCAAAAAAAAAAAAAAAAAAAAAGCCGGGCGCGGTGGCTCAAGCCTGTAATCCCAGCACTTTGGGAGGCCGAGGCGGGTGGATCACAAGGTCGAGAGATCGAGACCAGCCTGGTCAACATGGTGAAACCCCGTCTCTACTAAAAATACAAAAAGTTAGCTGGGCTTGGTGGCGCGTGCCTATAATCCCAGCTACTCAGGAGGCTGAGGCAGGAGAATTGCCTGAACCCAGGAGGCGGAGGTTGCGGTGAGCCAAGATCGCGCCATTGCACTCCAGCCTGGGTAACAAGAGCGAAACTCCGTCTCAAAAAAAAAAAAAAAATCTACCCCATACCTTACCCTATTCCACTTCTGAGATCTGCAATGCACCTTAGTACAGTAGAAACTCTGAGAGCTGCTTCACTCTTCCCATCCCCACAACGAGCTGGCTATAGACCCTTCATTGAAATGTGCCTGAACATCTCACTGAAGAGCTGGGAAAGCTGACAGGACTAAAAAGCACCCTGGATATGGCAGGGAAGCCTGGGGACCCCCATGACTCTCACTAGGGAATCTTCAGCCAAGTCATCTCTCTATTCTAGGCACAACTTCTCCAACTGGAAGCTGACTAAATCAGAGGTACCTAGAACTGTGCTCTCTTCAAAGGTAAAACCCTTGGGGGCACGAGGGGAGGTGTAAAGGTGGGAAACCCATTGGGCAGAATTCACAGCACCCCACTCTGCTAAAACACGTAGATGGCTCCATTTTTGTTTTATTATTTGCATTTCCATGTAAGACTTCATTTAAAGAAAAGCTTTCCCTGCTAAAATGAAAAAAAAAAGTAAGCCAGAAGCCACTGAAGCCTATGTCCTGTGTGGTCCTTCCTAACTGCCACTGTTGATTTCCTTTAAATCTGCATTTCACATGGCAGGTTGGGGGCGCCAAGCCAGGCTCCCTGGAAAAGGTGGGGGTTTGAGCTGAACTTCTTCCCACAGAGGCCCTATGGGATTGGGGCGGGGAGCAAGCTGGGAGGCCTGCCTATGCAGGAAGGCAGGGAGCTAGGATGACCATTGCTGGGTGAGATGAGAGGGGCCTCGCAGCTAGGTGGATGGATAAAAAGGCATCTTGAAAACTAAGGTCAAGAATATCCACGTGGAGTCTGACAGCAAGAAATCGACTAATGTTTGAAGAGTTACGTGATCAAAAAAAAGAGAACCACTAGTTAGGTGACCGTGGCAGACGGTTTCTGTGTCTCCATGTGGAAGAAAGACTGGAGGTGAAGAAGTCCTGCAGTCGTCTGTTCTTGTGGTCTGGCTATACAAGGGCAAATGCAGAATTCAAGGTTCAACTTGAATGAGAACTTCAAACTCAACCTCCACCTCAAACCTGGTGTACGAAGATACTCAGAACAGAATCAGATACGCAGACTCACAAACCAGGCTGCAAACGCGACCCTGTCCCTTTGGTTGAGATGGGATTCCCAAGATTAGTACCCTCAACGGTTATCTTGGGCACAAAACTGCTCCAATTTTTTTTCCCCTGCCGCCTCTCTTGGGATCCCCACATCCCATGAGGGTTTGTGTGATGTCAAAAACCATCCTTGAACATCCCAAGAGAAATCAAAATGTGGAGAACTCAAGACGCCTGGAAGAGAAGCTTTCCTCCTCTAAGCTTCCTGCAGCTGGGAGGGTTCCATCATGTCTCTGCAATTGGCCTGTCCCACCCTCCATCCGCTTCAGGGTCATCACCACCTGGCACTCCAATGCAGGCAATCCTTCTTGAGTCAATCACCATGCACCTCCCTAAGATCCTCCAGGGTCTTCCTGGAAGCTGGTAGCTAGCTGTCAGACAGGTACAGGGCTTCCAAATGGAATTCATTTACCATCTGCATCCAACTTTCACTTACCCGGAAATCCAAACAACCGGGAAATCCACACAACCTCACCAGCCAACTTCCAGCCTGGTCTGTGACTCTGATGACAACAAGCTCATCCTGCATGCTGATGCTATTCGATTGATAATGGCTGACTAGAAGGCTGTGTTCTGAAAATAATTCTGAACCCGGGGTTGGCAGAAAAAGAGTTACAGTGATCAACTTGCAATGTCTGACACGAGCAAGGGAGGAATGCCGGAGTATGTGCCAAGCATTTACCATCTGTCCTGTGCACCATCACTAGCCTTCAGATTGGATTTTTACTCTTAGCTTCATCATATATTGGACACGTGACTTTGTAAAGTCACTAAAGCCACCTGCCTTTTTATCAACAAAACAGGGTAATAAGTCTTGTCTGTCACTGCCCCAGGACTGCTACAGGGTGCCAATGCACTCACGTACAGGAGATTGTTCTACAAAGTGTCCAGTGCAGGGGATTATTATATTTAAGGGATTACAGTTCTTCTCCACAAGAGTGGCCCTCAGGCACTACACCATCCTGAAGAGGCTTCCAAATCAGCAAAGAATGAGCACAAGTGTGATGGTTGTGGGTGGTGGCAGTCCTCGGCATGGCTCAGCTTAATTTTAGACTTGGGAACGGTTCCCCCGTCATACAGGATTAAGGAACACCAGTGTCTTCCATGTCCTTTCTCATGTTCTAGCACTGTGTCGTAAGCACACACGGTGCAGAGGCCCAATGCCCTAATGCCCCAGGGCTCAGTGACTGAAGAAACAGGGCCACCCTCCTTTTCAGTGGTGGATGGATGGGCAAAAAATAACAAGACTGCTGCCAGAAGACCAGCCAAGGGGGGAAGGGTCTCCAAGAAGCCACAGACACTTGCTCCACTACATTGTTTTTATAGGCGTATCAGGTTGCCCTGCGGACAAACACTGTATTCTCAGATAGGAGCTGCATGTTCTTGCAAGACTGAGTCGCTCATAGTCTAGATGAGGTTTAGAGTGCATTAACTCCAGCACCAAGAACACTACATTGTGGACTGAGTAGAAACACTATCATGAGCTCAAGCGCCCAAGTGGGAGAAAGCATGTGGATGTCACACGTGTGTGAACATGTCACACCTTACATGGTGGCTCACTTCAGAAGGTTGGCTCTGAGGAAAGCTCGGGTGATTTTTAGCCTTGTTCACCAACACACAGGGAGAACCTGCTGGGGTCTTCCTATACTGTGTCATGAGTGCAGGAATGGGAGAGACACACATCCAAGTTGGTGTCTCAAGTGTGTCTGCAATTACGGTGCCTTTGGATGCACCATCCACTCCCAATCTACCTCCTCTTTTTTGTTGTTGTTGTTGTTTTTGAGACCGAGTCTCAACTCTGTCACCCAGGCTGGAGTGTAATGGCACAGTCTTGGCTCACTGCAACCTCCGCCTCCCGGGTTCAAGCAATTCTTTTGCCTCAGCCTCCTGAGTAGCTGGGACTACCGGCATGTGCCACCGCACCCAGCTAATTTTTGTATTTTTAGTAGAGACGGGGTGTCACCATGTTGACCAGAATGGTCTCAATCTCCTGATCTCGTGATCTGACTCTCTCAGCCTCCCAAAGTACTGAGATTACAAGTGTGAGCCACTGTACCCGGCCACTACCTCCTCTTCTAAAGTGAGGCTAGCCAGGCGCAGTGGCTCACGCCTGTAATCCCAGCACTTTTGGAGGCCAAGGCAGGTGGATCACCTGAGGTCGGGAGTTCAAGACCAGCTTGACCAACATGGAGAAACATCGTCTCTACTAAAAATACAAAATTAGCCAGCCAAGGTGGCACATGCCCTGTAATCCCAGCTCCTTGAGAGGCTGAGGCAGGAAAATCACTTAAACCTAGGAGGCTGATGTTGCAGTGAGCCAAGATTGCGCCACTGCACTCCAGCCTGGGCAACAAGAGCAAAACTCTGTCAATAAATAAGTAATAAATAAATAAAATGAGGCTAAAATTACCCATAGGACTTAGGAGAGGACCATCAGTAATAATCACCACTATAGAGAGATAAGACACAATAATAAAAATGACAACTGCTGGCCGGGCGCGGTGGCTCAAGCCTGTAATCCCAGCACTTTGGGAGGCCGAGGTGGGTGGATCACGAGGTCAAGAGATCGAGACCATCCTGGTCAACATGGTGAAACCCCGTCTCTACTAAAAATACAAAAAATTAGCTGGGCATGGTGGCGCGTGCCTATAATCCCAGCTACTCAGGAGGCTGAGGCAGGAGAATTGCCTGAACTCAGGAGGCGGAGGTTGCGGTGAGCCGAGATCGCGCCATTGCACTCCAGCCTGGGTAACAAGAGCGAAACTCCGTCTCAAAAAAAAAAAAAAAAAAAAAAAAAAAAACGACAACTGCGTACAGGGGCTGTGCATGTGCCGGTGCTACACCGGGCACTGTGCCCACATTTTATCTAATCCTGCTGAAGCTGACAAGCTCCTGGCCTCGAAAATGAAGACGATCAGGCAAGGGTGGGGGAGTGGCTGCCTTAAGATCAAACACCTTTCTACCCAGCAACCACCACCTGGTAAAGGAACCGAGAAAATAGCCTCCCACAACACAAGGCACTCTCTGAGCACATCTCATAGAGCCAACACCATCCGAGAACCTCGCCTCATTTCACAGACTTGGGTTATACTTACTTTACACATAAGGAAACTGAGGTGGAAGGGACTCACCAACTCTCCCAAACCACTAGTGAATGAGTATCTCCAACAACCAGG
This sequence comes from Saimiri boliviensis, assembly GCF_048565385.1. NCBI lineage: Eukaryota > Metazoa > Chordata > Mammalia > Primates > Cebidae > Saimiri > Saimiri boliviensis. Next base: position 52,859,206 of record NC_133459.1, read on the forward strand.
TCTTGGTTCCTGTCGGGCAAGGTTGGCTAGGCACGTGCACAGTCTCCAGAGCCTGACTCTCAGGGTTTCAAGACTGAGTCAAACATGCTGTGTAAGCCCTAACAAATTACTTCCCTTCTCTGTGGTTCAGATCTCCAGCTGCAAAATGGGATAATATCTGCCTTGCAGGGTTGGTTTGGAGGATTAAACTACTTCACATGGCAAAGCACTTAGAACAGGGGTTGGCACAGACTGAGAGCACAATTAACATCGCCATGATCAGTGTTCACTAGCTATGATCCTCCAAGACAAAGATCTGCACGTGCGTGGATGTCCCTTCCACTCCACTTTCTTTCTCACTCTTTCTTTGAGGCCCGGCTGCAACACCCCCTCCAGGAAGCCTTCCCAGCCCCTAAAGCAGCCAGCGCCTCCCCTCTCTGGGCTCCCTTCAAACTTGGGCTGCACTCCCTCTGAGCACTGACCACAGCCTGCCTTGTCAATTAGTCTGTCTGCCATTCCAGACAACAATCAACACAATCCTTGCTCAACTCTGCATTCCCTTGGTGCTACGCCTGCAGATGGACATAGGTTACACTCAATAAATGGTGACCTTGTGACTGGAGACCCACTCACTGCAGGTTTCTGACCCTCTTTCACCTGCAGTCCTCTCCCGAGGGCTCAGGACCATCAGGCATGGGGCTGAGTACTGCACACCTGCACTGCTGGTGTATACCTGTACCCTGTCCCCTCTCCTATGAATGGATAAACTGAGGGCCCAGGAGGCAGGCAATTAACCCAAGGCCACACAAGCTGGCGAACGGCTAGGGCAGGACAAGGGCAAAGCCTCCCTGACTCCAGCAGACCCTATGCCTACTCCTCCTCTTTTTCTACGCTCTTTTTCCTTTTTTGTTCTCTTGTTGAGGGGTGGGAGGAGATGATTTTCAAAAAAAAACACAATGTCTCTCTAATCTCTCCATGGCTGGGAACAGTGAAGAGCAAACCAACAGGCCTGCGTATTCGTGGCTCTGGTGTGCCTGGGGCCTTCTTCCCAGTGTCACCTGCATAACCCGGCGGCACAAACACTCAGCTGCCACCTGACAGCATTGCTTCACCTTCTTCGCTCTTCCCCTCCAGGGCCCCCAGAACCAACAGGGGAAGTTGGTTGCTAATGGCAACAGCCTTGGGAGCAAGGTGAGACCTACCAGCCCACCACTGAGGGCTGAGGGAAATTTTCAACAGCCTCCGGTGCCCCTTTCTGTCAATCAAGCGGCCTCTTCCCTCCCTGGGACTTGGTTTCCTCTTCTTTAAAAAGTGAGTATAAAAAGCGAGTGCCGCCCTTCATGGTTCTAGTTACAGAGTTGAGAAGGGTTACGGGAATCCAGCCAATCTGGGCCTCTGGGGGTGCTCTGGGTGGATTTAGAAGGGTCAACAGAGTTTCTTTTAAAATAAAAAACAAAAAAATAAATTAAAAAAAAACAAAACAGCAACAGGCTGGGCACAGTGGCTCACACCTGTAACCCCAGCACTTTGGGAGGCCAAGGCAGGCGGACTGCTTGAGACCAGGAGTTTGAGACCAGACTAGACAACATAATGAAACCCTTTCTCTACAAAAAACACAAAAATTAGCCAGGTGAGGCGGTGCATGCCTATAGTCCCAGCTACTTGGTAGGCTGATGGGGGAGGATGGCTTGAGCCTGGGAGGTGGAAGCTGCAGGGAGCCGAGTTTGCACCATTGCACTCCAGCCTGGGTGACCGTAAGACCCTGCCTCAAGGAATGAAAAAAAAAAAAAAAAGGGAATGCCTCTGGGCACCCCAGCTCACCAGAACTGCCCCCAACTCCCTACGCATAGCCCGAGGCTGCTCAGGGAGGGTGTCTGAGCTGAGTGCCCAGGCTGACTGGGGGAGATGTGAGTTGTTTCCAGTCATGTGTGCATCTGGACCACTGGAGCTAGAGTCAGCGTGATGGTCATCCCATTATCCCCACTAGACTCTCTCCTGCTGAACAGAAAAGGTAGGCTTCCCAGAGCCGTGTACAGGGACATCACTGTAAGACGTGACTAAAGGACTCAAAGAGCCCAATGGGCACTGGCTGGAAGCCTGTCTTTAAGAATGGCAAAGCAGCCCCAGCACTTTGGAAGGCTGAGGCAGGTGGATCACCTGAGGTTGGAAGTTCAAGACCAGTCTGGCCAACACGGTAAAACCCCGTCTCTGCTAAAAATACAAAAATTAGCTGGACGTGGGGATGCACGTCTGTAATCTTTTTTTTTTTTTTTAGTCACCCTCACCCCCTGCTCCATCTGTAATCTTAACTACTCAGGAGGCTGAGGCAGGAGAATCACTTGAACCCAGGAGGCAGAGGTTGCAGTAAGCCGAGGTCACGCCACTGCACTCCAGCCTGGGTGACAGAGCAAAACTCTGTCTCAAAAAAAAATCATAATAATAATAATGGCAAAGCAACCCAGGCAGCTTTCTTAGAAGAAGTCAGGGCTCACACAGAGCCTCGGAAGGCAGGCTGAGCAGGTAAGACGCAGGTGTACAGTAAAGTGTGCAGAGGCAGATGGCCAGCAGCCCATGGTATGTCACAGACCCAGGGACAGAGCAACTGGGTAGCCGGGAGGCTCCTGCCACTACTCACAAGGAGCACAGGCTCTGGGAAGATGATGACTCTGAGCAAATACCGCGGGTCAGCCCACATGACCTTTGTCATTAATCTCTTCAACAGGGCATCACAGTTCCTTGAGGCCCTGCTGGTCCTGCTCCTTCCCATCCCCAAGTTCTTAACCTGTCCAGGCCTTTCCAGGACAACTGATACCAAACACCTCACATTCTCCAGAATGAAATTTGTTCACAAACCACCCTCAACTATCCTATAATGGATGCTTATATTAACCCCATTTCACAGAAAAAGAAGCCAAGGTAAAGAAGCAAGGCAATCAGTGAAGCCAGCTCAGGGTGGTACAAGCTTTCCCCATCCCTATCTCCCTCTGTCTCCCACCCTACCTGGCAAGGGACAGAATGCAAAGCAAATCCATGCTAACCACACCCAGCCCTGGCCCCCAAGAACCCAGTGTAAAATGCAGACCCCACCTAATACAACTTGAGCCACCAGGGGACTAACTCACCTGCAGAGCATAAACTTGCTTAAAAACATTCATTAGTTCTCGTTTCATGAAAAGGCCATATAGCCTAAGCACAAGCACCACTCAGGTAGGCAGGAAGCCAGGGGCCAGAGATGGGGAGGGAACAAGAGCATCCCCAGGGAAGAGGCACAGCACCCCCACCCCATCACTGCAGGAGTCCTGGCTCCCAACCTGTAACCTTCTCCCCGGGGCTCCTTGGGCAAACCAAACAAGGCAGCAGAGGAAGCTGGGCCAGGACTCAACCCCCGCCCTGCACACGCCACCCACCTTTTCCACTAGCTGGCAGAGGTGTCCACAGGACCTGCTTCTGTCTCTGTGTCTCCAGGTGCTGGGCAGGACCCTGTGGTCAGAGCCCGGAGGGCTTGGCATGTAGCACAACAGCAATGATCACAGATAGCCTGACAGTGCTAAAAGTCACCACCATGGGACTGACAGGGAAACTGAGGAGCAGACAGAAAAGCCCACACGTGGATGACAAACCACTAGGGATAATTTATTTATTCTTATTTGGGGGTCACATTGCATGCATGCATGCATTCAATTTATTTATTTAGCAAATATGTGTGGCGGACCAGCCAGACAGGGGTCTGCCGGGGATCCCGCTGTGAGGTCTTGCCCACAGGCCACTCCTCAGGCACCTCGACCCCATCCCCATTCTGAGGCCTGCTTGAAGCTGCTACAGTGCACTTCTGCTGCCAGCCACTTTCACGCCAGCAGCTGTGACTCCAGTGTTTCTTCAAGAGTGTCAAGTCGTGGGCCCCAGGAAACAGGATCTAGAAACACCACTGATGATGAGAGGCGTCCCCAGCCGGTCCCCCTCCAGAAGCCTCCAGTCGCCTGGGGGAAAGGATGGTGAGGGGCGAGCAGCTCGGAGCTCACAAAGAAACTGTGCTTGTAAAGTAACAGCCTTTAAAAGATGACCCACAGCCAGAGCCTTCCTCTGGACTTTATCTCGATGCTACAGGCCGCTGCGGTGGCCCTGCCTGCCACGGGGCCCTGTCGGTGGCAAACTCTGTGGGCAGGGAAGCAAAGGCAAGGCCAGCCCAGTGCCATCTGCTGCCCAGAGGGCCACAGGTGGTGCTGACCAGGCTCGGGAAGGAAAGGAAAGGGAAGGAGGAGAGCAGGGAAGAGAAGGAGAGGGACAAGTAGGAGAGGGAGGGGGAAGGAGGGAGGGGAGGAAAGAGCCTTTGTGCTGGCTTCCCCCCTCCACAATCCCCAAGAGCAACAATCATTTATGCAAACAGGGACCCCTCCCCCAAGCCCAGCCATCCACTCCTGGGCCCCTCCCCCTCTCTTAGTCTCTGATCTCCCCTCCACCCAGTTCACGCTGGCGTGGGTGTGCATGTGTGTGACACACCCCTAAGTGGTAGAGTGGCCCTGAGGCCTAGCCCATTCAGAAAAGAAACATACCCCCACCCCTACCCCTTTCCTCAAGTTCTTCAGTCCACACAATTCCACTTCTAGGCAAGTTACCCCTGCCAACATTGCCAGCCTCTAAACCCACTATCCGAATCTTGCTTTGGCCCAGCAATGGTGACTCAAGGAACGGCGCTCCCAACCTGAAGACGCAGCCCTTACAGCTCCATCAAGTAACAAGGCACACTGCCTGCTCTGACTTCATTGTACTCATTCTCTCAATAAAATGCAGTAATTTGAAGGAAAAACTCTTCTTTGGGGCGGGGCCTTCAACATGTGGTCAGCCTGAACTCCTTCAAACCACATGGATTAAAATCTCAGCCAGGTGACAACTTCGGCGAGGGCGGTTTTCACCCTCCTTTATTCTTCTTCTTCATGAGACAGACTTCTGATTGTTTCAGTTTCAAATTACATCAAACATCTAAATTGGGAGTTCCAGCGCCTCCACCACCAGCGCATCAAAGGTAGATATTCAAAGCAGCACTTATTTACAAACGGCGATGCAAATCTGTCCGGACAAGCTGGGCAGCCTTGACAGACATCTCTGCCACTGCCCATCCCAGGAGTTTCCATCCCAACTGAGGCCTAGGGGTGTGACTACCATCTGTCACCCCGTGACCAACAAGTCATGACCGCGACAATGATGACTCACACACAAAGAGCCTGGCCCCTCTGTGACAACGCCAGGTAAGCTTTTGCCAGCTTTGAAATAAAAAGCATTAAATGACAAAGCTTTTCTATAGACTGGGTAAAGTCCTCTCTCACCTCCAGGACACACAGTCCTGAACCAAGGGCATTCAAAGCATTCTACTCTGGAAATGCCACAGGGCTGGCAAAGACACTACAGTTAAAAGGCGGGCAATCAATAAATGGGGTGGGGGAGCCACAGGCCTCATCGCATTACTAAAAGCACACCCCCTTTCCCCTGGAATGGTTTCCCCACTCCAAAACCCAAAACTGAAACCCACAGTGGTCCTCACTCTCCTCACAAGGTCTGCCTCCAGGCCATGCCTGATAAGCCCCGAAGGTTACTCTGTGAACCAGAAGGGCAGGAGTGTTCCAACAGCCCAATCTCAGTGTGCTGAGTGCTTACTGTATACAGGCCACTGGGCATGCACTGAGTCCTGAGAAGTGAGCTCTAGACACTGCCGTCTGCCTCTTCCAGATGAGGACACTGAGGCCGAGAAAGAGCGGGGTCACACAGGCAGCACGAGGTGGGATGCCGTCACGCCGGCTCTTAACACTCAGAAAGGGTGGTGTCCCCCTACCCCCCCAGCATCACAGCAGGGATCTCAGATCTGCCAGAGCATTTCCAGCGACAGACACCTATGAGACATTTTTTACAAAGCCACTGTTTTCATGTTCTAATGGATTCCCGTGGCTTGGGACAAAACACCCAGAGGAAGCATCATACACAAAGCTGAAAAATAATATATGTCAAACAACTTGGAGTTTTGGTGATACATCCTAGAAACAGGGGTTAGAAAACAAAAACTGGCTTCGATGACAGCATTTAACACGCTGATGCCAAAAACGCATACAAAGACCTAGAACAAAATATTTCATGTAAATTGAGGGCAGAACATGGTATTTCTAAATTTACACATGATCACCTGTATTATTTTAAACGTGTGTTTAAATAAATAAATTAGATACTTTAAGTTGGGAAAATACTTTCGGCAACAATGAAGCTGCCCCAATTCACCACAGTTCCTTTCGGCCTCAACAAAGCGCTCTGCAGGCCCCGGACCCCTGCTCCCTCCTGATGTGCAGGCCACACAACCCCAAGAAGCAGATGCCCCCAGACCTCCAGCCATCAGCTTAGAAAAGGGCACCAAAGTTCCCATTTTTGTCACAAATGAACTGAGTCAAGCCCAACTTTCCCATATTCTTATCAACTTTCTTTCATGGATAAATTTTCCCCAACTTAACAGTTTTTCTTCCTGATTTTTATTTAACCCCCAGTGATCGCTACTCCTTGCTTAAACAGGATTAAGACAATCATGTAACAAATATGGGTGCCTCGATACTCAGAAGTGTGGGTGGGGCTCTGTTACAATTTGGGCATCCATGTTTCTGGGCTACTGCACAAAGAACCCCGAACCACTCAGAGCAGAAGAGGGGCTTTGATGGCGAACCCAGGGCCGTTTACCAGCAAAGGAGTATACAACCAGGTCTCCTGGCCTCTCCTACGGCCACCGACCACTCTGGTTGGGGCAACACCACCCTTTGCAGAGCTGCTCCCTCTGAAGGGGCTGCCGACAGTCAACGCCAAACTTCAAAATTAACTGCGACCTCTGGGGGCTGGGACAGCGGTTTGCTTCCTTTCAGTCCAAGGCGCTGACAGCCAGGCCCAACCTACTAGCTCCTTCTGTTGTTTTGAGGGGTGTGAGACCCGGGGCTGAGTTAAGTTTCACTGGTGAGTGGCCGGCTGGCACAAAGGAAGGAACTGCTGGGGGAGGGGAGGCCACAGAGCTGGAGGGCTGGGACAAAGGGGACAAGAGACAAAGGGACAGGAAAAGAGAGCCCGCTTTCTCCTCCTCTGAGGAAGCGACTCCCCATTTAGTCTAATATTTCACTCACACATCTCTGGGCAAGAAATGCCCCACTGAACATGTTCCGAGGTGGCTTCAGGTGTCCCACACCCCTCCCCACCCGGGCCAGACACAGGACACTGGCTCTCCCAGCCCTGCCGCCGCCTGGCCAAGTCCCCACCCCAGCCCACTTGTTCACAGTCAGCCAGGCTGCCTTTGATGGCTGCCTCGGTCCAGCCCAGATCTGCCTCCCTCAAGAGAGACAAAGAATTATTTATTTGGAGAAAAGAAAAACCCTCCAAGTGTCAGCCAGCGACAGACGTGACACTGCTACGCAGGGGAGAGGTGTGCGTTTTCTGGGCTGCAGGGGCACCTTCCCCAGCAACACCCCTCGCCACCCTGGGCGCCCTCAGATGCTCTCTGAAGCCCTACCTGCGCGGCCGTTTTCTGTTTTCTCTTTCCTTAAGACCACTGTGCACCACACCTGGAGGCTGTGAGAATTAACCTGTATTGAAGGTGAGTGCCCAGCACCAGGATGAAGACGTCTGCAACAAACACAGCAAAATCTGAAAAATGGGTGAGGTCGACCAGGCTCCAGGCTGGAACAAGGGAACCCTCAGGGCTGTCTTCATTGAGACCCTTGATTTGTTTTGTTTTGATTCTGGCTGGAATTTGATTTGAGGGAAAGACATGATCCCACCACATTTTACACAAACAAGGCAAATCTGACATCCACGCCCAGGACCAAGCCAAGAAAAAGGAGGTACAAGGGTGCAGCCAGGAGGCTGACTGGCTGTCACCATTGGCAGGGACAGTGGGAGAAAGCCAAGAGGCACACTGCCCCTTCCACAGACCACAGCCCTCCCTACTGTCACCCACTCCTTGCCCGTGCCAAGGTCCTGCATTCTCTGGACATCACTCCATTCACTCAAATACCTGAGCCCTACCCATGTGTCAGGCAGAGCACAACGCAGCATCGCCCCTGCCCTCCCTGCAAGAACACGGTGTGCCAAGTCCTTCCCACCTGCCAACACGAGGCTTCCACTCTGTGCCTGGCACTGGGAGCTCACTCATTGTTTGGGGCTGGGAAAGGGGTACTCCTGGTCTCACAGTGGGGACAATGGGGTGGGAGGAGGGCTTCTGTTAGCAGAAAGAGGCTGTACACCCAGGGGTGAGAGGGCTCTCTGGTAAGAGAGGAAAATGGAATGTGGCCAGTCTCACCAGGGAAAGGCTGCTCCAGGATCCTCCCTCCCTTAGGGTCTGGGCTGGATGCCTAAGTTGGTGGCGGCCTCAGTTCCCACACCAGGTCATGGGCAGACCCTCCCTGCAGAGCAGTGGACACTGTTGTTCCAGAGGGGAGTGACTGGCTCTGTGGTCTGCACAGGCTAAGTCACACACCCCTCCTTCTCCCTTCCCCTCACCACGGTTCCTCCTCACCCCCAGGCCCAAATGCTTGAGTCTTGATTACACCCTGGACAGGGCCCCAGCACCTGGCCTGCCAAATAATTAGACCCAGGAGCAGGCCACAGTCGGCTTTGGATCAGAACCAGTCTCTCCGCTGCGTGCAGTGACAGCCTCTGTCCTCGTGTAAAGAATGCCGCGCCGACACATGCTCCGAGTTAAAAACATTTTCAAAAAGAAAACGGGACGGGGAAAGAAGCCATCTGTATCTCAAGTCTGCAAGGCAGCTCTGGCCAGGGCCAGCTTCAGCTTCCTGAGAAGTTATGGCCCATGCGGCCCCAGCCCAGACCCCAGCCCTCACCCGGGGAGGGATGTTCCAACTCTCTGACTCACCAAAAAGGGTGGCGCCGTGGCCAACACCTGTGCCTCAGAGGTGACCACAGCCTGGTTGTATCAACCCCCAACCATGAGGCAGGGCGTGTTGGTAAAGCCTAGAAAAATTAACTCAAGTCTGAGAGAGTGTGGGCCCCTGAAAGCTTCCTTAAAACCAGGAAGCTTTATATTGGCCAGGCACTGTAGCTCACGCCGATAATCCCAGCACTTTGGGAGGCTGAGGCGGGCAGATCACCAGGTCAGAAGATCAAGACCATCCTGGCCAACAGGGTGAAACCTTGTCTCTACTAAAAATACAAAAAAATTAGCTGGATGTGGTGGCACACGCCTATAGTCCCAGCTACTCAGGAGGCTGAGGCAGAATTGCTTGAACCCGGGAGGCGGAGATTGCAGTGAGCCGAGATCACATCTGCACTATGGCCTGGGTGACAGTGCAAGACTCTATCTCAAAAAAAAACAACAATGTATTAGGCAGGGCATGGTGGCTCACACCTGTAATTCTAGCACCTTGAGAGGCTGAAGTGGGACAATTACTTGAGGCCAGAAGTTCAAGACTTGCTATTTGCAAGTCGCCCTCTCTACCAAAAAAAAAAAAAAAAAAAAAATCTAAAAATTAGTTGTGTGAGGTGGTGCATGCCTGTAGTTCCAGCTACTTGGAGGCTGAGGCAGGAGGAGTTTGAGGCTGCACTCCAGCCTGGGTGACAGAGCAAGACTCCAACACTTTTTAAAAAAAGAGAGAAGGGGGCCGGGTGCATTGGCTCATGCCTGTAATCCGAGTACTTTGAGAGGCCAAGGTGGGCAGATCACAAGGTCAGTTCGAGACCAGTCTGGCCAACATAGTGAAACCACATCTCCACTAAAAAGACAAAAAAAATTAGCCAGATGTGGTGGTGTGTGTCTGCAATCCCAGCTACTCAGGAGGCTGAAGCAGGAGAATAGCGTGAACCCAAGAGGCAGAGGTTGCAGTGAGCTGAGATCACGCCATTGCACTCCAGCCAAGGCGAGAGTGCCAGACTCCCTCTCAAAATAGAGAGAGAGAGAGAGAGAGAGAGAGAGAGAGAGAGAGAGAGAGAGAGAAAGAGAGACAGTATAGCCTTTTTTTTTTTTTTTTTTTTTTGAGATGGAGTCTTGTCCCGTTGTCCAGGCTGGAAGGCAGCAGTGCGATCTCGGCTCACTGCAACTTCCCCACCTCCCAGGTTCAAGCGATTCCCCTGCTTCAGCCTCACCTGTAGCTGAGATTACAGGCATGCTATCATGCCTGGCTAGTTTTTGTATTTTTGTAGAGACAGGGTTTCACAATGTTGGCCAGGATGATCTGGATCTCCTGACCTCATGATCCGCCCACCTCAGCCTCCCAAAGTACTGGTATTACAGGCGTAAGCCACCGTCCCTGGCTCATTCTTTTAGTTTACGTCCCTGTAGATTTGTTTCCAATAACCAATTTTTAACACAGGTTTGCTAGAATCATAGTCTTACAAGGACATTTCTGTTTCTACATCTCCAGTTTGTGCTCTCACCAAGGTGATTACCGCTTTCTCCAAACTCTAACCCCCACCTGGGTGGGGTACCTCGCTGAGGCCCTCAAATGACTTGGCTCAGCCAAGTCCACACCCACCCACTCAAGGACCACAAAGGTATCATTTACCACCACTTAACAGAGGAGGAAGCAAATACTCAGTTGAGTCTAAGCAACAAGTCCAAAAATGACAGAGCCGGCCAGCGCAGTGAGACAGGGTGCCAGTGCAAGCCCAGGGAAGGGTGACCCCACAATCTCATGAGGGGATACTGGGAAGCAGTCCTGTGCCTTTCTAGGGGACAAGACAACCAGAACCAACAGTATATATCTTATATTTAAAGATGTACAATTAGGCTGGGCACTGTGGCTCATGCCTGTAATCCCAGCACTTTGGGAGACTGAGGCAGGCAGATCATTTGATGTCAGGAGTTAGAAACCAGCCTGACCAACATGGTGAAACCCCATCTCTACTAAAAATACAAAAATTAGCTGAGCATGGTGGCAGTCACTTATAACCCCAGTTTCTCCAGAGGCTGAGGCAGAAGAATCACTTGAACCCGGGAGACAAAAGCTGCAGTGAGCCCAGATCGCACCACTGCACTCCAGCCCAGGTGACAGAACAATACTCCGTCTCAAAAAATACATAAATAAAAAATAAAGATGTGCAGTTAGCATTTTTTTTTTACAGACAAGGTCTCCCTATGTTGCCCAGGCTGGTCTTGATCGCTCAAGCGATCCTCCCACCTTGGCCTCCCAAAGTGCTGGGATTACAGACGTGACCCACTGCACCCAGCCAGTTAGTATTGTTAAATACATAAACTCCACATAAAGGGGAGGAAACAGTCTATAAGCTCTGTGAGGGCAAAAGATTTGCTGGTGTCTTTGCTTCCATAGCCTAAAGGCAGAGGCACCAAATATTTGATGAATGAGACAGACTAGATGAATATCTGAGAAAAACAAATCTCTTCAATGACCTACGGGTGGGGGTGGATTTTTGGATAACGTCTTCCTAAACTGATACTGTTAGGACAGTCTTAGCAGAAAGTGGTTTTTGAAAGGGAGTAAGCATTTCAGGTCCTTGGAAAAGCCTGGATGGCAGGCTTAGAAATAAAGAAGTTCCGACCAGGGACGGTAGCTCACGCCTGTAATCCTAGCACTTTGGGAGGCCCAGGCAGGCGGACTGCCTGAGCTCAGGAGTTCGAGACCTGCCTGGGCATCAAGGTGAAACCCCGTCTCTACTAAAATACAAAAAAATTAGCTGAGTGTGGCAGTGTGCACCTGTAGTCCCAGCTACTCAGGAGGCTGAGGCAAGAGAATTGCCTGAACCCAGGAGGTGGAGGTCGCAGTGAGCTGTGACTGAGTCGCTGCATTCCAGCCTGGGCAACAGAGCAAGACTCCGAAAGAAAGAAAGAAAAAGAAGGAAAGAAGGAAAGAAAGAAAGAAAGAAGCCCCTCTACTAGGGTATGGCTAGACCCTCCCTTAAGAACAGATAAGAGCCATTCACATTTAGAAGCAACCCTGTAAGGGGGCCACAACCCCAAGTCCTGAGCCACTCACACTGGAATCCTGTTTATCCTTGGCTAAGCAAACACAAGTCTTCTCAGATAATGCAAAGTCAACAGTAGACTTGTATGGCCTTGACAAAATCTCTACCAACCCTGAGTTACAGGGGGTTCAATAATAAAATATTTCTACAGGAGAGAAAGACGCGGGGTATTTTCCATCATCCTCCATTAACACCCCACTAAGACATAGGCTGAGTGATGGAGTTCTGGATTCCGGACCACATCCCTGCCCTACCCACTCCCCAACCCCCTTTATAAAAAGCAAGAACTGGGCAGAACAGTCAGGGGGCTTCTAGCCCGAGAGGCCTCAGAAGTTGTCAAAAGGCTGGGTGAACTCAACAGTGAGCACTCTCCCATACACCTCTGAGGCCACTTCACATCTGAAGCTCCATCGATGTGTCAAAGGCCTACTTCAGAAAAGAACAGGGAACACCAAGGCCAGGGCTCGAACTGAGCAGTGGACCTTGGACTTGTTCTGAGGGCCTTAAGACTTCAGGGAGCCGCTCAAATGCACAGACTGTACAGAGATGCCCTGGGAGGTGGGCAGCCTCCTGATCCTCCCTGACCATTCTTTCAGCCAACAAATGTTGAGTGGGGATCCATTAAGTGTCTGGGCCTCAGTTTACAAGATACGCCAGGGGCTCTGCCCCCAGAGGCGCAAGGATTATTAGAAGCATCTTAGAATTAAGTGATGTCTAAACTGAGACATGAAAACTAAACAGGGTTCCCCCAGAGGAGAAAGAATGGCAGCCAAGTGCTCTAACCTGGGAGAGCAGCCTGTGCAAAGGCCCCAAGGCAGGGAGCGTGGCCCTTCCCTAACTATAGCCTGGCCGTCTCAGGCTTCACATTCCACCCCAACAACAAATTACACAGCGGTCTTTATTTTTCTATTTTTGTTTTGAGACAAAGTCTCACTCTCTCGCCCAGACTGGAGTGCAGTGGTGTGATCTCAGCTCACTGCAACCTCCGCCTCCTGAGTTCAAGCAATTCTCGTGCCTCAGCCTGGGATTACAAGTGCCCAGCACCACACCCAGCTAATTTCTGTATTTTAGTAGAAACAGGGTTTCACCATGTTGGCCAGGCTGGTCTCAAACTCCTGACTTAAGTGATCCACCTCGGCCTCCCGAAGTGCTGGGATTACCGGCGTGAGCCACCATGCCCGGCCACAGCTGTCTTTTTTTAAAAAATGTTAGGTCCCCAGATAATTTTTATTTCAAAACACAGAAATATTCCATGAGTCCCTCCACATTTCTTTTCCCAACATACAAGGCCCATGATCTTCTCAACTCTCCCGGCTGACCACCCTTCCATTTCTGCAGAGGTTTTCCAAGAGCAGTAGCTCCTCATTCCTGAGGAGCTCACATGGCCCTCCAGTTGCGGACACACCCTATCGCCTCACTGGCCAATGGTGGCCCCAGCTGCCTGTCCGCGTCTCCCGAGCAGGCCTGGGCAGGGACAGGGAAGGACATACTTCCTAACCAAAAGGAAAGAGCAAACCACAAACCACAAACCAGGAGGAAGCAGGAAGTCACCCTGAGGCAGAAATTCTCACTCACCCCTAGATGAGGCCTGAGCAGAGTCTCCCGCGGCAGGCAGTGGGCAGGCCTCCACAGATGGACTGGGGAAGCTGGCACTTAGGAAGAGAAAGATCGTTTGGGGGCAGGGAGCAGGACGAAACACTTCCCTGGCCCTTCTGAAGGACATGGCGTGTGCTGGGGACACATAAACACTTCTAACCTAAAAGCATTTGGCTCCCTTGGCTGTCTTTGTCCTCACCCCTGCTCTCCACCAAAAACAGACTTCAGGAAGAAAATGAATCAAGTTTCACAAGCTTCCCTATTTACCCAGGGCTACAAATCTATCAGTGGGGAAGCTTTTAAAATGTTCTCTCTCCTAGCACTGTTCCTTCCATTCTAGCTGCCACTGCCCCCCAACCCCCAACCTCCCCAAAACACACACCCCTCTTAACGGTTTCTTTAGTCTTGGCTATGAATCCTGAGTCTGAAGGAGGAATTCCAAATTCAGATCATACACCAATCCATCATTCATAAATACTTCCTGCTTTTCATTCCACTCCTCTCACTTATTCATGTTGCTAAACATGCCCCAGAATTGCAGCCTGGGTTCTAATCCGAAGCACAGATACCTTCCTTTCAGCCTCTCTTTCTTTTATTCCTGAAATATCTACCGTGCTCTGTTTCATTATCTCAAAGCAGTATTGCAAGCTGAGTACAATCCCCATTTCACAGACAAGGGCACTGAGGCTAAGAGGTTAATCAACTGGCACAGGTCACACCGTGAATGAAGGCTCATGTGGGGATTAGAACCCAGGCTGCTTAACCATCAAAAACTCTCATTCTTTGCACCTCGGTCCCCCAGTACCCCATGTCCATCAGACACAAACAGTAAAGTTGCTTCTATTTAAAAAAAAAAAAAAATGACCCATTCTGGATCACCCAGCTTTAATTACTGCATCTTGAAAGCTAAAGGCCATTTTAACTGATGTGTCAAAAAGCATCATGGGGCTGGGCACGGTGGCTCACACCTGTAATCCCAGCACTTTAGGATGCCAAGGCCGGGGGAATCACCTGAGGTCAGGAGTTTGAGACCAGCTTGGCCAACATGGTGAAACCCTGTCTCTACTAAAAACACCAAAAAAAAAAAAAAAAAAAGCATCATAGAAGACTCAGCCCACAAGAAAACTATCCAGAAAGTAGAGCCTGTGCGTCAACATGTGTGGTTCAGTGCAGTTCTAGAGGTACAGGTGTTTAGGGTGGCTTTCCCTCGAGACAGGGATGCTGTCCAATGGCCAATCAGGAACCTGGGGTTAGAGCTTCAACCCATGACTCCCCACAGGACTTTGTGCAGGGAAAAGCAAGGGATGGGTGGGCTTCCCGCAGTGGCCCATGAGCCCGTTCTTAGGACTGCCGTCCTTCAGAGAAAATGTCCCACAGGCACGGCACCTTATGGGTTCTAGAGCCGTCCACATCATAAATTCCCAGGAGCTGGGGAGGGTGGGAAGATGGCATGATCCCTCTGGCCAGTGAGGGAATCCACAATGTACTGGGGCCCTCAGCTGAAAGCAGCTCAGGTGCTCTCGCCCCCAGTCCCAAGGCAGTTTATAGCCCAGATTCCAGTGTCGGCAGGAGAAGCAACGACACAGCTTCCGCCAGAAGAAGTGGGAGGAAGGACTAGCTCCATCTTCAGACCCACTTCCCTAATCAGGATAAATTATCTGGCTGGTTTCAATCCATAATCCATAAACTGATCCTACTTTTTTTTTTTTAACATAGAGAGTTTCAGTATGTTGTCACAGGCATGATCACAGCTCACTGCAGCCTCCAACTCCTGGGCTCAAGCAGTTCTCCTGCCTCTGCCTCCTGAGTAGCTGGACTATAGGAGCACACCACCTCACGTAGCTGAACTGGCCCTACTTTCTGATCCCATCTTCGTCTCAAGCAAGAGGCCTCTCTCCTGTCATCTCCAGCTACTACTTAAGAGGAGTCCTTTCCTTCTTGCCTGTTAGCACCCTCCCCCAGTACATTCTTCCCCTGACCCTCCACACTGGAGCACCCCACTCCCCAGCTCTCAGCTTTCCTCAAGCAGTCAGCAAAACTTCCATTCCATGAAGTAAAAACGTCCGTTCCATCCGTCCGTCTTCCTAGGCTGCCAGCGTATGAGAAGACAGACACTTGATACCACACTGGGCATGCCTGCTCACACGTGCTGGTGTCCCAAAGAGCCCACAGGGCTTCCTTCACAGTGGACTCCTTCCTGGATCGTTCACTACTGCTTATAGTTTCCAGGGCACTGGCCAGAAAAAAACCCTGAAGTTGAGAGAATCGGGGCGACCCTTAAAAAGAACTCAATGATTCAACTGCCTAGAGCTGAAATCCAACCTCTCATTGACAGCAAAAACGAAGCTGCCAAAAGCCAAGCCATGCCTCTTCAAGAAAGGAAGGATTTCCAACTAACCCTTTCAACTAAATCCAATGTGGGCTCTTTGCTGAAATCCCTCCTACTCTACAGAAGGGCCTTCTCGGATTATTTTCCTTCAAAAAAACATCATTTACACATTGAGTGTCTTTACTTTCTAAACCATTCAGAATTAGGGAAAGGGGGGAAAAACACGTCTGTTTCTATTTGAAACTGTCAAAATTAGCATTCAGTAATTAAAAATCACACCCTTTCTCTTAATAACCTAACCAGCATGATACAATCAGGTTGTGCCAACTCTTTAATCTAATTGACTAATTACAGATTTTAATTTAGTCAGTTACTGAACAACTGTTGACAATTTGTTTTCATTAGGGACAGAACAGAATAAATATTTAGGCTTCCAGTCACAAAGACTCCTGCGATCAGCTCTCCACCGTGACCCCAACTTCAGAGCGAGCTTTGGCTCCATCAATATCCTCAGATGCAGGTACCCTTGATGCACTGAAGTCACTTCTCAGTGAGGCCCCAAGCCAGAACAAGCCTTCCCAAAAGTCCCTCTTAAAGCAAAAGCCTTACATGCAAGCAGCGGCCTCCATTCTCAAAGTACAGGCAATTCCCAAATTCACACACATCACTCAAGAAGTGGCAAACACTTAAATGTTGTGAAGAAAAATAAATTCAACGCTACATGTCACTGGCTTTTAAGCAACAAAATAAGTTAACAGTCAAAATAGGTTTATCTGCATTCATCTCACTGAGAAGCAAACTGTCACTGACATTTTTTTTAAAAAAAGACACGTTTACAGGTTTCTACCGAAATGATCCGATTCTTTCACAGTGCATTCTTCCCCCAGGTCCCCATCTCCCAAAGTCATCCAAAAGTTTGTCAAAGTAGCAGCAGGACTCACAGGTAGAGTGGGGCCCTGGGTTCAAATCCCAGCTCCACTATCTGATGAATTAATAACGGACTCATGACTTCACTTCTCTGAGCCCTAGCTTCCACATCCAAGAAATGGGATCCGAACACCCCCTACGTTGTAGACTGTTGCAGGGATTAAATGTCATGTCCACACACAGTACCTGTCCTGGGGTAAATGCAGTAAATGGTGGTCAATGCTGTTTAGAAACTGCTCTTATATCCCTCATTGTCCCTATACTACAGATTAGGAAAGAAAGAAGACAAGAATCTCTCAAAGGTTACCAAGCCATTAAGTGGGAAAGCTTGGTAGACAAGAATGATTTCTGGACTCACTGTCCAGTGATCCATCTCCTGCAGGTAATGGCAGCTCAGAATGGCAGGGAATATAGGACTCCTGCCCTTGGCATGTCTGTAGGGAGGAGAGAGGAGGCTCTGCAGATGGGAGCTGTCCATGCAGCCTCTCACACCCCTAGTGTGTCTACCCTCCAAGCTGCATTGCCCTAAGAGAGAAGCCTTGCTTGCAGAGCCAGGAGAGCAGGGGTAGATGACCTACAGAGGCCTCAGCCAGCCGGGCGCAATGGCTCATGCCTGTAATCCTAGCATTTTGGGAGGCCGGGGCAGGCAGATCACCTGAGGTCGGAAGTCCAAGACCAGCCTGACCAACATGGAAAAACCCCATCTTGTTGAGACAGGAGAATCACTTGAATCCAGGAGGTGGAGGTTGTGGTGAGCCAAGATCACACCACTGCATTCCAGCCTGGAGTGAAACTCGGTCTCAAATAAATAAATAAATAAATAAATAAATAGATAGATAGATAGATAGATAGAAGGCTCAGCCATCTCTGGAGAGAACTCTGCATTCTAACCTTCCTCAGTCCTGGGGGGAAACATGAGAGATGTCCTTCTACAGAGGTCAACGCTAGCCATGCCAGGATAAAGTGAGAAGTCACCACTGCCAGGTCTCTGGAAAACTTTACTGGGGGCTCTTAAGGCACTGCTAATATTTTTTAAGCTCTACAAGAATTAGGTCTGCCTCAACTGAATTGGAACTAAAATTTCCAATGTTTTTTCGTCGACCAGAATTCTATTCTATTCTACCAACCTGGTGTGCTCACTTTGGTTCCCCTGAGCTGATGAGAAAATCTCATCAGCAGCTATATAGTTCTCATTTTCCATTTCCACATTTATTCATTAAAATTAACGGTGACTCACTGGGCACAGTGGCTCAAGCCTGTAATCCCAGCACTTTGGGAGGCCGAGGCAGGTGGATCACAAGGTCAAGAGATCGAGACCATCCTGGTCAACATGGTGAAACCCCGTCTCTACTAAAAATACAAAAAATTAGCTGGGCATGGTGGCGTGTGCCTGTAATGCCAGCTACTCAGGAGGCTGAGGCAGGAGAATTGCCTGAGCCCAGGAGGCGGAGGTTGCGGTGAGCCGAGATTGCGCCATCGCACTCCAGCCTGGGTAACAAGAGGGAAATTCTGTCTCAAAAAAATAAATAAATAAATAAAATTAATGGTGACTCAATGCATGTAATCTCTTTGTAAATAAAATATTTTCCAGCGTGGAGTCCACAGGTGATGGTAGGAGATTTAATAAAAGCGGGCCTTTTAAGTGAACAGATAGCAAACCTTTTCTTTGAGTTACATAGTTCCCAAAGCCAAAATGTTTTCTTCCTGGATGAGGTCATTAAAAACCAGCCCAATCCCTCCACCCACAGAGTAGCACTGCACTAGTCAGGAACCCTACGAGCCCAGGCAGGGCTTCAGCTGGCTCGTCCCCCGGGACCCATCTGGCCCTGCCAGCCCCAGCATCAAACCACCTCCGGTTGGGCAGAGGATCATCAATTAATGAGACAGAAAAGATGCCAAATCTGGGCTGGGCACGGTGGCTCACACCTGTAATCCCAGCACTTTGGGAGGCCGAGGCAAGAGGCTCACTTGAGGCCAGGAATTTGAGACCAGTCTGGGTGACATGGCAAACCCGGTCTCTACCCCCAAAAAATAGAAAAATTTTCTATGCTTCCCACAGATACTTGGGAGGCTGAGGTGGGAGAATCACCTGAGCCCAAGGATGCTGAGGCTACAGTGAGCCAAGATGGTGCCATTATGCTCCAGCCTGTACAACAGAACGAGACCCTGTCTCAAAAAAAAAAAAATTTATTTTTTTTGGCCGGGCGTGGTAGCTCAAGCCTGTAATCCCAGCACTTTGGGAGGCCGAGGCGGGTGGATCACGAGGTCAAGAGATCGAGACCATCCTGGTCAACATGGTGAAACCCCGTCTCTACTAAAAACACAAAAAATTGGCCGGGCGCTGTGGCTCACGCCTGTAATCCCAGCTCTTAGGGAGGCAGAGGCGGGAGGATAGCTTGAGCCCAGGAGTTCGAGACCTGCCTGGGCAATATAGCGAGACCCCGTTCTCCCCAAAAAGGAAAAAAACAAAAAGACAAAAAAAAATAAGAAAAAAAAAAAATACAAAAAATTAGCTGGGCATGGTGGTGCGTGCCTGTAATCCCAGCTACTCAGGAGGCTGAGGCAGGAGAATTGCCTGAACCCAGGAGGCGGAGGTTGTGGTGAGCTGAGATTGTGCCATTGCACTCCAGCCTGGGTAACAAGAGTGAAACTCCATCTCAAAAAAAAAAAAAAAATTTTTTTTTTTTTTTAATTAAGAAGACAAACCTGGCCAGGCAAGGTGGCTCACGCCTATAATCCCAGCACTTTGGGAGGCTAAGGCGGGCAGATCACCTGAGGTCAGGAGTTTGAGACCGGCCTGGCCAACAAGATGAAACCCGGTCCCTGCTAAAAATACAAAAATTAGCCAGGCGTGGTGGTGGGCGCATGTAATCCCAGCTACAGCAACTTGGGAGGCTGAGGCGGGAGAATCACTTGAATCCAGGAGGCAGAGGTTGCAGTGAACCGAGATCACACCACTGCACTCCAACCTGGGCAACAGGCCGAGACTCAGTGTTGAAAAAAGAACAAGACAAACCTATTAACTCTACCTTGCCCATGACTGAATCCCTCTAAGTGCCTCCATTTCCTTCTCTACAAAATAGGAAAAACAAAACTTAACCTGCAGAGCTGTTTCAAGTATGACAGTAGACAAAACCTAAAGCACACAACAGTTCCTGGTATACAGTTTAGCATTCAATAATTGTTTGCTATTGTTATCAGTTATTCTGTCAAGAAATGGGAGGAATGCCTATCCCCTGCCCAACAGGGAGAACTAAGAATGTCTTTTAAGGGTTTGAACACATAGTAAGTGCTCAATAAGTACTGGTTTGCTTTGTTAAATAGGGAATTCACCATTACTAAGCCATAATGCTGTTTAGAAATTTATCCCTCCCCAAGAACTCACCACCCCAAAACCTAATGGTCAACCTCCCATGAAGAATGTCACTCTCTAAAATCCCGAGGACCAGAAGCTAACATCCCAATTTCCTCCTAGTCTCTTTTCCAGCTCGCTCTGACGAAGATGCTGCCAGCAAAATAACGCCAAAGAAAGTATGTGGCGACAGTCAACTAGATTTAAGTTCATTTTCTGTAGCTTGGGGTCAGAATCGACTGAAGCACTCTGGTGATCAAGTTTTCTGCAATTCCCTATTCCACGCATTAGCTCCCTGACAGAAATTCACTGCGGTATTTAAAGTGGCAGCCATCACAACTAACTCAAATTGTATTGGCTTCCCCGGTGCTGAAATGCTCTGCTGAAACTATCAATTGGCCAATTCGGAGATAACGTGGTGGCTGAAATTCCCTGTCATGCTGTAAAATCCCCTTTTGAAGCGGCTCACCAGCGCGGAGATCGCAGAGAGCCTGCCCAGCACTGTGGGCCAAGGCCGCCGCCCATAACACAAGCGGGCTCGGAGCGGGATCTGGCCGGCAGGCGGGCGGTGCTGCCAAGAGGAAGGGCCTCTAGAGAGAGGATAACATTTTCTATTGGAAGCCTTCTAAAAGCCAGCGAGCAAAGACCGGCAGCACACACACGCCCGGCACCAGGCCTGCCCACTGGGCCGTCTGCCCCCGGCACCAGCCGAACAGCCAAAGCCACAGGAAGCTCTTGGCCTCTCCCAAAGAAAGCTGCAAAATTCCTGAAGGATGGCACCGGCACAGACACAGACACGAACGTGGGCTCTAGCCTCTTAGGTGGAGGTTTTCTCAAGCCAGTGGTGGCCCCAGGCTTGCTGTGTCACCAGCCTGCTTCAGCTCAGTGTCCCCATCTAGAAACAGTGTCTCCTTTATACACATTTGAAACAGCCTTCTCAAAGGGGACCACAACTCACAAAGCGTTTTCACACATTCTTGCCCAACTTCTAAAAAGCTGGAGGGGCAGAAAAATGCTGGCCCACTGTTTCCTATCATTTCACAGATACTAGACGACTTACCAAGGTCATCTAAAAGAACCGGATCTCGTACTTTGGTCATCCAAGTCCAAATCCCACATACGGTCCACAACACCGAATCAGTCCCCATCACTGAATGGCAAAGCCCGACAGGCAGCAGGCGCTGGGCAGTGACTGCCCACCGACCGACTGCTATTTCCACCCTATCTGCAAAGCTACGCTCTGCCCCTCTCAGAGCTCAAAGTGCTGCAGCAGGATCCCAAATGTGGGAGAGGCCTGCTCTCCACCAAAGCCTCCTCTCTCAAATAGCCTTTTGTGACTGGGAAAGAAGGATCAGAGGAAAACCTCAGGCAGCGGTCCCGGGGAGCAGCCACGCTTCTTAAGGTCAGAGGACTGTGAAACAGAAGTGAAATGTCAAGCGCTTCACCCAAACACATAAAGAGCAGAGGACACAAAACCTGCCCTGGAAGCTGTGCAAACAGCTGTCACCAGGAGGGGACAGGGAATTTGGGAGGCTGGGTCAACCTCGGTCAGACAGGATGCCTTATGACCTATTCTCACTGCCGCCACTGCCTGAGCCCTATTCAGACACAAGCTCTACAGGGGCCAAGGGACCCCCACCTCAATCATAGACAGGCAGGAGGCGCTGCCCCACAGTCAGCCAGCAGGGACAGGCTGCAGACTTTTCAGGCTTTGCCTAGAGAGCCACGTGGACTCTGCTATCAGGAACAAGAGTGTTG
The DNA here is from genome assembly GCF_048565385.1 of Saimiri boliviensis. Lineage (NCBI taxonomy): Eukaryota > Metazoa > Chordata > Mammalia > Primates > Cebidae > Saimiri > Saimiri boliviensis. Next base: position 52,881,093 of record NC_133459.1, read on the forward strand.
GCCGGCAGCAATGGCTCACGTCTGTAATCCCAGCACTCTGGGAGGCTGAGGCAGGAGGATCACCTGAGGTGAAGTTTAAGACCAGGCTGAGTTTAAGACCAGGCTGACCAACATGGAGAAACGCCCTTTCTACTGAAAATACAAATTAGCCTGGCATGGTAGTGCATGCCTGTAATCCCAGCTACCCAGGAGGCTGACGCAGGAAAATCACTTGAATTCGGGAGGCAGAGGTTGCAGTGAGCTGAGACTGCACCACTACACTCCAGCCTGGGCAACAAGAGCAAAACTCCGTCTCAGAAGAAGGAAGAAGGAAGAAAGAAGAAGAAGAAGAAGGTCTCTGCACTCTAAGGCCCTCTCCTCCCATGCCCACTCCAGAGTGGTCCAAGCCGCAGTCCGACCCCTTCCAATGGGAGCTGTTGCTTACTCTGCCTTCAACCAGTATCTGTTGAGATTTTCTGTGTGTTCAGTGCACTTAGACTATGGCAGCAAACACAGAGACAAAGGTACCAAGAGTCCACCAGGCACCACTCTGAAAGCACAAGATGTGGTGGGGAACAATTCCCCAACAACTCTCCAAGGTAAGGATCATTTCCTTCTAGTACAGATCTGGAAACCGAGGCTCAGCAATCACTTGTCACTTGACGCAAGCCACTTAACTTGTAGGAACTAAGATTCAGCCTCAGCTCTCTCTGGACTAGCGGTCTCCTGACTTTGGGTTGGGCCCCCAAATAAGGCAAATACTACAACACAAACCCAGGGCACACATACTTTTATATGCACATATAAATCACTGAAAACAGACATTTCCGGAAACAGTACTTATGTTTACTCTGTATAATAAGGTTGTTTCTTTTTTGGTAATTGCCAGTCATGACCCACTAAGTTGGTTTCATGATGCACTAATGGGTCACAGCTCGAAGTTTACAAAACAACGCTTCACCATGTGCCCCTTGTCCATCTTCATTAAAACGTGTACTTAACACATTTGATGCCTGGGCAGGAATCAAATCCTTCTCACTTCTCAAGGCGCAGAGCCCTACTCACTGACCTCAGAATGCATGCAAGACTTGCAGTAGGCCCCAGGAATGGGGTGGCAGGAAAAGCAAGAAGATAAAGTTCCTCTCCTCAAGGAGCTTTCATTTCAGAAGAGGGAAGGGGAGACACCACCTTAACTGAAATAATTCGCCTTCCAGGCAGTTGGTAACAAATGACTAAGAGAGTTAAGAGTTAGTTCCTGAGGGACAAAAACAGAAGAGGGCTATCTTCCCATGCGAGTCTTCCTGGCAGGCCTGGTGGAGGCAGCCACATTCCAGGCTGGCATCAGCTCTGCAGAAGGAATGGTTGGTAGGAAGGAAAAAACCCTCTTAGGTGGTACGGTACCAAGCGGGAATCATGGTGAAGAGGCCAAAGTGGCTGGGAAAAGTGTCTGTTCCAGATTCCTAGAAAATGAAGAGTCATGGCTGGACGAGGTGGTTCATGCCTGTAATCCCAGCACTTTGGGAGGCCAAAACTGGCAGATCTCCTGAGATCAGGAGTTCGGGACCAGCCTGGCCAACATGGAGAAACCCTGCCTCTACTGAAAATACAAAATTAGCCAGGCATGGTGGGGCATGCATGCCTGTAATCCCAGCTATCTGGGAGGCTGAGGCAGAAGAATCACTTGAACCTGGGAGGTAGAGGTTGCAGTGAGCCGAGATGGCACCAATGCACTCCAACCTGGGCAGCAAGAGTGAAACTCTGTCTCAAGAAAATAAGAAGTCACCGGAAGAAGAGAAAATGGACAGTGATGGGTTAACTTCAGGCCAGGCACAGGCCAGGAGCACCCGTGCGTCCACTCTTTTCTCATCCTCACAAGCACCTGGGCTGGTGTGGAAGCTGCATATGTGACTTGCTCCTCCAATCACTTGGGGAATGGGAGGCATATGTGACTTGCCCCCACAATCCCCCAGGGGTACCTGAAACCCAGGGATCCAGAGAGCTGATCAACAGGGAAGCTAGCCCATGATGGTTCACACTTCACAGGCACACACCTCTCACCCCAAGGTCATTCTGCTGGCTCCTGGTTATGTATCACTGAGAACACTACCCAACAGGCAGCCAGGACTCAGACCAGGCTGGAGGTGAGATAAGAAAAATGACAGCACAGTCCGGGAGGAGTGGCTCACGCCTATAATCCCAGCACTTTGGGAGGCCCAGGCAGTAGGATCCCTTGAAGCCAGGAATTCAAGACCAGTCTAGGCAACAAACCAAGACCATGTCTCTACAAAACACTAAAAACAAATTTAAAAAAGAAAGAAAAATGACACAATTTATACAGCACTTACACTGTGCTAGACACTAGTATATATGACGTATGTATATGTAAACTTACTTGATCTTCGTGACCTTATAAGGTAGGTATACTTTATTTTTTTTGAGACTGCGTTTCACTCTGCTGCCTAGACTGGAGTGCAGAGGCACAATCTCGGCTCACTGCAACCTCCACCTCTTGGGTTCAAACAATTCTCCTGCCTCAGCCTCCCGAGTAGCTGGGATTACAGGCACATGCCACCATGCATAACTTTTTATTTTTAGCAGAGATGAGGTTTCATCATGTCGGCCAGACCAGTCTCTAACTCCTGACCTCAAGTGATTCGCCCACCTTGGCCTCCCAAAGTGCTGAGTTTATAGGGGTGAGCCACCATGCCTGGCCTGGTATACTTTATTAACCCTATTTTCCACCCAAGAAAGTTGAGGCTCCGAGGTTACTTAAGGTGCCCACATTTGCACAGCCTGTAACCGCAACAAGGCAAAGGAAAGCATCCTAAACTTTAATTAGGCTTGCAGGTTTGAGTTCTACTGGTAACTTCACTCGGGCACCTTTCCCTCTGGGCAGGTTTGTTTAGCTACTTGCAAGAACACTAGGTAACCTCCAGTTCCATCACCTGCAATCCTCCTATTTATATCTACAAAAAATACATATTTCATTATGACACAGGGATGGGAGTATTTAACTCACCCCCACCCCTGTTTAACTCACCCCCACCCCTGCCACTCCATACTGACTCTGTATCCTGGTCTCTTAGAAAAACAAGAATCATTCCACACAATTCTTTTCTTTTTTTTTTTTTTTTTTGTGACGGAGTTTTGCTCTTGTTACACAGGCTGGAGTGCAATGGCACGATCTCGGCTCACCACAACCTCCGCCTCCTGGATTCAGGCAATTCTCCTGCCTCAGCCTCCTGAGTAGCTGGGATTACAGGCACACACCACCATGCCCAGCTGATATTTTTTTTTGTATTTTTAGTAGAGATGAGGTTTCACCATGTTGACCAGGATGGTCTTGATCTCTTGACCTCGTGATCCACCCACCTCGGCCTCCCAAAGTGCTGGGATTATAGCCACACAATTCTTTTTAAGCCCACATCTCATCCTGGACTGCATCTGTTTCTTCAACTAGAGCAGGCGTCCCCAAACTTTTTACACAGGGGGCCAGTTCACTGTCCCTCAGACCTTGGAGAGCCGCCACATACTGTGCTCCTCTCACTGACCACCAATGAAAGAGGTGCCCCTTCCTGAAGTGCGGCAGTGGGCTGGATAAATGGCCTCAGGGGGCCGCATGCAATCGTTTGGGGATGCCTGAACTAGAGAGTGAGCAGAATAGGAGCTTGGTAACCTGAAAACACAGTAATGTCTTGTTCTCCTGGTCTGGGGACCGACTGATCAAGGCCTCAGGAGTATCCCAGGAAGTCCAAAGGAAAAGCAGCCAATATGGGCAGAACCAGCTTCCCATGGACCTGCCATGGCTGACACTTCCCTTCTCAAGCTCACCTTCTCTTTAAGACTCTTTTTTTTTTTTTAATTGTATGAGAGGATCCGCATTTTGGGGGATCCCCTCATACAAAAAAAAAAAAAAATCAGGTACAGTCTGGGCAAGATACATACCAAAAAGAACAGCGCAAGACCCTGATTTAGGGACTTTCAGTCCTGTTCATCCCTGTTAACAATGACACAGGAGGCTGGGTGAGGTGGCTCATGCCTATAATCCCAGCACTTTGGGAGGCCAAGGCGGGTGGATCACGAGGTCAAGAGATCAAGACCATCCTGGTCAACATGGTGAAACCCCGCCTCTACTAAAAAAAAATAAATAAATAAAAAATTAGCTGGGCGTGGTGGCACATGCCTGTGGTCCCAGCTACTCGGGAGGTTGAGGCAGGAGAATTGCTTGAACCCAGGAGGCGGAGGTTGTGGTAAGCCAAGATCATGCCATTGCACTCCAGCCTGGGTAACAAATGCGAAACTCCGACTCAAAAAAAAAAAAAAAAAAAAACAATGACACAGGATTTCACAGCACAACCAACCTTCCCTGGACAGCTTTCCATGCCTCTCTCACGGTGGTACCCATGGTGGGCTGCACCAGGACAGCCATTGAGTCTATTTTACAGCAGAGAGCCGGACCTTGAGAAACGAAGGCCCCCCACAGCTAAAGAGGGCATGAAACCAAAATGCAAATCTAGATTCCTGCTGATGCCAAGTGGCACACCCTCTGGGCCTTACCACTTAGCTATGCAGCAGCCACATGTGGGAGTGGGACAGGACCACTCTGCCCAATACAGATAAGGGGCACAGACATTTCAGGGGAATGTTAATCAGTACCAGTCTGTGACAGGACTGCCAGCTCTGCCCCTTTTGAGGGTGCGGGGGTGAGACAAGATGGCTGGGGTGGGTGGTGGGTTGGGAGGTTTAGGATCATCCTCCATGGATACTGAGGGGTGACTGTACTGTATTACTTAACCCTCACAATCACTATGAAAGGAATCACCAGTCCCCCATTCTACAGATGGGAAAACTGAGGACCCCAGCCAGGAAATGAAGATCCCTAACCATTTCCAACCAGGAAATGACAGAGTAGAGACTAGAATTCACAGGGGAGTCCAAGCCACCAGTCAGAACACAAACCCTTTAAAATCCAGAGGATTCAAAACCCAGGAAAAGAAATGCGTAACACAGAGAGAAACATTCCTAAAACTCATCTTGCTAAGGTTACAAAAAACGCCATTACCCCAGCAAATCAAAAACAAACAATCATGATTGTCTATTTGCTGTAAGCTCCCAACAACATGTATTAAAGAAGTTTATGTGAATCGTCTAATGCACTTGTGCCATGGTCAGAATTATCACCAAGCTAAAAAAGATTAATTTTTCTAAATACTCTAAACCCTCAGACACTATTATAAAGGCTACAGCTAGTGTAACATTTCTGTTATCTTGGCTGACAGACCCCCAAGCACACACACCTCCCTGCCACTTCTCCCTGTTAAGGTTTAAACACACACATTCACACACAGAGGCAGGGAAGCCAAGGGAAGGGGGCCAGGTACCCTTGACCTGAGGTCCCCACTCAAGAACCTGCCTCCCTCACAAAATTGAGATGACCTAAGGGCACTGTGGGGAGAGCTGGGTGTCTCCCAGCTCCCTCTGAGTGCTGGCTGGCACAGAGCTAACTCTCAGTCCAAGTTTGCAAATGCTTAGCTAACAAAGATGGCATTATGCAAAAGGTTAGTGCACGCTGCTGGTCTGGGAGTTCAAATGAAGTGACCACTGCCAAAAACTTTGTTTGGGTCCCCACCACTCCCCCCGCCCCACCTCCCGCCTTGAAATAAAGGGCAAGGATTTGCAATTTGGGGTCTTGCCGCCACTTGAAACCCATTTAGGTGGCTGCGTTGCTCGGGTTCTGGCAAAATGCAATTCTAGTTTCTCTCATTTAATTTTTAATTAACTACCGATGGAGGAGTCTGGCAGCCTCTGGGGTTAAGAGGAATTGCAGAAAACAGGGCAGGAGCCTAAAGAGGGGCTGCAACCCAAAGCCTACGCTCCAAGGGGAATGAGGGAGAGAGAAAAAAAAGAAAAAGTGTGTATGTTTTGTATTTTTAATCTGCCACACAAGGTTGCCAAGGGTCAGAGCCAAAGGCAACGCCATGAACTTGCCAGGACCTCTGGGCAGATAGCTAGCCTGGCTTATCACAGGGCAGCACACTCCCCCAGCTCCCTGCAGCCCAGCTGCAGCCTTCTCCACCTATTCCTGCCTGCACTGCCACCCTCTCATCCCCCTCCCCCGAAGGGGTTCTGGCAGGCATGGACACTCCCGGCCTGGCAGGAACCTCAGTGCAGCACATCCAAGGAGAGCCCTCTCAAATATCACTTTGCTATTTCAAACCCACCAAGGACGCTGGACCCCTGCCACACAGCCACAAATACCTCAGCGCCTGCCCACGCCCACAACTCTGGGGCACTTTCCTACTTTAACCAACCCTCCTCAAGGCAAAGTCTCCCCTCTGCTAAGGGAGGAGTCAGCAGAGTCCTGCTGGGATGGGAGCACAGGGCCAGGGAGCCGGCCTCACTGAGGTGGGGGCACACAACAGCCAAGATGAAAGGGACCTCAGGACTTCAGATGAGGGAAACTGAGGCAAGCAAAGAAAATTCATCAAGTTCATGGAATTCCATGTCCATTTCACTCCTGAAGTTCTCCACTGGGAATCACAGAGGGGCCTGGAATTGGAGCAGCTGTCCATGAACCTCCTGAAACCATGCATGAAGTCCCCTTTACGAAGGCTTTCTGGAAATACGGTCCATAGCTTTTATCACAATTCCCCTGCCAAGAGTTAAGAGTCGCTGCACCACAACAAACTCCCTTCCCAGAGTTCAGGTCTCGCCTCTGCCAGTGACTCTGCAATTCACCTTGTTGGAGCTTCCGTTCAATTCTGTTAAGTTCATTTCTTCAGCGAACACGAAAGGGGCACCAACCAGCATACCTGGTACCAGCTATGCTTTAGGTCAATTGCAAATACCTTCCCTCTGTTTCGCAGGGATTCTCTATCGACTCAGTGTCAACACAAGCTGAGAGGCAGAACTAGAAAGATGGAGAATTTCTAGTCTCAGCTCTGCCACCACCTGGCTACTTGCCCTCGGACAAGCCACCTAAACTCTAGGGTTCAGTTTCCTCATCTGTAAAATGGGAGTGAGATTTTATAACAAAAACCAACCAACAAGGCAGCTGCAAAGTGAAAGTGTTATCAAAAAGTATAGCAGACGTGTGGTGTAAGAATCCATCACTATTCTCTGGTCTCTTTGGCTCAAAGGCCACTCATCTCTTAGCCTTCCAAATTCCACGCATTTCTTGACACCAAAAGGAAAACACAAAATTAACTACCACACAGAGGAAAAGAATTGCTTGTTGTTTGAGAAGGCACCAAAGACACTTCCCTGCAGCTCCACCCTGGACAAAGTCAAAGCAGAGAAGGCAGCCAGGATACCATTGGGCCCACAGTAAGAGATACTCATGCAGCTGGAAGTGTCCACTCTACAAAAGGTCAGGACCCTGACAACAGTGTCTCTTAGAACCCAAAGAGTTGCCCCAACCGGACCCCATGGGCTTTTGCCAACACTCTGGGATGCACTGTTCTGGCTTGAAGGCAACAGCAAGGAAATTACTATGGGACCGTGACCTTCCTCCCATTGCCCCAGGACCTCTTCTGATTTAATGCAAACCAATTTCTCAGAAAAGTCCACTCCAGACTGAGTTCCCCAATGCTCCCATTGCCCCTGTAAGCACTTCTTACCCACCAAAGATGGGTCTTGGCCGCACAAACTCCCCACACCCTGAGACTCTTTGGATCTCCTTGATAGAAAACAGAGGGTCAGTCAACAGACACACTGACTTACACTCTACTTGATTTTCTAAAAAGTAGTTACAACAACTAGTTAATTGTCTTTAAAACCACCTTGTTCAAGAGCACCCACAATTACGTATCTGGAAGAATACCATTCCACGCTCACTGACCCCAAGTGACTTATTCATTCTTCCTGTGACCTTAACTCTTTCATTCAATCAGCATCTGTGCCTGCTACATGGAAGGTACTGTGGGAGCTACAGAGATGAATAGTTCACGGTCTCGACCATGGAAAAAATTAATAGGCTGTAGCCAGAAAGACAACCCTAAGTGAGAAGTTAGCTGGAATTGTGCAAACAAGTGGTACTTGCCATGGGCCTGCAGGGCCAAGCCAGGCGGTGTTCAAAACACCCATTCTGGAGTCAGTCACACCTCCGTGTGTGTGCATTCTAACTCCACTACTTCCCAGCTGGGAATTAACCTCTGTGTTTCTCAGCTGCTTCATCTACAAAATGGAGTGAACAACAAGCCCTCTCTCATCAGGTCCCTGCAGGGTATGAGGGACCGAACCTACAAGGCAAGGATTTGCAATTTGGGGTCTTGCCGCCGCCAAGTTAGCAGAGTGGCCTAGCACAGGGAGAGCTGCCAACAGAGGCTTTGTATAGGTGGTTTTTATAGACACGGAGATGAAGGGTGATCACAGAATGCAGAAAATGATCTCATAAGTCCTCCAAAGATGAACAGGATTTGAATGGGTAAGAGAGGAATGCATTCCTGGGAAGAAGGAGTCAGCAAGAAGCTACTGCAATCATTCTAACAAGAAGGAATGAAGGCTAAGTAGACAGTAGCCACAGGAAGGAAGGAAGAGACTAAAGACTTGAGAAAGACAAAGAGAAAAGAGGGTTCCTTTTCCTAAGTTTTTCTTAGTTTTCCACTTGCTTCTCCAGTCATGCCTCCAACTCAATGCTACCTGCCTTAACCCCTTCATAATCCTCATTCATCACTCCATCCCTCCTCCCACATGATCTCACTCTCAGGCCACATGATACCAGGTGGAGCCCAATTCAGGAAAATAGGTTTTTACACCCCCCACATATGAAGTGTGGGCCTCAACCAGGGCGACCTCATCACTTAGTGGTATCTTCTAAATGTCAACGCCAACCTCAGTGATCTCTATACAATTCTACTGCCATTCCTCAGCAAACTACTGAAAGCAACACCATGTACAAACTTTCAGGGTCATCATATTGTTTCAAGAGGGAAGACCACACCGCAAGTTCCCAGAGTCTCAAATTTATAGAGCACCAAACTTGGCTGAAATCATTAACTTCTCTGAAAGGTACACACAAAAAATTGCATAGATACGCTACCTTAAGAGAATGAAATAGACACGCCCACCCACCCACGGATTCTAAAATGAAACCATTTGTATCATAGTCAAAAGCTAGCAACAGTGTTGGCTGTTCATAGGTTTAGAAAAAATACCATGCAAGATTTTTACTAGGCAGAAAGGTCAAATTCACCAACAATTTTCATATGGCTGTTACCTCTTAGCCTCCCTGAACATCAAGTTCAGGAAACCCTATCATCACTACGGGATTTTCCTGGAAGAACTACATCATAAGTGAACCACTCACGTCTCCCTTTCACTACTATGTAAGTTTACCAGACCAGAAGTACCATTCACCAGCTTCTCTTTTTCAGCCCTAGAGAGGGCACAAGAACTGCTCAATTTCCTCAGCATTCCAGTCCAAAAGCATTAACTTTTCAGCCACAACAAAATTGCATCACATTGAATATTCTCAAAACCAGTGGGCTACCAGCTGAGTCTCTAACTCCTAATACTACACAAGAAATTTTCACCATGAAGACATTGCTAGTCATGGGATTTGACCATTTGTGAAACAACCAGATGGGTTCTGGTCTCCTGGCCATTTCAACCTCCACATGCAGAGAACTCAGATGGCCGGGCCAAGCAGGTAGGACCTGACAATGTTCAAGAAACCAACTCCCATGGACCCACGGATTCCCAGGACCATTCCTCCCCACTGCACGCAGAAGAGCAAGACCAATTAGATCACCTGCTATATGGACACACTTAACCACCTACAGGGCTAACAAGAAGAACTGAATGGAGGCTATGGAAGACCTTCAGACGCATCCTCTTCCATCTCCCCAAGACGCGTCCTAACCCATTTCATCAGATGTCAAGTCTGATTCTAACCCAGGTTTGAAAGCTATGTGTGCGTGTCTGCCCCCTTCGGGGACTGCTATCGGAGATGAATAGATGGCACAAATCTCTCTTGTAATAATTTCCTAAATCTTAAGAAATTCATCCCAGTAGAAAGTGAGTAAGAGGAAAGAAAGAACTACAATCTGATGATGTTAACTATCTTCACAAGAATGTTTTGGCCGCAAGGTTATGAACTAGCTGAGGATCTCGGTGCACAAATCGTCTTAGTGGATACCATATGAGCCTACCCACACCAAACACACACACCACCCTCCCGTAATTTGAAAGACTGCTCTCTAGAAAGTGCAGCAAGAGTCCATTCCACCTAATTCTCAACTCAACTCCAAAAACACAAGTTTCATATTGGGTTTGCTTGTTAGAATTTTTTTCTTAAACCAACACTAAAGAGGCTTAGTCTCCTCCCAGCTAACTGTTCACTCTTAACGTATCACATAGTTCTGAGTCGTGTATGACACCATTTAATTCTCCAGACAGGTATCTACACAATTTTGCATCATTACAACTTTATGAAACACCGTTCACCAAGTGAGAACACCGCTGGAGGAGGGCACTGTGGGGAAGGCTGCAGAGAGGTGGGCAAGGAAACAGAAGAAAGGCAAGGAGAAAGTAAGACCACTGCCAACTGGCTGTGTATTTGCTTTTCGTACTAGAGAAGTTAGAGCTATCCAACCCTGTAATTATTGCTAGGATTAAAAATTTGTTACTCACATAATCATGAAAGGCTTTTGCTTCACTCGAATGTTCACAAGTGTCTCTCCTTTCAGGAGCTGCACAGTAAAGGTCCCAAAATACACTGCAAGGAGAAAAATAAAATAAGATCAGGTTACTAATTATTACTTGTGTACACAATGCCAAGTGTACAACGCATGGTGCTAACAGTACGAGGTCTCTCAAAGGCTCCGTCCCACCATATCAGCTCTCATTGGGCAAGCAGCCTAGAAAACAAAACATATCCAACTTCTTCTGGCAAGCCAGCCAACATTCATGGGAGTCATAGTTCTTATACACCAAATACCTACTACGTGTTGGCTATCTCACACCCATATTACTTGTGTCTACCATGTACTGTAAGGTAGGCCATTTTCTCTGCACTTTATACAAGGGCCAACTGAAGCTCAAAGGGGTTAGTAGAACCCACTCACAGACGCCCTAGGAGGACGAACATGAATGTGGGTAAGAATCCACAGTGGTCTCGCCTCCTTTCTTTTTACTACCCAAACCAAAACGCATGAAAAAGCTTCAAGTGCCAAAGTCAGGACACAAATATCAATCACATTTGCAGCAACCTGGGAGACACTGGCAATAAAGGGAATTTACAGGTTCTAAAGCCCAGAGCCCGAAACTTCACTCTTCCCACCTCACCCCAACTCCCACCCCAGCCCTCCCCCAAGGAATTCTCATGCAAGAACAACTCCCCCCACTACACACCAAAAAACACCAATCAATTAGGCAAAGACAGGTCACAGTCAACCAAGCATCTAGTCCTTTCACATTGCAATAGAGGGCCCTCTTCAGAGAAGTACCTGTCAGCAAAGGGAGAGAAAGAACGAAGCAGGCGTAGAAACACCTCCCTCACCCCCTACTAAAGATTTTGTATGGTCACTCTAACACTCCGTATTAAAATGAGGACAGACATACAAGCCCTTCGTCAACCAATAAAGCCCTATACAAACATGGAGTAGTCACTGATATTAACAAGGGGTCTAAGAAGAGCTCAAGGCCCAGGGACAGAACCAGCTTAAAGGGTAAAGTGGGCACCAAAACCAAAGTCCAACTCCTGGCGCAGCGCTCTTGTCCTCGTCACAGCCAGCCAGCTCTGCAAGTCACCAGACAAGCATCTCATTCAAAGTGTGTGAATAATGCAGCCTGCCCCTCACCAGACAAGCTCCACTGCCTCCTCCCGCTCCAGAAAGCCTGGGTCATTTGCTCAGTGTCAAACGGCACGAAGCATATTCTAACAAACAGGACCACAGCCACTCAAAGCCACCACCACCCAGGCCCAACACAAGCAGACTCTACGTTCCTGCGGCTAAGGATGGAGAAGTTTCAGGAGATTCTGGATATAACAGGAAAATCAGGGACTTCTACTAGCTGCCAAAGAGGGCTAGAGAACATTCCTTTCTGTCTTCTGGAACTGTAACACATCTGATTACCTCCTCTACCGGTTAAAGGTTTCCAACACTACAAATTCTCCGGCCCCTTCTAAGTAACCGTAACTCATAAGCCTAAGTTTCTACAAAACCCAAGCTGATCAGAGCCACCAACTCCATCCACACATTCCCTCCAAAACTGCCACAGAAAATCTATCACCCACTCCTACAGGTGGAATCCTTCCGCCACTCAAATGCCTCCAAGGCCGGCAGTTCCGAGGTTGGCAGAAGTAATTAAAACCTCATTTTCTTTGCACAAGTTAGAACAGACACTTCATCCTCCGGCTGTTCAAAGAGACTTGAAACAGTAACCTGAGCTGGCAGGTAAACCAAGATCCCAACAAACATTTCACTGAACTCCATCAAAATATCAAAAGCCACTCATTTCTTTTCCCAAAACGATGTCAAAGACCCTACCAATCACTCCCACAAAACACCCAGGTTATACAGTTAGGGCAACTGACTCGGGCTGACCCTAAGCTCCCTCCTGCCTGTCGCAAACCCAACAGAGACCAAACCTGTGATGGCCGCACACCCAAAGGACACAGAGGCCTGGTGACAGAGTCACAGAGAGTGAGAGTCCCTAACTGCAGGCACTGTGAGGTCTACTCTGACCAGTTAAGGTTCTATGTAAAACACCACTTTGTGGTTTTAGCGGGGGAGAGGGACAAGGAGCTCCCAGAGGAAAGGAAGGACCAGTCAGCCTGAATCAGTATCTTTAAAGGAAATGGCAGCCCTTTCTTGCTTTTTCTCAGGGTGCCTGGAAAAAGCCCCGGTAATGTCCTTTCTTAAGGATGTGAGCCCCGAGGAGAAAAAGGGACAGGCCAGTTGTAAAACAGACCCGGTATCCCCTCCACGCCGCCCCACCCCCACTCCTCTAATTAAAGCAACATGCAGAACTGACAAAAATCCTCCAATGTTTTTTCAAATCCCCTGCCTAGAGCCCAAGAGTGAGATGCAAAAGTAAGGAGTTTCTATCTCAACACCACAGATGGTTTTCTTATTTTTCCCCCAAAACTTTAGGCAGCATCCTCTTCTGCCCTTTTCCTCCTCGGCCAGCCAGGCCAGAGCGCCCGGAGGTGCCCTACTCTGGGCAATGCGGAGGGCCACAGGGTGGAGGGCCTGCTCCATGCCTCCCCTCTTTGTTCACTTGGACCCAGGGCTTGGAACAAAACACACACACACGCAAAACTATCACACAAACTTACCACCACCACGAGTGCAAAAACCCAGGCGGTTCTCCCAACGTGATGTTTTTTTCCCATCGAATCTGGAAAGGAAAGAGCAGAGGCAGCTTAGATGAGCAGAGAGGGAGTGGGCTGGGGGCTTCCCAGAACCAAAAGGCTGGGAAGACCAACTAACAATAAATGCCAAAAGGTGATAAAAATTCAAAATGGTGGCCACAGTGGCTGCTCCTGAAAACAAAGGCTCTAAGAATAGTGGGGAGGGGGGGGTGTCAAGAAACTGGATGCTGGGGGAAGTCCCACTCACCTCCGATAAGAAGGTCTGTGCAGATTTCTGTGCTCCTACGTGCAGTAAATATTCGTAGACGTATAAAGCTAACCTGGAAAGGGGGCAGAGGGCAGAGAGAGAGAAAGGCGTCAGATCCCACCGGCGCTCTCCAGGACCTTGCTAGCAGGCTTTGAGCCCTGTCTGCGCCGTCCCATGGTGGCCCCCACCAGAGGTAAGCAGCTAGCTCACCCCAAACCAGGCCACCAGATAGGAACGGTTAGGCGGTGGAGACCAGAGAACGCGTTCCCTCAAGTCGTGAGGGGTGGAGAGCAGCCCCCAAACTTGAACTTCCAAGTGGCGTCGGGGGCAAACCCACCCGGGCTCTTCAAACTCGCGAGCCACTCGACCCCACAGCCACCTTACCTTTCCCGACCCACTACACTACGCTCTCCGCAGCTCTGGAGATCCGGGGAGACTCGCCCTGGACTCCGGGGCTTGGCGCGCTCTGGAGAGGGCAGCAAAGCGCTACCCTCGTCACCTCCCCCCGAACAACTGTCCCCCAAGCCTGAGGCCAAGCCGGCGCCACCGTCGCTGCCCAGCCCGGCATCCGAGGACGCGGAGCCGGTGACGAAGCCGAGGGCAGGGAAGGGAGTGCGCTCCCGGCGGAACAAAGCCCCCGGCACGCACTCTTCACGCCGCGGGCGGACAAAAGGAGGCTTCGGGGCTGCAGAAGCCACGCGCCCCCCTGCCCGCGCCCGGTGGGCAAAGTGCGGCCACCGCGGCGAGCGCCCGGTTGGTGCGAGCGCCCAGGCTCGCTGACGGGACCTCGCCCACCACTCACCGCGGACCCCGGCGCCCAGCCCGCGCCGCGGCCACCAAGTACCTCCTCCGGCGGCTCCCCCCGCCGCCCCTTCCCCGATCCCCCAACCTCCGCCGGCTTCCAACAATGGACTCTCCCACGCCGCCCGCCGCGGCCTCCGGGAAAGGGCCAGGCAAGCGGCTCCTGGACCCGGGGGCCCGAGGGCGCAGCAGCCCCCGGCCCCCGCCCGCCCGCCCACCTGCCTCCCACCGCCCGCCCGCAGTCCGGCGGCGGCACGGCCGCCACTTGCAAAATAGAGCTTACTTTTCCCGAGCCTGCCCGTCCGAGGGCACCGCCGAGCCTTTGCCTTTGGCAAACATGGTTTGCTGGGAAGAGGACGCCGAGCCTCGCCGCCGCCGCCGCTACCGCTCCGGCTCTCCCGAGCTGCCCCTCGCTCCCGGCCCCCTCCCCGGCGCTCGCTCACTCGCTCTCTCGCTCGCTGGCGCTCTCCTCGCCGCGCTCCCCTCCCTCCCCCCCAGGCGCTGGCTCCGCGCTCTTTCCAGCTGTCAAAGCGTCAGCCCCGGCCGCGGCCCCATCGCCCTGGAACTCCTCCCGCGCCGGCTCGGCCTGTGGTGCCGCCGCCGCCGCCCGCACGGCCGCCCGCTCTCCGCTCGCTCGCGCGCCCGCCCGGCTCCGCCTGCGCCGCCCTCTGCGCCTCCGGCACCGCTGCCGCCGCCGCCGCCGCCGCTGGTCTACTTGGAGCTCAACCGAACGTGGCTACCCCGGCGAGGGAGCGAGGCGGGCGGCAACGTCCCGCGATGGATGGCCGGCTGGGCCAATCGGCGCGCGCGGGGGCGGGCCCGGGCCGGCCGAGAGGGACGCCCTGACAGCGCGGGCCGCGGCAGTCCCCGCTATGCCGCCTCCGCGGAGCTGCTGCCTGCTCCTACGGGCGAACTGGGGGTGTCCGGGGGCGCGAGCCTCTCTTTTCCGTCGCCGGGGCGTGGGGCGACGTGGGTCGGACTGGGGGGCACCCTGGTCTCTTCGCCCTAGCGAGGAGGGGGATCTGACCGGCGCTCCCCGCGGCGCGGACCACAGGGGGCCAAGGGGGCGCTGCGGCAGCGTCCGATGGGAGGGGGCGCAGACCCCCCAAGCGGTCGCCGCTCGCTCCCTCCCGCCACGTCCCTCTCCCTTATCTGCCCCTCACCTCCCCCGCCGCGGCCCGCGCCAGCCCAGCCCTTATCTCGCCCTCCCCCGCATCGGTTGTCCTCCCCCAGGGCTTCGACCCCGACCCCCTCCCCAGACTCCAGCCCGCCCCGCCCCCGGGCCTCGCTTTTCGCCCAGTCTGGCTTCCGAGCGCAGGGTCCGGGGCTCCACGCTGAGAGCTGGGCGGCTCGAGCCGGCGCCGAGGCGCGCGGCTGCTCCTTTACTAGATCATTAAAATACTTTGGAAAACCCCAAAGTGGAGCCGCGCGAAAATGGCCCTTGGCGTGCTTTGGGAAGCCGGGGGCGGGGGTAGGGGACAAGGGACTTGGGCTAAGAAGAGGAAGAGTGATTTTTCCCAAATTTCCAAGATTTGCCAGTCCTGGCAAGTTAGCCCCTTGGCTTCTCCGCGGGGAAGGGTGCCACTTGGGAATCGGGGGTGGGGGGCGTCACCTGGGCGGCCCGCGACGCGGAATGCGCGCCACAGAAATCTGTAAACTTCAAATAAATTGAGCTAAATTGGGGAGTGGGGGACAAAAGTCAGGCGTAGGGGGAGGGGAAGCTTCCATTGTCAGTGACCCAGGTGTACAATGGGAAATTGGGGGGGGGGGTCTGGCAGAGTGACCCAGCTATTTGCTGCTGAGTCCTTTCTGCCCACGCCGAGAACCCAGAAGATAGGCTGTGTGCCCCTCATTAGAGACTCTTCAGACTAGATGCCAGCGGAATAAGGGACGGCTCCCCCATTTTCAGACTGTTTTTAGAGAGCGGTTCTCTTTAAATGTGATAAAACACTGTCGGCACTGTCTCTTTAAAAGAGTCAAGCAGAAAAAGCTGTGTAAGCGCTGATTGGCTGCCTGTTTGGATACATCTTTAGGGGAGCCTTGAAACTGTTAGCCTAGGTTGATTTTTTTTTTTTTTTTTTTTAACTGCGCTGTTCCAATAAACAAGTAACGCCCCTCCCCCTAACATGCCTAGCACCAAACAATTAAAGGATAGGTCAGTGTCCTGGGGAAAAACACGTTTCAAGTAGGAAAACTCAGAACTAGATTTCAACAAAATAAACAATTTTTCCCTACCATTAAAGTTTGCTTATTTTGATCTGTAGAAGAGAGAAAAGGAGCTTTTAAAAGAAATGCGCCGCAGCAAAAGGATCTGCATTGGTTCAGAAAAGAGACTCTGGGTGAATTTTTGGAATAATATTCTACTCAATGTAACAACCTCCCTAACAGCCAGCCAGCCACTGCAGACACCTCTGGACTCACTCAGCTCTCGGCCCAGCGCTCACAGGGGAAAGGGGCGAAAAAAGGGAACGCTGAGCCCTAGTTTATGGGCGTCTGTGCGCTAGTCCCTGTGTTAAAGGTTGTTTTGTGAATGAGGGGAGCATGGAGGTTGAGAGTTGGAATACAAGGATAGGGGAGAAAAGGAAATAATTACAGTTATTTTTTCCCCTAGGCGGTTTAATTTAATAGGGCTAACTTAAGGTACCTTAGAGCCCACGCTAATTAAATTGGCCTGCTCATACCCTTCCCCTGGACTTCCTTCTATTTTGAATGGGCTAGGAATGGCCAGGAATGGCTTGTCAACAGACTGACTCACAAGAAGCCTGACTCATCTTGTGTCTGCAAGGCCCACAAATTACGAGTATCGGTTAGATCCTGGCTAAAAAAAAAAAAAGGACACTGCCTGTCTCCGGCCCTACTATGACCCAGGACTCTACCAGGTTGGCCATGCCCCTATCAACTTCATGGCTGCAACACAAGCATA
Organism: Saimiri boliviensis; assembly: GCF_048565385.1. Lineage (NCBI taxonomy): Eukaryota > Metazoa > Chordata > Mammalia > Primates > Cebidae > Saimiri > Saimiri boliviensis. The sequence goes on from NC_133459.1 coordinate 52,898,361, forward strand.
TCTATTTGAGCATCAGTTTCTTCATCTGGCAAATGGCAAAGGGAGGTTAGAAGATCTTCAATATCTCTGGATAGTCTGATGTGCTACAACGCTAAGACTTCCCTTCTGTATTTTTCTGTCCCTACCACCACCCTGGAAAAAGGACTAGCACCTCCTTTCCAAAAATGTGGCAAGAAGAGAGGGGTACAGTCCAGAGACCCTGTGCCAGGCACTCTGTCTCTGTGCTCAGCCCTTTGCTGGAACTTGACACAGCAAAGCTTCACGTTGGTTGGTAGCTTCCTGGTTAGAGCTAAAAGAGATGGTGAGAGGGCCTGGGCAGAGACAGCAGGGACACTGTCTTAGCCACCCCTCACCCCTGCTGGCTAGAAGGGAGCTAGCTGAGGGGTTCCCTGGAAGCAGGACCACTCAGCAGCCCTAACTAGGTGTGTGGCTCCTGGAACAATTATCCAGAATGTGGGCAGATCAGAAGGAAGTCTCAACACCACCAACAGCATTCAAGGCCCCTGTCTCCCTTTGCCCTCTGCGTCCCCCATGCCCCATCTTTGGGCCTGCCGTCTCTCTTCCTGGAATGCTTCCTGCCCCAGATCCCTTCTTCGACCATCCTTTAAGGCTGACACCCCCTCCAGTGCTGTCTCCATGAAAACCTCCCTGCTCTTCACTCCTGGAGCAAAACCTGTCCTTCTGTCCCTCCAATCTTATCTCGTTTCGCTGGCACCATTCATTCTCCCCATTGTTGTAGCCACTTGTTTACTGTCTGTCTCCCCCACCAGACTGGGAGGGTGGGATCTCAGTTTGAGTTATCTGTGTATCTCCCGCACACAGCACAGGTTCAATACCTGTGTGCATATTAACACTCAAGGTAGGCACCAGGTGCCCCGGGGACCTAGACAGGGAATACTCACCCCAGCCCCAAAGTACTGGGCCCAGTGGGGAGATAAGGAACGGACACCACCAACAATAGGGTTAGATAAGGCCCCTCCTTCGGCTCAGCCCCACCCTCCTAAGCTACAGCCACCTGGAACTCTATACTTTCCGTTTCCAGAAAGGCCATGCCATTTCACACATCCACCCTGACTCACATTCTCTCTGTCTCTCTCTCCCCCATCTTCCTCTTGCCTCCCTCTCTTCCTTTTTTCCTTCTTTCTTTCTTTTAAAACATGTTTATTGAACACCTACTATGTACCACACATTGTTCTGAGCCCTGGGTGATAAACCAGACAAAAAACCTTACCCCATGGAGCTTACACTGTTGTGAAGTCCCCCGCCCAAAGCCCCCTCCTGTGACAGACTCCCACCAACACTTCTCAGATCCATCCTGGAGAGGCAGCGGTCTCCTTCGGAGAGCCTTCCCAGATCCCCTCTCTGAACTCCCAGCTGGGGGCAGGTGTGCCCTCCGTGTGTCCCCACTGTATGGGTATTGTTCAGGGGTGCATCTTCCCATGGGAATATGACTCCTTAGCATCAGGGAATGATCGTCATTCCCTGGGGGACCCTCAGTGCCCAGCAATATGGTGAAAGGAACAGAAGGACAGATGAAGAACTGGGTAGCTAGATGTTGCAGGACCTTCAGGGGAGGTGGGAGCAAGGAGGGAGAGGTGAATTCCAAGTTTAGGCTAGAAGGGCCACTCCTTCCTCTCTCGGGTGTCAGAAACTGGGGCAGCAGAAATCCCGGGCTCTGGGACGAGATGAGTGGGGTCCAGACCTCCAAAAGCAGGTGCTTTAAGGAAAGGGACTTCAGGCCCATGAACTCAACCCAAGAGACTGTAAGGATGCCAGAAGACCTACCTTGTTCCCTTTCCCTGGTTCAGAGTTCTCTTTCAGTGTTCCTTGCAGCTGCTAGGAGGATGCAGGCTCCTCTGGGGGCTGTTTCAGTGGAAGCTGAGTATCCAGCCCTTCCCCATTCTGTACCCACAGCGCTCAGTCCTAGAATTGCATGACAACACCTCTGATCAAAACCTTGGAGGTGTGGACAGGCTTGGGCCCAGGCCGGTCAGCTCTGGTTTTAGCAGAAGTTTCCCTGGGCGATCAGGGGCCTCCACAGGAGGAGTACAAAATCCAGCACCCAAAGACCTGGCTTCACTGTTTCACTGGGAGACTTTGGGCGGGTGACCTTCCCTTCTGAGCCTCAGCGTCCTCTCTGTGCCCTGAAGACATTAATGCCTATGCCAAAGGCAGGCTGGGAGGACAAAGAGACGTAAATGATGGGGACTCACCCACTAGGCTGTTAGTCAGTGTTGGCTGAGCCCAAGGTTCTGATGATGGAGAGTAGCCGCTTAGGATGGTTGTTTGGGTGCTTGAGGGAGACAGTAATTGGGGAAGTGTTTTGAAAATGGCAAAAGATGATTAGTTATGGCCAGCAAACAGAGAGGTGCTAAGAAAGAAGTGGGTTTAAGTTTAAAATCAAATGTGTTGGCCGGGCGCGGTGGCTCAAGCCTGTAATACCAGCACTTTGGGAGGCCGAGGCAGGTGGATCACGAGGTCAAGAGATCAAGACCATCCTGGTCAACACGGTGAAACCCCGTCTCTACTAAAAATGCAAAACATTAGCTGGGCATGGTGGCACGTGCCCGTAATCCCAGCTACTCAGGAGGCTGAGGCAGGAGAATTGCCTGAACCCAGGAGGCGGAGGTTGCTGTGAGCTGAGATCGCGCCATTGCACTCCAGTCTGGGTAACAAGAGCAAAACTCCGTCTCAAAAAAAAATAATAATAATAATAATAATAAAATATGTTTTGAAATGTCTTCCAATAGACACATACTTGTCCTGAACCAATTTGTCACAGCAAAACAAGCTTCAAGTATAGAACGGGTTAGTTCAATTTGAAGGCACCTATGTGCTCAGCCTTGTTTTGTTTTGTTTTGTTTTTCTGCCTACTTCCTTCATAAGAATTTAAGCATTTGGGCCAGGCATGGTGGCTCATGCCTGTAATCCGAGCACTTTCGGAGCCCGAGGCAGGCAGATCACCTGAGGTCAAAAGTTCCACACCAGCCTGGCCAACATGGTAAAACCCCGTCTCTACTAAGAATACAAAAATTAGCCGAGTGTGGTGGCGCATGCCTGTAATCCCAGCCACTCAGGATGCTGAGGCAGGAGGACCACTTGAACCCAGGAGGCAGAGGTTGCAGTGAGCCGAGATGAGGCCACTGCACTCCAGCCTGGGTGACAAAGCAAGACTCCATCTAGAAGGAAAAAAAAAGAATTTAAGCACTCGGGCAGGGCATGGTGGCTCACGCCTGTAATCCCAACACTTTGGGAACCCAAGGTGGGAGGATCACTTGAGCCAGGGATGCTGGGAAGTACAAGAAAGCAGAAGGCATGGCTCTATCCCCAGCAGCTGGGGAGAGGAAGCTAACACCAGCCACAGCCTCTCCTGACTCTGCCTCTCCAGAGCGCCCTAGCCTCTGAGTTCCCTGAGCCTGGGACTGGCCCTGCTCTATTTTCATTCACTTGCCAAAACTTTGCTCCTTCTGGCGCCTCTGCCCAGAACACTCCTCTCCCAGGTAAAGGCTTCACTCCCTCCTCATTTCCTGCAGGTCAAATCACCAGTGCCCCTCCCAAAGAAACCTCTTTAGAATGATAGCTGCCGTCCATACCGTTGTTTTTCTCCATTGCAACTATCACCACCACCATATATATATATGTTTTCTACTTATTTCCTTCATAAGAATTTAAGCACCACGAGGCAGGGCATGGTGGCTCATGCCTGTACTTCCAGGACTTTGGGAGTCTGAGGTGGGAGAATCACTTGAGGCCAGGAGTTCGAGACCAGCCTGGGCAACAAAGCAAGACACTGTCTCTACGAAAAAAAATTAGCCAAATGTGGTGGAATGCACCTGTAGTCCCAGCTAATCGAATGGCTGAGGTGAAAGGTTCACATGAACATGGGAGTTTTAGCCCCACTTTTTTTTTTTTTTTGAGACAGAGTCTCACTCTATCACCCAGGCTGGAATGCAGTGGCATGATCTCAGCTCACTGCAACCCAGGTTCAAGTAATTCTCCTGTCTCAGCCTCCCGAGTACCTGAGACTACAGGCACCCACCATGCCTGGCTAATTTTTGTATTTTTAGTAGAGACAGGATTTCACCATATTGATCAGGCTGGTCTCGAACTCCTGACCTCAGGTGATCCCCCGTCTCAGCCTCCCAAAGTGCTAGGATTACAGATGTGAACCACCACACCCAGCCTAGCCCCACTTTTAACCCAAGTTTTTTTTTGGTGGGGTGGAGTGGACAGAGTCTCACTGTGTCATCCAGGTTGGAGTGCAGTGGTATGATCATAGTTCACTCTACCTTGAACTCCTAGGCTCAAGCGATCCTCTTGTCTCAGCCTCCCAAGTAGCTGGGACGACAGGAGTGCACCATGATGCCCAGCTGATTTTAAAACCTTTTTTGTAAAGACAGAGTCTCGCTTTGTTGCCCAGTATGGTCTTGAACTCCAGGCCTCAAGAGATCCTCCTGCCTCAGCCTCCCAAAGTGCTGGGATGAAAGGCATAGCTACAGTACCCAGCCTATCACCACTTTTAGAACAGATACTCAGTTAAAAAAAAAAAAAATCATTACATGTTTTTTGAATAAAATTATTCTTTTAACAAGGGCTTCCTAAATTTCTGGTATGAGCTAGGCATCGTGGTAGGTGCTGAGGATGCCGTGGTGAACAGGGTGGTCATGGTCTCCTTTCTGTTTTTGTTTTTTTAAAGATGGGGTTTCACCATGATAGCCAAGCTGGTCTTGAACTCCTGACATCAGGTGATCCACCCACCTCGGCCTCCCAAAGTGCTAGGATTACAGGCGTGAGCCACCGCACCCAGCCCATGGTCTCTATTCGTGTGGAACTTACAGCCTAGCAGGAGAGGCAAAGGTTAATTCCATAGGCACTCAGCTAAATAAGTCATTACAACTGTGCCAGTGTTAGGAACCACGGATAGAGTATGCTGTAAGAGCAAATAACAGCAGGGCTGATCTAGTGTGGGAAGAGGCACTGGTCAGGGAGGACTTCTCTGAGGAGGGTGACATTTGAATGCTAGAGGAAGTGTGGGAGTTAATCTTGCAAAGGCAAGGAGGGATGTCCCAGGCCGGGGAAGGAAGTCTGGAGCAGAGCGGAGCCTTGCCAGGTGGAGCTACTGATAGCTAGTCCTTGTAGCAGGAGCGGAATGCCCATTAGTTCTACAGGTGTCCCTTGCCATGGTGTCAGAGAAGCCCCAGGGCAGAAAACGAGAGCTCAGTTGGCATCAGTGAGTAGAGGTGCTGTCAGATAACACTGCAGGAAGCCGGTTACTGCAGCAATATCTGGAATCAGACCTGGGCTGACCGCTTCACACCCATTAGCATGGTTGCTGTAACGAAACAAAAACAGAATGTAGCAAGTGTTGACAAGGATATGGAGAAATTAAAATCCTTGTGCACTGCTGGTGGAAGGGAAAGTGGGATAGCCACTGCGGAAAACAGTATGGTAGTTTCTCAAAAAATTCATCATAGAATTACCATATGATCCATCAATCCCATTTCTAAGTACATACTTGAAAGCGAGGACTCAAACAGGTGTTTGTACATCCGTGTTTATAGCAGCATCATTCACAAGGGCCAAAAGATGGAAACAACCCAAATGTTCATTGAGAAATGAATGAGTAAACAAATGTGATACAAACATTAAATGAATATTATTCAGCCTTTAAAAGGAATGCAGTTCTGGCCGGTCCAGGTGGCTCACGCCTGTAATCCCAACACTTTGGGAGGCCGAGGTGGGCGGATCACTTGAGGTCAGGAGTTCGAGACCAGTCTAGCCAACATAGTTAAACCCTGTCTCTACTAAAAATTCAAAAATTACTTGGGCGTGTGCCTATAGCCCCAGCTACTTGGGAGGCTGAGACACAAGAATCGCTTGACATCGTGAGGTGGAGTTTGCAGTGAGCCAAGATCACATCACTGCACTCCAGCTGGGGCGACAGAGCGAGACTCCGCCTCAAAAAAAATAATAAATAAATGAATAAAGGAAAGTAATTCTGATACATTCTACAGCATGGATGAACATTGAAGACATTATGCTAAATGAAATCGGCCAGACCCAAAAGGATAAATCCTGTGTGATTCCATTCATATGAGGTACCCAGAATAGTCAAATTCAGAGAGGCAGAGTAGACAGGTGGTTGCCAGAGCCTGGGGGAGGAGGAAGTGGGGAGTTAGTCTTTAATGGTAATAGAGCTTCAGTTTGGGAAGATGAAATGTTCTGGAAATGGATGATGATTCCATTGGTTACACAATAATGTGAATGCACTCAATACCACTGAACTGTACACTATAAAATGGTTACGATGGTAAATTTTGTTATGTTATTGCAATTTAAAAAAAAAAAAAGAGGTGATGACCCAAGCATAACACATGGGAGAGACTCAGGACATGACACAGAGTGACACAACACACCCTTGTCTGAGCATCAGAGGTTCCCATGCTCCTGAAACCCTCTTCTCACACAGTTTCGGGGCTCTACTCTCTCCTGGTTTTCCCTCTTCCTCTCGGGCTGTTCTTCCTGTTATCCTTTAATGGATTCTTTTTTCTCCAGCCTCCTCTAAAAATTTTATTAGTCAAACTATTGCTGATACAGTGTTACATAACACACAGCCCCCAAGTCTCAGTGGCTTATAATAAAAGCCATTTATTTCTCACTCACAGGTCTGCAGTCAACTGGGTAGCTCTGCTTCAGGGTACAGCTTGAGTCTGTCCCATGGGTCTCCCATTCTGGGGCACAGACTGAAGGGCAGAGGCTGCCTAGCATGTTCTTTCCAGAGTAAAAGGAGCACCAGAGGCCAGGCCAACTCACGCAAGCCTCACATCCGCTCCCAAGTCACATGGCCAAGCCCGGCATCAATGGGGCAGGAAGCAGGAGTGAATGTTTGCTGAACAGTAATAAAATCTATCACAAATGGGCTTCTCACAGGCTCTGTCCTGGACCTTCTCTCTCTCTCTGGGCAAGTTCACCCAAGCACATGGCACTGATTGCACCTGAACCTCAATGACAATTACTCCTGAATCCATCCCACTGGCTGAGATCCTTTTTCTCAGCCCCAGAGCCATGTGTGTTCAGTTACAGAGCGTTTCCATCTGCCTGTCCCTCTGGTGCCTCAAAATCCATGTGTCCAGAGCTGGCCTCATTATTTCTCCCCATCCAATTCCTATAGTCAGTCTCCATCTCTGTAACTGGAATCAGCACCCTCCCACTGGGTGAAGAGAGCACACAGAAGGTGGCATGTGTACCAGATCCAGCTGGCCAAGCTTGGCACTGGCTGGGAGTGAGAAAGAGGAGGATCAGAGACTGGCCCCCTGCTGTGTGGTAGAGATGGTTGGATCCAGCCCTGGATTGTTGCATGGCCCCTAACTGGTCTCCCTGGCTTCAAAACACTCCCTTTCTCACCTACCCTCCCTTCCCTAGCCAGATGGACATGTTTAAGGCACAGGTCTGACCATGTCATGTTCCTGCTTAAAGCTCTTTGGGAATCCCCATCTCATCCCAAATGAAGCCAAATCCCTCAGCAGAAAGATTCAAGGTCCTTCATGATCTGGCCCTGCCTCCCTCCACAGCCTGTTACCTGTCGGGGATAGTCCTGGATGCAGGGGATGGGTGTGTGAACAAGAGAGCTGTGGTCCCTGCTCCTTGGGGGTTTGTCACCTGTGGAGAAGCAGATGACTGTTAGTACCTACGATCCAACGTGACAAGAGGGTGATGGAACCCACAGGCCTGTGTAGTGGTCACAGTGCATGGGTGCTGAGCCGCTCCAGGGCCTCAGGGAAGGTGGCTGGAGGAGGTAACCTTCCTTGCTCAGGCTGTAATGGGAACGGATGAGCGCTCTCAGTGGGAAGCTAGGGACAGGCTCTGAGGTTTGCCAGCAGGGCTGATGCAGGAGGAGCCAGTGAAGGAGACCAAGGAGGACTGCCCAGAGCCGCAGATGAGGAGGCAGCCCAGGGGAGACAGCGCCTCCAGGAGAGAGTGGCTGAGCAGCATGAACACGACTTTTGGAAAGAGCTCTGTGAGCGGCGCAGTTGGCCTGCGCAAGGCAGTTTTAGGGAGTGAAGAGGCTGGAACCAGACCCGGCAGTGGAGGAGTAGAAGGGAGACAGGAGAGCGAATGCAAGGAAACAACAGGAAGGAGAGAGGAGACAGCAAGAGTGGACAACTCTTGGGCCAAGAGACAGCCAGCACCCAGAAGTTAAAGTGTTGCTGTGTTTTGCTGGAAAGTGGGAGACACTAGAACTTGCACGAATGCTGATTGCAGTGAGTCCATGCAGAGGGCACGCATGGCTGGAAGGACTGGCGGGAGGTAGAGGGTGACGCCGGCATGAGGCGCCCACAGTCTAGGAGATGAGGCTCTCCAGGGTAGATAAGCTTGGAGCTGTGGCTTTGAAGGATGAGTAGGAGTTTGCTAGGCAGACCAGCAGGGGTAAAATTATCTCAGACCAGGAGAACAGCATGGGCAAAGGCACAGAGGCGTGAAACACCCAACATGGTTTTGTTTGTTTTTTGGGAGGGTTTTTTTGAGATAGAGTTTCGCTCTTGTTGCCCAGGCTAGAGAGCAATGGTGCAATCTCGGCTCACTGCAACCTCCACCTCCTGGGCTCAAGTGATTCTCCTGCCTCAGCCTCCTGAGAAGCTAGGATTACAGGTATGCACCACCATGCCCGGCTAATTTTGTATTTTTAGTAGAGACGAAGTTTCTTCATCTTGGTCAGGCTGGTCTCGAACTCCCAACCTCAGGTGATCTTCCTGTCTTGGCCTCCCAAATTGCTGGGATTACAGGTGTGAGCCACCATGCCTGGTCCAGCCAACATGTTAGAGCAATGATTGGTTCAGGGGATGCACATGGGGCCCAGGAGGACGTGGTGTTAGATGAGGCTGGAGAGGTGACCGGGAAGCTCTTGCAGTCTTCACGTAGAAATTCATGAGCATCTGTGAACTCAGGACCCAGCCTGAACACCTGTGGATGCTGAGGGACGCCAAGGACAGTTTTCTGTTCACCTCTCTGTTGCCCAGTACCTGGTTTACATATGTGCTGAATAAATGACGAATCCATGTTGTGTGGCAAAGCATAACAGAGAAATTTCATCCTGAGGATGAATGTGCTGGAAATGGCAAGGTTCCTTCATCTGAGTCACTCATTCCATTCCATCTGTGTGCCGGACACTGCATGGGTGGGGATCCAGAGATCAGGAGGAGTGCCCAGTAAAGGTTGGTTATGCTCCTGTGGAGCTGCGTGTTCAAAACCTCCCTTCTAGCCATCCCTCCTGCAGGAGCTCCAGCCCTGCCTCCCTCCCCTGCCGGCCTGAGGTGAGGGCTGAGAGGACTCCAGAGACACACGGATGACACACTGAGTGTGCCAGTCAGTGGCCCTCGCACCCTAGCAATCTGGGGCACCCAGAGCAGAGCTCACAGGCTCATTCTCTGATTCCGATTCCTGTTTCCACGGAAACAGACATCGGCAAACGTCAAAGTCCCAGCTTTCAAATACAGGTCTCTTCCAAAACTTACTCTCACGTGATTCATAGGCTCCGCAGTTGCGGGGGCTGCAGAAGCCTCTGAGAGCACCCACTCCCCACCTCGCCATAAAGGTCCTAGCTCCCAGTTGAATGCTCTGTCCTTTATCTGGCACTGCTTCCAACCCGGGAGGCCCAGGAAGCCATCCTACCTCAGTTTACCCATCCATATGATGAGGCCATGGTTCCTGAAATCAACAAATGCTTGCTGAGCACCTCAGGATCCTCCCAGCTCAGTGCAAGAGAGCCCAGGGCAGTGGGTACAGAGAGTGGCCGTGGTTGGATTAGGAGGGAGAGGACCCTGGGAGGAGGGAAGGAGAGAGCACAGGTTGCCTAGGAGCGCTAGTGCTGTGTAGGCTCACAGGAAAAGAGCTTCTCCTGCAGGGCCCCTGGGCTGCGGCTCTTCCCCGCTCTGGAATGCCGGCCCTCTGCTGCTGCTCTGAGGGCTCCCACCTTCTCATCTCTCTGCTGCGTCTCTGTCTTTCTGTGTCTTTACACGTCTCAGCCTCTTCTGTCTCAATCTTGGCTTATCTCTATCTCTGGGTTTCTCTGAACACATACCTCTCAACCTTTCTTTTCTTTTCTTTTCTTTTTTTTTTTTTTTTTTTTTATTTGAGACAGAGTCTTGCTCTGTTGCCAGGCTGGAGTGCAGTGGCATGATCTTGGCTCACTGCAACCTCTGCCTCCCAGGTTCAAGTGATTCCCCTGCCTCAGCCTCCCAAGTAGGGGGGATTACAGGCACCCACCACCACACCTGGCTAATTTTTTGTATTTTTTAGTAGAGACAGGGTTTCACCATGTTGGCCAGGATGGTCTCGATCTCCTGACTTCATGATCCACCCACCTCCACCTCCCAAAGTACTGGGATTACAGGCATGAGCCACCGCGCCCGGCCCTCCCAGTATCTTCCTATGGGCTTCTCTCTGAATTTTTACCATCTCTCTGGGTCTCTCCATTCTCCCGCTGGAAAGACACACAAGGACAGAGATTTTGTCTGTTTCATCCTTTGTGTTTTTTTGTTTGTTTGTTTGTTTTGAGACAGAGTTTCGCTCTTGTTACCCAGGCTGGAGTGCAATGGCGCGATCTCGGCTCACCGCAACCTCTGCCTCCTGGGTTCAGGCAATTCTCCTGCCTCAGCCTCCTGAGTAGCTGGAATTACAGGCACGCGCCACCATGCCCAGCTCATTTTTTGTATTTTTAGTAGAGATGGGGTTTCACCATGTTGACCAGGATGGTCTCGATCTCTTGACCTCGTGATCCACCCGCCTCGGCCTCCCAAAGTGCTGGAATTACAGGCGTGAGCCACCGCGCCCGGTCCCTTGTCCTTTGTTTTATCCTCAATGCCTGGGATGGGACCTGGCACATAGTAGGTGCTGAGCAAGCATTTGTCAAATGAATTCTCTCTGTCTGTTCCTCGCTCTTTCTCCTGGCCCCCTTCTTGCGTATCTCTGGCCTCCTCTCCTCGTCCTCTCTCCTGGCCTCATCTGCTGTTTGTGTGTCTTTTGACTGCTGTTTCTCTCTCTCCTTTCCTTTCCTTGTCTCCCTCCTCTCTGCTTAGTCCCTCTCATTCTCTCTCTCCCTCTCTCGCTGTTCTGCCTCTCTGTTGCTGCTGGTCTCTCTCGTACACACGCACGCACTCAGAAAACCATGTGCAACATTTTTTCCCATAAACGTTTCCTAGGTTTAGGAAACCTAACTTCAAGCCTTCAGTTCCAACCCTCAGAGCGTTGCCTACACACACTCTCCCACTTCCCCAAATTACCATTACAGGACAAGGCACTGGGCAGCTCACAGCAAAACTGGGCCGTCAGCACTTGTTTCTGAGGCCTTCAGCTGGTTCCCGAGTCACTGTCATCCTCTGTTCAGGGCCCCTCCCTGAACAGAAGGACCCCAAGGCCAAAGGACTGCCCCTTCCAATGATCTGTGCTTGGAAAAGTTTCTGACACCAGCCACTCATTGCCTTGGTGTGACCCTAGTCACCATCACACTTCTTCAGGGGCTGGTCTGGAAGTTTATTCTCTGGGGGCTGGGCATGGTACCTCATGCCTGTAATCCCAGCACTTTAGGAGGCTGAGATGGGGGGCATCACTTCAGTTCGGAGTTCAAAACCAGCTCATCTCTCTCTCTCTCTTTTTAAATAATTTTTTAAAATAAATGAGGCCAGGCATGGTGACTTACGCCTATAATCCCAGCACTTTGGGAGGCCGAGATGGGCAGATCACTTGAGGTTAGGAGCTCAAGATCAGCCTGGCCAACATGGTGAAACCCCTTCTCTACTAAAGAAACTACAAAAATTAGCCAAGCGTGGTGGTGTGCGCCAGCTGTTCAAATGGCTGAGACAGGAAGATCACTTGAATCCAGGAGGGAGTGGTTGTAGTGAGCCGAGATTGCACCACTGCACTTCAGCTGGGGCAACAGAGCAAGACTGTCTTAAATAAATAAACAAAATAATAACAAAAATAAAGGTGACAATAGCTATAAAATGCTTGGCCAAGTACCTAGCCTGGTGTTTGATCAGGAAATGGTAGAAGATACTAGTTTTCTAAATATTATCTTTCTTTTATTCAATTCTCTTTGTACTTCTTTCTAAAAAAAAAAAAAAAAAAAAAATAGAGTGGGCTCGGTGGCTCATGTCTATAATCCCAGGACTTTGGGAGGCCAATGTGGGCAGATCACTTGAGGTCAGGAGTTCCAGACCAGCTTGGCCAACATGATGAAACATTGTCTCTCCTAAAAAATATATTTTTTTAAAAAGTAGCCAGGCATGGTGGCATGCACCTGGAGTCATAGCTACTGAGGAGGCTGAGACAGGAAAATAGCTTGAACCTGGGAGGCAGAGGTGGCAATGAGTCGAGATCACACCACTGCACTCCACCCTGGGCAACAGAGTGAGACTCTATTTCTAAAAAAAAAAAAAAAAGAAAAGAGACGGGGGTCTCACTATGTTGCCCGGGCTGGTCTCAAACTCCTGGCCTAAAGCCATCCTCCCACCTCAGGCTTTCAAAGTGTTGGGATTACCGGGATGAGCCACTGCACCCAGCCTCTAAATGTTGTTATTGTTGTTTTTTGTTTTGTTTTGTTTTGTTTTGTTTGAGACGGAGTTCCACTCTTGTTACCCAGGCTGGAGTGCAATGGCGTGATCTCGGCTCACCACAACCTCCGCCTCCTGGGTTCAGGCAATTCTCCTGCCTCAGCCTCCTGAGTAGCTGGGATTACAGGCACGTGCCACCATGCCCAGCTAATTTTTTGTGTTTTTAGTAGAGATGGGGTTTCACCATGTTGACCAGGATGGTCTCGATCTATTGACCTCGTGATCCACCTGTCTCAGCCTCCCAAAGTGCTGGGATCACAGGTTTGAGCCACTGCACCTGGCCTGTTGTTGTTGTTTTTGAGATGGAATCTTACTCTCTCACCCAGGCTGGAGTGCAGTGGCGTGATATTGGCTCACTGCAACCTCTGCCTCCTAGGTTCAGGCAATTCTTCTGCCTCAGCCTCCCAAGTAGCTGGGACTACAGGTGCGTGCCACTACACTTGGCTAATTTTTTTGTTTTTAGTAGACACGGGGTTTCACCATCTTGGCCAGGCTGGTCTCAAACTCCTGACCTTGTGATCCATGAGCCTCAGCCTCCCAAAGTGCTGGGATTACAAATGTGAGCCACTGCACCCAGCCTATTGTTACTGTTATTCTTTCTTTCTTTTTGAAACAGAGTCTCACTCTTGTCACCCAGGCTTGAGTGCAATGGTACGATCTCAGTTCACTGCAACCTCCGCCCCCCAGGGTTCAATTGATTCTCCTGCCTCAGCCTCCTGAGTAGCAGTGACTACAGGCATTCACCACCATGCGGGCTAATTTAGTAGTGACAGGGTATTTTTAGTATTTTTAGTAGAGACAGGGTTTTACCCTGTTGGCCAGGCTGGTCTCAAACTCCAGACCTCAGGTGATCCGCCCACCTTAGTCTCGCAAAGTGCTCTTATTACAGGTGTGAGCCACTGCACCCAGCCTATTTTTTCTTTTTCTTTTTTTTTTTTTTTTTTTGAGATGGAGTCTTGCTCTGTCACCCAGTCTAGAATGCAGTGGTGAGAACCTGGCTCATTGCAACCTCCACCTCCCAGGTTTCTCATGCCTCAGCCTCCCAAGTAGCTGGGACTATTGGCATGTGCCACCATACCTGGCTAATTTTTGCATTTTTATTAGAAAGGGGGTTTCGCCATGTTGGCCAGGCTGGTGTCTGTTGACCTCAATTGATCCACTGGATTCAGTCTCCCAAAGTGCTGGGATTACAGGTGTGAGCCACTGTACCTGGCCTCTAAGTGTTATTTTATTGGCAGTCACAACAATCCTAAAGGTGGGTATTATGTCACCCATTTTCCAGGAGAGAGGCTGAGGCTTGGAGAGGAAGTTAAGGTCAATTTACCAGGTTACCCAGCTGGTAGGTGGCAGGGTTAGGATTGGAATCTGAGCATCCCACCTCCAGCCTCTTACCTAGCATCATCGCTGTGTTGATCTTCTCTCTCCCTCCCAGAGCCCCAGCACGTGAAATCCAAGTCCCAGCCCATAAATGTTCCCTGAACACGCTCATGTGCTCATTCTTGCTAGACAAGGATGTGATTTCAAGAACAAAACCGGTGCCCTGGGAAACTAAACACTGGACATCCCAAGCTCTCCCTACTCCTGATGACCCCATGGAACCACAAACGGTGATGGAGCCAAGAGCCATGAACAATGGGAGATTTGAAACTCTTCAGCAAGCACGTTTGCTAACATGATTTCCAGGGAAGTTTTATTAATGAGTGTGGTTCACCTTATATACCAATGTGAAATAAGAATAGTAGGCATGGCAAGCTGGGTGCAGTGGCTCACACCTGTCAGAGGCAGGAGGATGGCTTGAGGTCAAGAGTTCAAGACCAGCCTGACCAACATAGTGAAACCCCGTCTCTATTGAAAATACAAAAATTAACTGGACATGGTGGCGGGCGCCTGTAATCCCAGCTACTCCGGAGGCTGAGGCAGGAGAATTGCTTGAACCTGGGAGGCAGAAGTTGCAGTGAGCCAAGATTGCACCATTGCACTCCAGCCTGGGCAACAGATCGAGACTCCATCTCAAAATAACAACAACAAAACAAAACAAGGCCCGGCTCGGTGGCTCACACCTGTAATCCCAGCACTTCAGAAGGCCAAGGCAGGCAGATCATCTGAGGTCAGGATTTCGAGACCAGCCTGACCAACATGGAGAAACCCCGTCTCTACTAAAAATACAAAATTAGCTAGACGTGGTGGTGCATGCCTGTCATCTTAGCTACTCGGGAGGCTGTGGCAGGAGAATCGCTTGAACCTGGGAGGCAGAGGTTGCAGTGAGCAGAAATCACGCCATTGCACTCCAGCCTGGGCAACAAGAGCAAAACTCCATCTGACCAAAATAAAAAAGAATAGTAGGCATAGCACCCCACTGGCACTCGAAGGCCTCTTATGGAGGGAGAGAAGCGAGGGGCCTGGGAACTCACGGGATTGGGCTGGAGATGGTGAAGACCTCTCAAGGCAAAGAAGGCAGCTGGGCCCTTCTGGGGCCTGCTGACTCCATGATGGGGACCTCCAGATGCCTTGAGGCCTGGGCCAAACCCAGTGGGCAGCCTGATGTGGGAGGACCAACCTCAGCCATAACATCTGGGTCACATATGCTCCAGCCACTCTACCTTCTCATCTCTCTGCTATGTCTCTGTCCCCTAAATGGCTCAATTTCAGAAGTAGGGTGAGACTACTAACCAAGCCATCTACGGGTGGGTAGAAGGGGGCGGGGGAGTCTGGAAGGAGGGCAGGAATAAAGATTATCAGCAGTGTTTGGCTGATGGAAGTGCCTGATAACACTAATCCCCCCATTTCTGGTACCTGCTTTGTATTTTTCCAACTTGTCAGAGGTGTGAGTCACCCTCTGCATGAAGGGATTCCCACGCCTAGGTGCCGGTTGGTTGGCAGATGCCAAAACAAATCAAAGACCCAGTCGTGAAGTGCTTGGCTAGGTTTGAACAAGGTGCTAGGTGGGGCATTGTTTCTTCTTAGAAAATGAACTATCTTCAGAGCAGCAAGTTCCTCTGCTAGGCATTACTTATCCCCTATCACACTGCAAAAATGATTCCAGTTCAAAGAGCTTGCCACAAAGGGATTGTGTATAAGGTTAGTTAAAGAAAAAAGGAGAAGAAACCAGGAGAACCAAGGAAATAAGAAGAGAATGAAAATGAGCAGTATATCTTCTGTCATTGAGCACTAGATGAAACTATAAGGTCCCTGCTGGCCAAGGCAAAAAAGGAAGCATGATCACTTTATGGAGCTGTTGACATAACTAAAATTTGTTGAATACAATCCAGAATTTTCATTTTTATTTTATTTTTATTTATTTTTGAGACGCAATCTTGCCCTGTTGCCTAGGCTGGAGTGCAGTGGCACAATCTCGGCTCACTGCAACCTCTGCCACCCAGGTTCAAGTGATTCTCCTGCCTCAGCCTCCTGAGTATCTGGGACTACAGGCGCATGCCACCATGCCCAGCTAATTTTTGTATTTTTAGTAGGAACAGGGTTTCACCATGTTGGCCAGGATGATCTCGATCTCTTGACCTCGTGATCCACCAGCTTCAGCCTCCCAAAGTGCTGGGATTACAGGAGTGAACCACTGGGCCCAGCCATCCAGAATTTTTTTTTTTTTTTAGACAGAGTTTCACTCTTGTTACCCAGGCTGGAGTGCAATGGCACGATCTTGGCTCACCGCAACCTCCGCCTCCTGGGTTCAGGCAACTCTCCTGCCTCAGCCTCCTGAGTAGCTGGGATTACAGGCACGCGCCACCATGCCCACCTAATTTTTTTGTATTTTTAGTAGAGACGGGGTTTCACCATGTTGACCAGGATGGTCTCGATCTCTTGACCTCGTGATCCACCCACCTCGGCCTCCCAAAGTGCTGGGATTACAGGCTTGAGCCACCGTGCTCGGCCCCCATCCAGAATTTTTAACATACATTTTCTCATTTCCTTCCCAGTGCCACACCAATAAGCCATTGTTATTCCCATTTTATGGTTAGGAAAGTGAATCTCAGCCTCTTGCAGTGGATACTGTGGTGATAATTCACCAAGATTCCCTATCCAGAGCCAACATGCTTATCAGCTTCTGGAAACATTGGCTGCTGACAGTTCACAGGGGCATTTCTCCCTGGGAATTACCTTTAGCTGCAGGGAAGGACTTTATCCAAAGTTATACCATCTTTAAGGGGAGCTTCCTATCCCTGCAACACAAAGCTGTGAAGGGCTAGAGCTCCCAGAGGAGGAATGTTTCCACTGGGGACACAGTAGGAATTCCATTGAACTTTACACTGTGACTGCTTCTTGATTCTTTTGAACTTCTTGAGCTAAGAGGTCATCAGCAAGGAAAGGAATCACCATAGAGTTGGTGATAATTACCCTGGTTATCAGTAGGAGGTAGGGTGTGTGGTTAATATTAGGAACAGAGATGAGTATGTATCATGCTCAGGTGATGCACTGGGGGTGGGGTGGGGGGTTCTTCTGGTGCTACCATGCCTGGCTTTACTGGTACATGGAGAAGTAAAGCAAGCATGGCTTAAACAGGGCACAGTAACCTGGGGCTCTGACCCTTCAGGTTTGAGGATTTGGATCTCCACCAGACAAGCTGCCTGAATCAGAAGAAATGCTAGCAAGGCTGGGTGCAGTGGCTCATGACTGTAATCCCAGCACTTTGGGAGGCTGAGGCAGGTGGATCACTTGAGGTCAGGAGTTGAAGACCATCCTGGCCAACATGGTGAAACCCTGTCTCTACTAAAAATATGGAAAAAAAAAAAAAAAAAAAAAAAGCCAGACATGGTGGTGTACACACCTGTAATCCCAGTTACTTGGGAGGCTGAGACAGGAGAATCTCTTGAACCCAGCAGGTGGAGATTGCAGTCAGGTGAGGTCATGCCACTGCACTCCAGCCTGGGCAACAAGAGTGAGACTCTGTCTCAAAAAAATAAAAATAAGGGCTGGGCGTGGTGGCTCAAGCCTGTAATCCCAGCACTTTGGGAGGCCGAGGTGGGTGGATCACGAGGTCAAGAGATCGAGACCATCCTGGTCAACATGGTGAAACCCCGTCTCTACTAAAAATATAAAAAATTAGCTGGGGATGGTGGCGCGTGCCTGTAATCCCAGCTGCTCAGGAGGCTGAGGCAGGAGAATTGCCTGAACCCAGGAGGCGGAGGTTGCGGTGAGCCGAGATCGTGCCATTGCACTCCAGCCTGGGTAACAAGAGCGAAACTCCGTCTCAAAAAATATATAAGTAAATAAATAAAATAAAAGAAGAAGAAATGCTAGCAAAAGGCAAGGGAATCTAGGACAGGTGGTAGAAGAGCGTGGTTACAAGTATCTGTTACAGCCTTGAGATCAGCTTCTGCAGCTTCTACAGTTATCTCACTACCCTTCTTTTTTGAATTTCACAGGGAACAAACCCAACCAGAAACCTAGAGAAGCTATTCCCAAATGGGTCCAACTTCACAGAGCAAATGCAAAGGAGCAGTGTAAGGGGTGGACTGCAGTGGGTACTTTGATTCTCTGCCTACATCCCCCTTCAGGGCTGAGCCACCCATCCTAAGCTGCCTGGAATATTGGCTAGGGATGGACACCAGCTGTATTGCTCACAAGGAATTTCCTCAGCTGCAGAGATTCTCACGCAAGGTTATGGCCCTCCCAGGGGGTGGCTCATGGCCAATACTTGGCTACTGTGGCGGTGCAATGGCCAGCTGTCTGCCCTTGCTTCAAATTAGCCCTTTTTTTTTTTTTTTGAGACACAGTCTCACTCTGTCACCCAGGCTGGAGTGCAGTGGCATGATATCAGCTCACTACAACCTCCACCTCCCAGGTTCAAGTGACCCACTTGTCAGCCACCGGAGTAGCTGAGAATACAGGTGTACACCATCACACCTGGCTAATTTTTGTATTTTTAGTACAGACAGGGTTTCACCATGTTGCCCAAGCTGGTCTTGAACTCCTGGACTCAAGTGATCCTCCCACCTTGGCCTCCCAAAATACTGGAATTATAGCTATGAGCCACCATGCCTGGCCCTGTCCCTCACCTTTTTTTTTTTTTCGGGCAGGGTCTCACTTTACAGCTCAGGCTGGCGTGCAATGGCATAATCACAGCTCACTGTAACCTCTACCTCCTGGGCTCAGGTGATCCTCCCACCTCAGCCTTCCTAAGTAACTAGGACTACTACAGGTGTATGCCACCACCCCGGCTTAATTTTTCCATTTTCAGTAAAGATGGGGTTTCATCATGTTGCCCAAGCTGGTCTTGAACTCCTAGACTCAAGCGATCTCTCCACCTCAGCCTCCCAAAGTGCTAGGATTACAGGCATGGACCACCACAGTCAGCCTACTCAGGACATTTCTGAAGAGCCATCTCAGCTCTAGGGCACTCTGTGGGATCAGCTAAGGCCTCGATGACAGACATTGCAGGTCAGTTTCCACCTCTGCCCGGTCCTGCCTTGCTGCCTTCCTTCCAGGCACATCTTCTAAGAGCATTTGCCCCCAAAACTTTGAGCCACAACTCTCTGAATCAGGGTTGGTTTCCAGGAAATCCAATCTAAAGCAGACATGTTAGTAAGTTTGCTCAGGGTAGCAGCCCAGACACACACCTTCCCCACTGTGTCATGAAGGTAATTGCTGAGTCAACATATTTTCTTGCATTAAGCTATAAAATTTTAATGTAGCTTTTTTCTGAACATTTACTAGCATTGTGATTTAATTTAGCATTTATTAAAGAGTCAAAAGCTTTAAAATGTGTCATTTTATAAGAGAAATTGCCATTATTCCAGGTACTATTCACCACCACCCTAAATGTAGTGATATAAACAGCAGCTGGTTGACTATGCACAGGGATTCTTTGGACTTTGGACAGGACACAGCAGGGATGGCTCTTCTCTGTTACACAGTGTCTGGGGCCTCAACTGGGAAGACTCCAAGAGGTCAAAGCCAGAATCTTCTGGAAGCTTCTTCTCTCACATGTCTGATGCCTGAACTGGGATGAGTTGAAAGTTGGGCTCAGCTGCGATTATGGTCTTTCCTTGTGGCTTGGGGAATTCGCTGCATGTCAGCTGCATTTCAAAAAGGAGAGTCCTGAGACGGAATGTTCTAGGAAACCAAGGTAGAAGCTGCATGAACTTTCCTGACCTGGCCTCAGAAGTCACCCATTGTCACTTCCACTGTACTCTAGTGGTCCAAGGAGCACGACTTCACCAGATTTCAGGGTTTCGGGCCGGGCGCGGTGGCTCAAGCCTGCAATCCCAGCACTTTGGGAGGCCGAGGCGGGTGGATCATGAGGTCAAGAGATCGAGACCATCCTGGTCAACATGGTGAAACCCCGTCTCTACTAAAAATACAAAAAATCAGCTGGGCATGGTGGCACGTGCCTGTAATCCCAGCTGCTCAGGAGGCTGAGGCAGGAGAATTGCCTGAACCCAGGAGGCGGAGGTTGCGGTGAGCTGAGATCGCACCGTTGCACTCCAGCCTGGGTAACGAGAGCGAAACTCGGTCTCAAAAAAAAAAAGATTTCAGGGTTTCGGAAAAGGGGATGTAGACCATGTCTCTTGATGGGAGGCACAACAAATAATTTTCAGTCATCCGGTTTTGAATTTTTTTTATTAAGTTTTGTTTTGTTTTGTTTTTGTTTTTGTTTTGTTTTGTTTTTTTTGAGACAGAGTTTCGCTCTTGTTACCCAGGCTGGAGTGCAATGGCGCGATCTCGGCTCACTGCAACCTCCGCCTCCTGGGTTCAGGCAATTCTCCTGCCTCAGCCTCCTGAGTAGCTGGGATTACAGGCACATGCCACCATGCCCAGCTGATTTTTTGTATTTTTAGTAGAGACGGGGTTTCACCATGTCGACCAGGATGGTCTCGAACTCTCGACCTTGTGATCCACCCGCCTCGGCCTCCCAAAGTACTGGGATTACAGACTTGAGCCACCGCGCCCGGCCTGTTTTTGTTTTTTTAAGACAGGATTTCACTCTGTCACTCTGTCACCCAGCCTGGAGTACAGTGATGTGATCTCAGCTCACTGCAGCCTAAACCTCCCGGGCTCAAGTGATCATCCCACCTTAGCCTCCTAAGTAGCTGGGACTACAGGTATGCTCCACTATGCCTGGCTAATTTTTCTTTTTCTTTCTTTCTTTCTTTCTTTCTTTTTTTTTTTTTTTTGAAACAGCGTCTCTCTCTGTTGCCAAGGCTGGCGTGTGATGGTTCAATCTCAGCTCACTGCAACCTCCGCCTCCCGGGTTCAAGCGAGATTCTCCTGCCTCGGCCTCCTGAGTAGCTGAGATTACAGGCGCACCCATCAACACCCAGCTATTTTTGTATTTTTAGTAGAGACAGGTTTTTACCATATTGGTCAGGCTGGTCTTGAGCGCCCAGCCTCATTTAAAAAAATATTTTATTTTTGGGTGGGCGCAGTGGCTCACGCCTGTAATCCCAGCACTTTGGGAAGCTGAGGTGAGCAGATCACTAAGTCAAGAAATTGGGACCATCCTGGCCAACATGGTGAAACCCCATCTATACTAATAATACAAAACTTAGCTGGGGCCGGGCGCGGTGGCTCAAGCCTGTAATCCTAGCACTTTGGGAGGCCGAGGCGGGTGGATCACGAGGTCAAGAGATCGAGACCATCCAGGCCAACATGGTGAAACCCCGTCTCTACCAAAAATACAAAAAATTAGCTGGGCATGGTGGCGCGTGCCTGTAATCCCAGCTACTCAGGAGGCTGAGGCAGGAGAATTGCCTGAACCCAGGAGACGGAGGTTGCGGTGAACCGAGATCGCGCCATTGCACTCCAGCCTGGGTAACAAGAGCGAAACTCTGCCTAAAAAAAAAAAAAAAAAAAAAAAACTTAGCTGGGCATGGTGATGCGTGCCTATAGTCTCAGCTACTCAGGAGGCTGAGGCAAGAGAATCACTTGAACCCAAGAGGCGGAGGTTGCAGTGAGCTGAGATCATGCCACTGCACTCCAGCCTGGCTACAGACTGAGACTCTGTCTCAAAAAAAAAAAATTATTTTCAATCTATAAATAAAATTAAAATGTATACGGCCGGGTGCGGTGGCTCATGCCTGTAATCCTAGCACTTTGGGAGGCCGAGGCGGGTGGATCATGAGGTCAAGAGATCGAGACCATCCTGGTCAACATGGTGAAACCCCTTCTCTACTAAAGATACAAAAAATTAGCTGGGCATGGTGGCGTGTGCCTGTAATCCCAGCTACTCAGGAGGCTGAGGCAGGAGAATTGCCTGAACCCAGGAGGCGGAGGTTGCCGTGAGCCGAGGTCGCGCCATTGCACTCCAGCCTGGGTAACAAGAGCGAAACCCCGTCTCAAAAAAAAAAAAAAAAAAAAATTAAAATCTATACATAAATAGAGACAAGGTTTCACCATGTTGGCCAGGTTGGCCTCAAACTTCCGGCTTCAAGTGATCTGCCTGCCTCAGACTCCCAAAGTGCTGGTATTACAAGCGTGAGCCACTGCATCTGGCCTAATTTTTTAGATTTTTTTGTAGAGATAGGATCTTACTTTGTTGCCCAGGCTGATCTCAAAATCCGGGCCTCAAGCAATCGTCCCCGATCTCCCAAAGTGCTGGGATTTCCAGTATGAGCCACTGTGCCTAGCCCCTATCTGGTTTTTTAAAACCACACACCTCTGTTAGACATTTATCATAGGTATGTAACGCAAGTGTCTAAGATCTGTGTAAAAGGAAGTTTTACCACATTGTTCATAATGCTAAAACGTTGTTTATAGTAAGTGTAAAAATTAGTATATACATTGTGTATATACCACAACATTGTTCCTAATGCTAAAAAAATGAGACAGTTTAAATAATGAATTGCCCATAGGGGTTGAGTAATTTGTAGCACAGTGTGTCAATACTATGAAACACTATGTAGCTATTAAATATGACACCATATGATGGCAAGATTTTTTTGTTTGTTTGTTTGTTTTTTTGAGACGGAATTTCGCTCTGGTTACCCAGGCTGGAGTGCAATGGCGCGATCTCGGCTCACGGCAACCTCCGCCTCCTGGGTTCAGGCAATTCTCCTGCCTCAGCCTCCTGAGTAGCTGGGATTACAGGCACGCGCCACCACGCCCAGCTAATGTTTTGTATTTTTAGTAGAGTCGGGGTTTCACCATGTTGACCAGGATGGTCTCGATCTCTTGACCTAGTGATCCACCCGCCTCGGCCTCCCAAAGTGCTGGGATTATAGGCTTGAGCCACCGCGCCCGGCCAAGATTTTTATAATATATTGTTAAGTAGGAAAAGCTGCTTATAGACAGAATGTATGGTAAGATACATTTTGATTTAAAGAATAAAATCTTTGGCTGGCAGTGGTGGCTCTCACCTGTAATCCCAGCACTTTGAGAGACTGAGGCGGGTGGATCACGAGGTCAGGAGTTCACGACCAGCCTGGCCAACATGGTGAAACCCTGTCTCTACTAAAAATACAAAAATTAGCCAGGCATGGTGGCGGGCACCTGCAATCCAACCTACTTGGGAGACTGAGGCAGGAGAATTGCTTGAACCCAGGAGGCAGAGGTTGCAGAGATCACACCATTGCACTCCAGCCTGGGCAACAAGGGCAAAACTCCATCTTAAAAAAAAAAAAAAAAAAATCTTGGCTAACACAGTGAAAGCCCATGTCTACTAAAAAATACAAAAAATTAGCTGGGTGTGGTGGTGGGTGCCTGTAGTGCCAGCTACTCGAGAGGCTGAGGCAGAGAATCATTTGAACTCAGGAGATAGAGGTTGCAGTGAGCCGAGATTTCGCTACTGCACTCCAGCTTGGGTGACAGAGCAAGACTCCATCTCAACAACCAAAAAAAAAAAAAAAAAAGAAAAAAAAGAAAAATGAAAAAGGCAAGTGTTGGAGTCATGGATGGAGATTGACCCCCCCCAGATCCCTTTCACCCATATTAATCTCACTTCTGTTGCTGGTAGTTAGTTTAGGGACAGGCATGTGACCTTCTTGGTCAACGTGAGGTGAGCGGAGGTCTTCTAAGGGGCTTCTGAGAAGTGTTTCTGAGCAGCTAATACAGAGACACCAGACATGGCCCATTTTTCTTCCCGTGGCTACTGTCATATCTGGGTGTGAAGTTTGGATTCTTCCAACCCAGAGAGGATCCAAGTTTAGAAGGAATCTGACCCCACAGACGCCAGAGAAGAAGCAGAAAGAGCTGGCTCCTCAACTTTTTGAGCTGCTGATTGTAGAGGGCCTGGGGCTCATCTTGCGAGTTAATGTGTTTCCCGATGGTTTGAACCACTTTGAGTCAGGATATTCTGTTACTTGCAGCTGAAGGCATACTCACTACATTCCAGGCACCAGGAATAGATAAAAGAGAAAGGCCTGTAGTTCAGTGTGACTGCAGGGGAAGCTGGGTGGGGGAGGGAGGAATGGCTAACATAGAGGCCTGTAGGGCCAGGTCAGGAGAAGATTCTGCCGTTTAAGGTGCCAAGACTTTATCTTGAGGGCAATGGGGAGCTGGTCAGGAGTTTTAAGCAGCAAAGATATATATATTTTTTGAGACATAGTCTCGCTCTGTCATGCAGGCTGGAGTGTAATGGTACATTCGTGGCTCACTGCAACCTCCGCCTCCCGGGTTCAAGCAATTCTTTTGTCTCAACCTCCTGAGTAGCTAGGATTGCAGGCATGCACTACCACACCTGGCTAACTTTTGTATTTTTAGTAGAGATGGGGTTTCACCATGTTGGTCAGGCTGGTCTCGAACTCCTGATCTCATGATCCACCTGCCTCAGCCTCCCAAAATGCTGGGATTACAAGCATGAGCCACCACACCTGGCCTGCGATTTTTTTTTGTTTTCTTCCTTTTTGAGACAGGGTTTCCCTCTGTTGCCCAGGGTGGAGTGTAGTGGCACAATCACAGCTCACTGAAGCCTTGACCTCCCAGGCTCAGGTGATCCTCCCATCTTGGCCTCCCAAGGAGCTGGAACTATAGGCACATTCCACCACACCCAGATTGTGTGTGTGTGTGTGTGTGTGTGTGTGTGTGTGTGTGTGTGTGTTGCTCAAGCTGGTCTCCAGAATTGCTTGAACCTGGGAGGCAGAGGGTTCAAGTGATTCTCGTGCCTCAGCCTCCTGGGTAGCTGGGATTACAAGTGTGCACCACCCCGGCTAATCCTAAACTTAAGTGGTCTGCCTTCTTCAGCCTCTTAAAGTGCTGGGATTACAGTCGTGAACCACTGTACTCAGCCAGCAGTGATTTGTTCAAATTGCTCTCTTAGGAAAATCACTTTAGTAGCTAGGAATAATTTGAGAGAGACAGAAAGGGAATGAATGAGTACAGGAGGACCAGTTAGAAGACTGAGGTACTCGGGGAGGGCTACCTGGGCAGTGGCCCTGAGATGGAGAGCAGTGAGCCCAGAAGGAAGAAGGAGGCAGGGTCGCCAAGCTGGGGTCCACTGGCTATAGAGGAAATGAGGGGAGACTACGGCCTCATCAGGCTGGGGCATCTGGGAGGACGGTGTGCCATGTACCAAGGAAGAAGTGCCAGAGAAGTTTTGGGTGGGAAACAAAGAGCTTGAGTTAGGTGTGGGGTGTGTGTGTGAGATACCCCCGCACCTCCTGAGTGTGGGGAAGCCCAGGGCAGGGCATCTGCTGCACTTCTAATAACTATATTGATTGGCTTAGGGACCTCTCTCTCCACCATGGGAGAGAGTCATAGGGACTTCCATCAGTCTGGCCAAAGGCCAGCGCTGATCTGGGCCTGGCCAATTATAGGCTTACCCTTGAAATTAGAATCATAGCCTGTCTCACAAAGTAATCAGTTCATCCCCAAGATAGGGTATTGCCTTAGCCACCGTGCCTGGCCTTGATATGGACTGGGCACGGTGGCTCACACCTATAATCCCAGCATTTTGGGAGGCCGAGGTGGGTGGATCACGTGAGGTCAGTTTGGCCAACATGGTGAAACCCCATCTCTACTAAAAAAAAATACAAAATTTAGGCTAGGGGTGGTGGCTCAAGCCTGTAATCCCAGCACTTTGGGAGGCCGAGGCGGGTGGATCACGAGGTCAAGAGATCACGACCATCCTGGTCAACATGGTGAAACCCCGTCTCTACTAAAAATACAAAAAAGTAGCTGGGCATGGTGGCACATGCCTGTAATCCCAGCTACTCAGGAGGCTGAGACAGGAGAATTGCCTGAGCCCAGGAGGCGGAGGTTGCGGTGAGCCGAGATCGCGCCATTGCACTCCAGCCTGGGGAACAAGAGCGAAACTCCGTCTCAAAAAAAAAAAACAAAACAAAAAAAAAAAAAAACCAAAACTTAGCAGGGCATCATGGCAGGCCCCTGTAATCCCAGCTACTTAGGAGGCTGAGGCAGAGAATTGCTTGAACCCGGGAGGCAGAGGTTGCAGAGACACACCACTGCTCTCCAGCCTGGTCAACAGAGCAAGACTCCATCTCAAAAAAAAAAAAAAAAAAAAAAAAAAAAAAAAAAAATTTGGCTAGGCACTGTGGCTCATGCCTATAATCTCAGCACTTTGGGAGGCTGAGGCAGGTGGATCACCTGAGGTCAGGAGCTCAAGATCAGCCTGGTCAGCATGGTAAAACCCCATCTCTACAAAAAATATAAAAATTTCCATGCTGTGTAAAGAAATTAAAATATATATATATATAGAGAGAGAAATATATATATGTATATATACATACATATATATATATATATATATATATATATATATATATATATATATTAGCCAGGCATGGCAGCGGATGCCTGTAATCCCAGCTACTTGGGAGTCTGAGACAGAAGAATCACTTGAACCCGGGAGGTGGAGGTTGCAGTAAGCTGAGATTATGTCACTGCACTCCAGCGTGGATAAGAGCAAGACTCCATTTCAAAAAACAAAAACAGGGCTGGGCGTGGTGGCTCAAGCCTGTAATCCCAGCACTTTGGGAGGCCGAGGCGGGTGGATCACGAAGTCGAGAGATCGAGACCATCCTGGTCAAATGGTGAAACCCCGTCTCTACTGTCTCTACTAAAAATACAAAAAATCAGCTGGGCATGGTGGCACGTGCCTGTAATCCCAGCTACTCAGGAGACTGAGGCAGGAGAATTGCTTGAACCCAGGAGGCGGAGGTTGCGGTGAGCTGAGATCACGCCATTGCACTCCAGCCTGGGTAACAAGAGCGAAACTCCGTCTCAAAAAAAAAAAAAAAGAAAGAAAGAAACAGGCCAGGTGCAGTGGCTCACGCCTGTAATCCTAGCACTTTGGGAGGCTGAGGGCATACATGTGGCATGCATGCACACATGGCACATACCCTTGTGTACACACGAGTACACGCAGACACTCATGTTTCACAGTTTGATCCTATCTGTGCCCATAAACTCATGAAGCTTTCCCCCATCCCCAGGGCAAAGAGCAGACCTTGTTCTAAGCAGACCCATTCTTAGATACTACAACTTTGAGATCCACTTTTAGTTCAGTACCTTTGATGAGAATACAGGTATGTCTTTGCTGTTGTCAGACAGGAACATGGATGATAAAGGTGAGAGTAGGTGGGCACCTCACTTGAAGTCTCCAAGTGCGCTCTTAGATCTGGGGAGGACAATGGAAAGCCGCACCCTCACAAACATGCCTTGGCCCCTCAGTTTTACTAAAGAGCCAAGCTATCAAGAAATACTGCAAGAAAAGGTTTTGTTATTTCCTTTATACTCTGTGATGTCATGCACTGCATCCATTAGAGATTTTGTTATTTTTTTTCTTTTTTGAGACTGAGTCTTGCTCTGTTGCCCAGGTTGGAGTGCAGTGGCGTGATCTTGGCTCACTGCAACCTCTGCCTCCCGGGTTCAAGCAATTCTCTGCCTCAGCCTGCTGGGTAGCTGGGATTACAGACATGCACCACCATGCCCAGCTAATTTTTATATTTTTGGTAGAAATGGGTTTCACTATGTTGGCCAGGCTGGTCTTGAACTCCTGACCTCATGATCTGCCTAACTTGACCTCCCAAAGTACTGGGATTACAGACGAGAGGCACCAAGCTCGGCATCAGGTATCCTTTTTCGGGAACCATGATGAAAAGGCAAGGAGAGGAGTTGGCTTGGCAGGTAAAGACAAATCGGTAGAATAAAGACATGCCAGCCAAAGGGTGTGCTCATTTCTTCATTCCATGAAAATTAACTAAGTTTAGAGATTAAATATCTGGGCTCTGAAGGAGCTTCAAGTCTAACAAAGTGGACAGGCACAAATATATAGTTTAATGGGAAATTATAAGAACTAAGATGAGGCTAGGCATGGTGGCTCTCGCCTGTAATCCCAGCACTTTGGGAGGCTGAGGCAGACTGATCACTTCAGCTAGTAGTTCAAGACCAGCCTGGCCAACATGGTGAAACCCTGTATTTTACCAAAATAAAAAAATTTAGGCAGGCATGGTGGTGCGTGTCTGTGGTCCCAGTTACTTGGAAGGTTAAGGTGGGAGGATCACTTGAGCCTGGGAGGTTGCAGTGTGCTGAGATGGAGACATTGCACTGCAGTCTGGGTGACAGAGTGAGATCCTGAAAGAAAGAGAGAGTTAGAGAGAGAAAGAGAGAGAGAGAGAAGGGAGGGAGGGAAGGAGGGAGGGAGGAAGGAAGGAAGGAAGGAAGGAAGGAAGGAAGGAAGGAAGGAGGGAGGGAGGGAAGGAAGGAAGGAAGGAAGGAAGGAAGGAAGGAAGGAAGGAGGGAAGGAACTGCGATAGAGGGATATTCAATGTGGTACAAGGGAACAAGTATTTTATTTCAGAAAATCTAGGCCTGGTGCGGTGGCTCACGCCTGTAATCCCAGCACTTTGGGAGGCCTAGGTGGGTGGATCACAAGGTCAGGAGATCGAGACCATCCTGGCTAATGCGGTAAAACCCTGTCTCTACTAAAAATACAAAAAAGTATTGGGGCGTGGTGGTGGACGCCTGTAGTTCCAGCTACCTGGGAGGCTGAGGCAGGAGAATCATTTGAACCCCGGAGGTCGAGGTTGCAGTGAGCCGAGATCACACCACTGCACTAAAGCCTGGGCAACAGAGTGAGACTCTGTCTCAAAACAAAAGAAAAATGAAAAAAATCTGGAATGATGACCCAGAGGGGGAAGTGCTTGGGTGATTCTTTTTTTTTTTTTTTTTGAGATGGAGTTTCGCTCTTGTTACCCAGGCTGGAGTGCAATGGCGCGATCTCGGCTCACCGCAACCTCCATCTCCTGGGTTCAGGCAATTCTCCTGCCTCAGCCTCCTGAGTAGCTGGGATTACAGGCACGTGCCACCATGCCCAGCTAATTTTTTGTATTTTTAGTAGAGACGGGGTTTCACCATGTTGACCAGGATGGTCTCAATCTCTCGACCTCGTGATCCACCCGCCTCGGCCTCCCAAAGTGCTGGGATTACAGGCTTGAGCCACCGCGCCCGGCTTGGGTGACTCTTGAAGGATGAAGAAGAGTTGCCAGGCAGATGGTGGGGGACTAGAAATGGTAGATGAGGAGTCAGCAAAGTGAAATCACACAGGTATGAAACGACAGGAAGCATCAGGGAGCATGCTGAAAAGTTCTGGTGGGGAGATAGCTAGAGAGTTTGGCTTTGGCCTGACAGGTAACCCAGACCCTTTAGAGTTCAGTTTCTCCTGATTTGCTTCAGATCTTTTCTACATATCTCCAAACACATTTTTAGATATACTCTTTTCTTTCCTTTTTTTTTTTTTTAAGACAGGGTCTCTGTCACACAGGCTGGAGTGCACTGGCTTGATCATGGTTCACTGCAACCTTGACTTTTCCAGGCTTAGGAGATCTTCCCACCTCAGTCTCCCAAGCAGCTGAGGCTATAGGCATGCACCAGCACACCTGACAAATTTCTGCACTTTTTGTAGAAACTGGGTTTTGCTATGTTGGCCATGCTGGTCTTGAATTCCTGGGCTGAAGTGATCCACCCACCTCAGCCTTCCAAAGCACTGGGATGCTAGGTGTGAGCCTCTGTGTCCAGACTATTTCTATTTCTTTTTCTTTTTTCTTTTCTTTCGTTCTTTCTTTTTTTTTTTTTTGAGATGGAATCTTGCTCTGTCACCCAGGCTAGAGTGCAGTGGCATGATCTCGGCTCACTGTAACCTCTGCCTCCCGGGTTCAAGCGATTCTCCTGCCTCAGCCTCCCAAATAACTGGGACTACAGGCACCTGCCACTGTGCCTGGCTGATTTTTGTATTTTCAGTAGAGATGGGGGTTTCAGTTCACCATGTTGGCCAGCCTGGTCTCGAACTCCTGACCTCAGGTGATCTGCCCGCCTTGGCCTCCCAAAGTGCTGGGATTACAGGAATGAGTCACTGTGCCCAGCCCCTATTATTTTTATTTCTAACAAATGAATTCATCTTACATTTACTATTCTGTAAGTCGCTTTTCTTTCACTTAATAGATCCTATATGAACATCTTTTCATGTTACATATAGATATGTCTCGTTCTTTTTTTTCTGAGACAGAGTCTTACTGTTGTCCAGGCTGGAGTACAGTGATATGATCTCAGCTCACTGCAACTTCCGCTTCCCAAGTTCAAGTGATTCTCCTGCCTTACCTTCCTGAATAGCTGGGATTATAGGCAGACGCCACCACAACAGGCTAATTTTTGTATTTTTAGTAGAGACAGGGTTTCACCATGTTGGCCAGGCTGGTCTCAAACTCCTGACCTCAAGTGATCCACCTGTTTCAGCCTCTCAAAGTGCTGGGGTTACAGGTGTGAGCCACCATGCCCGGCCCATCTCATTTTTTTTTTTTTTTTTTTTTTTTGAGACGGAGTTTCACTCTTGTTACCCAGGCTGGAGTGCAATGGCGCGATCTCGGCTCACCGCAACCTCCGCCTCCTGGGTTCAGGCAATTCTCCTGCCTCAGCCTCCTGAGTAGCTTGGATTACAGGCATATGCCACCATGCCCAGCTACTTTTTTGTATTTTTAGTAGAGACAGGGTTTCACCATGTTGACCAGGATGGTCTCGATCTCTTGACCTCGTGATCCACCCGCCTCGGCCTCCCAAAGTGCTGGGATTACAGGCTTGAGCCACCGCGCCCGGCCACCATCTCATTTTTTAAAAATAGCTTCATGATGTCTTGTAGTATGAGTGAACAAATTACCTTCAAAATTTATATAGCCCTAAGAATGTTCCATTGAGCCTACTCTCTTGTCAACATTCTAGGAATTTTTTTTTTTTTTTTTTGAGACAGAGTCTTGCTCTGTCGCTCAGGCTGGCATGCAGTGGTGCCATCTTGGCTCACTGCAGCCTCTGCCTCCCGGTTCAAGCAATTCTCCTGCCTCAGCCTCCTGAGTATCTGGGACTACAGGTGTGTACCACCATGCCCAGGTAATTTTTGTATTTTTAGTAGAGACAGGGTTTCACCATGTTGGCCAGTATGGTCTTGATCTCCTGACCTTGTGATCCACCTGCCTCGGCCTCCCAAAGTGCTGGGATTACAGGTATGAGCCACCTTACCTGGCTGCAATCTTTTTAATCTTGACAATCTGATAGAGGAAAGTGTGGTCTCATTGTTTTAATTTGCATTAACTGAATTATAAGTGAGGTTGCTCATCTTTTTACTATGTTTATTGGCCATTTGTATTTCTTTTTCTTTTCTTTCTTCTCTAAGCATGGAACAGTGCTTGTATGTTTCATTTTATACAAACAACTTGTTCATTCCTTTTATTCATTCCTTTTGTGTTTGTCTGTTCATCTTATGAATTTATGAAAATTATTTCTATTTAAATGGAATTAGACTTGTTTATAAGATAAATTAGACTAGTTTCTCTGCATATATTATCTTGTTTTGTTTACAGTGTTTTTGCGATATGGAAATTTAAAGTTTTTTATGATCTCAAATTTATTATTATTTTCTTGTATATCTTCTAGGTTAATGTCATAGCCTAAAGTTTTTGCCCATTTCCAGATTATGAACTAAATCATCAATGTTTTCTTCCGACACCTTTATGACTTTCGTCATTTGTGTTAACATCTTGATTCTATCTGGAATTTAGATGTGTACATTCCTGAGCACACACTCGCTAGCAACTTGCTGTCTTTATTGTCCCCTGGATTCTCAATCACTTTTTCCATTTGCTTCATCATGTTTAGACTTTCTTCCATTCCCAGCTTATGACTGAGGTTTATAATAAGGACCTGCAAGCAATAAAGACAAAAGTTAACAGGAAATTCTAGAGTCTGCTGTCCTATTCATAGCTGAGACCTAGATAAGGTGGGTCACTAGTGACCAGTGCTGGTGAAGCTGTGGTAGCCTGGGTATGCTCATGGAGGTCATTGAGATAGTTCCTGGGACCAGCCTTTCTACAGGGCAGGGTGACAACCTATGTCAGGAGCTTCATGTTCTTTTGCCCAGGAAGTAGGCTTCTGGGAGTGAACCTGAACAAATACCCAGAGATATGAATATTCACTTACTAGAGAGTTTATCACAAAGATACATTGAAAGCCAGGCACGGTGACTCACGCCTGTAATCCCAGCACTTTGGGAGGTGGAAGAGGGCAGATTACTTGAGGTCAGGAGTCTGAGATCAACCTGGCCAACATGGTGAAACCCTGTGTCTACTAAAAATATAAAAATTAGCCGGGCGCAGTGGCTCAAGCCTGTAATCCCAGCACTTTGGGAGGCCAAGGCGGGTGGATCACGAGGTCAAGAGATCAAGACCATCTTGGTCAACATGGTGAAACCCCATCTCTACTAAAAATACAAAAAATTAGCTGGGCATGGTGGCACGTGCCTGTAATCCCAGCTACTCAGGAGGCTGAGGCAGGAGAATTGCCTGAACCCAGGAGGTGGAGGTCGCGGTGAGCCGAGATCACGCCATTGCACTCCAGCCCGGGTAACAAGAGCGAAACTCTGTCTCAAATAAAATAAAATAAAATAAAATGGCCGGGTGCGGTGGCTCAAGCCTGTAATCCCAGCACTTTGGGAGGCCGAGGTGGGTGGATCACAAGGTCAGGAGATCGAGACCATCCTGGTCAACATGGTGAAACCCCGTCTCTACTAAAAATACAAAAATCAGCTGGGCATGGTGGCATGTGCCTGTAATCCCAGCTACTCAGGAGGCTGAGGCAGGAGAATTGCCTGAACCCAGGAGGCGGAGGTTGCGGTGAGCCGAGATCGCGCCATTGCACTCCAGCCTGGGCAACAAGAGCAAAAACTCCATCTCAAAAAATAAAAATAAATAAATAAATAAATAAATAAAATAAAATAAAATAAAATAAAAATTAGCCAGGTGTTGTGGGCTCCTGTAATCCTAGCTATTCGGGAGGCTGAGGGAGGAGAATCACTTGAACCCAGGAGGCAGAAGTCACAAATAGATATATTAATAATGAATCAGTCATATCAGAGAATATTTTACAGCCACTGACAATCATGGTTTTTTTTTTGGTTTTGTTTTTTGCTTTTAAGACAGTCTCACTGTATTGCCAAGGCTGGAATGCAGTGGCGTGATATTGGCTCCCTGCAACCTCTGCCTCTTGGGTTCAAGTGGTTCTCCTGCCTTAGCCTCTCAAATAGCTGGGATTACAGGCGTGTGCCACCACACTTAGCTAATTTTACATTTTTAGTAGAGATGGGGTTTCACCATTTTGGTCAGGGGGATCTTGACCTCCTGACTTCAGTTTTCTTAAATGACATAAAAGAAATAAATTTGTTTAGGTGAAAAAGCAAATTATTTCTACTGTTATTTAAATAACAAATTATATTACTTCAATGTAAATGCTTTTTTTTTTTTTTTGAGATAGAGTCTTGTTTTGTCGCCAGGTGCCAGGCTGGAGTGCAGTGATGGGATCTCAGCTCACTGCAGTCTCCACCTCCTGGGTTCAAGCAATTCTCCTGCCTCAGCCTCCTGAGAAGCTGGGATTACAGGCACGCACCACCATGCCCAGCTAATTTTTGTATTTTTTAGTAGAGACGGAGTTTCACCATGTTGGCCAGGATGGTCTTGATCTTTTGACCTTGTGATCCACCCGCCTCAGCCTCCCAAAGTGCTGGGATTACCAGTGTGAGCCACCGCTCCTGGCCTCAAGATTGGGTTAATGACACAGTTGTGGGGCACTGGTGCTTGTGGCAATAGCAATTGCTACTGAAGTTGAGTTTTCAGCCTTTGTAGTTTGGTTATGGTGATGGCAATGACAGTAGGTCCTCGGAGGGCCAGTGTTGTAGGTTGGTTGGGCCCTTGTTCTTCGAAATGATGTTTATTATTGAGTCTGCTCCTCTCATCCTTCTGATGACTCTCTGAACTATATCTAATAACCTGTAACAGATGCTATTTCTGCTTTCACATGCTGCAAAGTACTCTGTTAATGACAACTAAAAGCCCTGGCTGATACACAGAGGGAGTTGAAATTCCGTGGTGGGTGATGAGGGGAGGGAGGTACCTGAGCCAGATCAAGGAGGACCAGGGCCAGGTTAGAGATGAGGAGGTAGGCCACCGGGATCTGCAGAATGACCAAAGCGGAGAAGTGGGGATGTCGCTACGCCACTTTGTGGAGGCCAAGGGAACACAAATACAGAGAATGGAAGAAAAGGATCCTTATTTTCAGCTCCATTGGGGGGCAGTCTTTAAAGTTTGAAAAAGAGAATATAGACAAATAGTTGAGAACAAAAACTTTGTCCAAGCTCTGTGCCTCAGTTTTCTCATCTACAAGAGATATTATAGGCCGGGCGTGGTGGCTCACGCCTGTAATCCCAGTACTTTGGGAGGCCGAGGTGGGTGGATCACGAGGTCAAGAGATCGAGACCATCCTGGTCAACATGGTGAAACCCCGTCTCTACTAAAAATACAAAAAAATTAGCTGGGCATGGTGGCGCGTGCCTGTAATCTCAGCTACTCAGGAGGCTGAGGCAGGAGAATTGCCTGAACCCAGGAGGCGGAGGTTGCGGTGAGCCGAGATCACGCCATTACACTCCAGCCTGGGTAACAAGAGCGAAACTCCGTCTCAAAAAAAAAAAAAAAAAAAAAAAAAGAGAGATATTATCTTGTGTTTTGAAATTAATTAATTAAATTAATTAATATATGTAAAGTGTGTAGAACAGTCCCTGGCATTCAGCAAACACTTTGCAAATGTTAGCTACATTGGGAGCTGATATGGTTTTAGCTTCATGTCCGCACCCAAACTTCATCTTGAATTGCAATCCCAAGGTGTTTGCAATTCAAAGAGAGGGACCTCGGCCGGGCAAAGCGGCTCATGCCTGTAATCCCAGCACATTGGGAGGCTAAAGTGGGCAGATCACCTGAGGTCGGGAGTTCAAGACCAACCTGACCAACATGGGGAAACCCCATCTCTACTAAAAATACAAAAATTGGCCGGGTGAGGTGGCGCATACCTGTAATCTCAGCTACTCAGGAGGTTGAGGCAGGAGAATCCCTTGAACCCAGAGGCGGAGGTTGCAGTGAGCCGAGATCACGCCATACAGTCCAGCCTGGGCAACAAGACCGAATCCCCATCTACAAAAAAAAAAAAAAGAGAGAGTGAGAAAAAGAGAGAGAGAGAGAGAGGGGAACCTGGTGGGAGGTGATTGGATCCGTTTCCTGTGGGCAGTTTCCCCAAAGCTGTTCTTGTGATAGTGAGTGAGTTCTTATGGGATCTGATGGAGTTTGTTTTGTGGGGGTGGGTTTTGAGACAGAGTGTCACTGTGTCGACAGACTGGAGTGCAGTAGTGCGATCTTGGCTCACTGCAACCTTCACCTCCTGGGTTTAAGAGATTCTCCTGCCTCAGCCTCCTGAATACCTGGGACTACAGGTGCCACCACTCCCTGCTAATTTTTGTATTTTTAATAGAGATGGTGTTTCACCATGTTGGCCAGGATGGTCTTAATCCCTTGACCTCAGGTGATCTGCCTGCCTCAGCCTCCCAAAGTGCTGGGATTACAGGCTTGAGCCACCGCGCCCGGCCTGGTAAACCCACTTTCTTTATCAGTTACCTAGTCTTGGGCAATTCTTTATACAGCGTGAAAATGGACTAATACAGGAGCATTACTGAAAGAGCTTAGGCCTAACTTGGGATGTAGCGTGACAGGTTTCTTGTCCTTTTTCTGCCAGAGTTGAGAGGTGTGACCTTGAACAAGGTATTTCCCTTCACTAAGCTTTAGTCTCTGATGTATGGAAGTTGAGGACTGGATCCCTGATCCTGCTTTTGTGTGAGCCAGCTCTTCCGTTTGACCCAGGGCTTTCAATCACTGCCTGTGCCTCTGCCCCCCCAGGGGACCCAACCTGTGTACTTAAGGGCTTGACCTCTTGTTGACACAGCTGACTACTCCCTCCTTGGGATGTGGACACCTGGACTCCTGCATTTCCTCCATCTTTTCTGGTTGCTCTTTTTCCATATTCCCTGGCTTCTTCTTCAGCCTGCTACTTAAATGTGGGCCTGTTCTGGGCCTCTCTTCTCCTGACCTTGCACTCTGTTCTCCAGGCATCTATCACCGCCTTTAAGCAGAAGACATTCACATTGACATCCCCACCCAGACCCCTCCTCTGAGCTCCAGTCCACTCCGGCCACCTGTCTCCTAGACAGCTCCACTTACATATATATAATACATCCACTGTTAACCCCAGACCTACAGTCCCCTTCCCTGCAGATGACATCACTATTACCCACTTAGATGCCTGAATCAGAAGCTTGTATTCTCTATAAACCTCAAATCTACTTTGTCACCAAGTCCCGCTCACTCCACCCTCTCAGAGTATTTTCCTCATTCACTGTAGTCTCTACCTTAGCCTGGGCCCTGCTCCTCTTCCCCTGGGATCTCTGTATCAGCCTTCTCACTGGTCTCACTGCCTCCAGTCTTGCTCATTCTCTTCCATGCTATATGATGATATATGGGTATGATGTATGATGAAGTGGGGCTTGTTCCAGAAATGCAAGTTTAATTTAACATCCAAAAATACGTTAATATAATTTGTCACATTCATAGAAGAAAAGATAAGTATGATCATTCCAACAGAAGGAGAAATAAGCATTTAATAAAATTCAGTACCAGTTCATAATAAAAACTCGCAGCAAACTAGGAATAGGAGTTTAATATAAGAATGGATATCCATGAAAATCCTAGAGCTAAATCCATATTAGAACATTTTCACTCTGATATCAGGAGCAAGACAAAAATGTCCAATCACACCATTTTTGTTCAACCATTGTATTAGTAGTCCTAGCTAGAATAATAAAGCAAGAAAAAGTAATAAAAGATGTAAGCATTGGGAAAGAAGTAAAACTGTTATTCTTTTCTGATATGATTATGTACATAGGAATTCCAAAAATATCTACATATTAAGTATTAGGATTTATGTATCAAAGTTACTAGATATAAGAACAATATACAGCCAGGCACGGTGGCTCACGCCTGTAATCCCAGCACTTTGGGAGGCCGAGGCGGGTGGATCACGAGGTCAAGAGATCGAGACCATCCTGGTCAACATGGTGAAACCCCATCTCTACTAAAAATACAAAAAATTAGCTGGGCATGGTGGCGCGTGTCTGTAATCCCAGCTACTCAGGAGGCTGAGGCAGGAGAATTGCCTGAACCCAGGAGGCGGAGGTTGCGGTGAGCCGAGATCGTGCCATTGCACTCCAGCCTGGGTAACAAGAGCGAAACTCTGTCTCAAAAAAACAAAAAACAAAAAACAAACAAACAAAAAAGAACAATATACAAAAATAATTGTATTTCTATATGCTAGCAACAATTAGAAAATGAAACATGATGGTGGCTCATGTCAATAATCTGAGTGCTTTGGGAGGCCAGGGTGAGCAGATTACTTGAGCCTAGGAGTTTGAGACCAGCCTGGGCAACATGGTGAAATGACGTCTCTTAAAAATTTTTTTTCGGCCGGGTGCGGTGGCTCAAGCCTGTAATCCCAGCACTTTGGGAGGCCGAGGCAGGTGGATCACAAGGTCAAGAGATCGAGACCATCCTGGTCAACATGGTGAAACGCCGTGTCTACTAAAAATACAAAACATTAGATGGGCATGGTGGCGTGTGCCTGTAATCCCAGCTACCCAGGAGGCTGAGGCAGGAGAATTGCCTGAACCCAGGAGGCGGAGGTTGCGGTGAGCCGAGATCGCGCCATTGCACTCCAGCCTGGGTAACAAGAGCGAAACTCCGTCTCAAAAAAAAAAAAAAAAAAAAAAAAAAATTAAATTTTTTTTCAAAGAAAATGAAATATGAAAATGATAGCATTTACAATAACATCAAAACATCAAATACCTAGGAGTAAATGCAGTGAAATATATGTAAGACTCTTACACTGAAAACTTTAAATTATTGATACAGGAAATGAAAAAAGACCTAAATAAATGAAGGAATATACCACATTCACAGATTGCAAGATTCAGGATTGTTAAGGTGCCAGGTCTTCCCAAATTGGCCTAAGGACTCAATGCAATTTAGTAAAAATGTCAATTTTTTTTTTTTTAAATTAACAATTTTACTTTAAGATTCATGTGAAAGTGCAAAGAAGCTAACAGTGTAACAGAGGACCAAGGAAGACCACATTCCAAGGAGTGAGTGGTTGTCTATGTCAGGTGATGAAAGAATCCAGATTGTATTTAGCTTCACATCCCCTCAGGGTACAGAGGCAGAGGCAGGGCTGGAGAGCCCTGGGTCTGAGAGAACAGCTGTTTCTGGTGGAAGCAAGATTTGGAAAAATACAAAGCAGGGCCAGGCATGGTGGCTCATGCCTGTAATCCCATCATTTTGGGAGGCTGAGGTGGGCGAATCACCTGAAGTCAGGGGTTCGAGACCAGCCTGACCAACACCTAGAAACACTGTCTCTGCCGGGCACGGTGGCTCAAGCCTGTAATCCCAGCACTTTGGGAGGCCGAGGCGGGTGGATCACGAGGTCAAGAGATTGAGACCATCCTGGTCAACATGGTGAAACCCCGTCTCTACTAAAAATACAAAAAAGTAGCTGGGCATGGTGGCATATGCCTGTAATCCAAGCTACTCAGGAGGCTGAGGCAGGAGAATTGCCTGAACCCAGGAGGCGGAGGTTGCGGTGAGCCGAGATCGCGCCATTGCACTCCAGCCTGGGTAACAAGAGCGAAACTCCGTCTCAAAAAAAAAAAAAAAAAAAAAAAACACTGTCTCTACTAAAAATACCAAATAGCTTGGCGTGGTGATGCATGCCTGTAATCCCAGCTATTCTGGAGGCTGAGGCAGGAGAATCGCTTGAACCCAGGAGGCAGGGGTTGCAGTGAACTGAGATTGCGCCATTGCACTCCAGCATGGACAGCAAGAGTGAAACTCCGTCTCAAAAACAAAAACAAAAAAAACAAAAAAACCAAGCTTGAGGACTTACACTATTCTATGTAAAACTAATTATAAAATTTCAGTAATGAAGAGGCCGGGCGCAGTGGCTTATGCTTGTAATTCCAGCACTTTGGGAGGCCAAGGAGGACAAATCACCTGAGGCTGGGAGTTCGACCAGCCTGACCAACATAAAGAAACCCCATCTCTACTAAAAATACAAAATTAGCTGGGTATGGTAGCACATGCCTGTAATCCCAGCTACTTGGGAAGTTAAGGCAGGAGAATCGCTTGAACCCTGGAGGCGGAGGTTGTAGTGAGCCGAGATCAAGCCATTGCACTCTAGCCTGAGTGATAGAGCAAGACTCTGTCTCTCTCTCTCTCTCTCTCTCTCTCTCTCTCTCTTAAATTAGCCAGCTATTTAGGAAGCTGAGGCAGGAGAATCACTTGAACCTGGAAGGCAGAGGTTGCAATGAGTTAAGATCATGCCACTGCACTCCAGCCTGGGTAAGAGAGTGACTCTGTCTCCAAAAAAAAAAAATAAATAAATCACTAATTAATTAATGGATAGGTAGTACCTTTAGCTTGTTCCAACATTAACACTTCTGAGCTCCCTCTCTAGCCTGTCCTCCACAGGTTTCTGAAATCTTCCCAGTATTCTCCAGCCCCTCCGAGCTGCTCACCCCTGCCTCATAATCTGTATTCTTGCCCATCTCCAGCCTTTGAATGTGCGGTTATGAAACTGCATGTGCTGTCCTTTCCCCTTTCTCTGCAAACTCCTGCTTATTTTCCAGGTCCTTTTAGGTGAACTCTTCCTCAAGCTCTTCCACAACATGCTCCTTCATGCTCTTAAAATTTGAATACAGAAGGACTACAGGCACACATAGTGGTATGCCCCTGTAGTCCCAGCTCCTCAGGAGGCTGAAGTGAGAGGAGCTCAAGGCTACAGTGAAATATGATCACACCATTGCACTCTAGCCTGGGAGACAGAACAAGAAAATAAATAAATAAATAATTTTCTGAAGATAAGCAAACAAATAAAATAACATAAAAACTTGAATACAGTATTTATCATTTTGTCTTTATTTCTATGGCTCCACAAGTCACTGACTTTGACAGCTTGGACATGTCACCTAACTCTCTGGATTGGATGCTCTGTTTACACCACTTCTTCTCCAAGAACTGTCCTTTATCTCTCTCCTGCCAGCTCTGTGCCTCAGCAGGCTGACCTCTGTGGACTAATCACCCAGAAAACCTTGTCTTCCGGTTTCTTGTGGATTCAACCAAAGGGAAGTCCCAGAAGTACAGAGGGGAAGGAGTATTAATTCCCCACTTCCCACCCCTATTCTCTACAGCCACGGTTCCTGTCAATCAGCCCCACTTCCACAGCTCCAGCTCTCACTTGATTCTGGTGACAACCTTTCCCTTCCCCTCCAGACCTATAGGTGGTAACTGCACCCCACTGTGCTAACCGTAGGGCACCTGGCCATCCCCTGTGAGTTTCCTTAACCCTTCTCTCACCTCTGTAAATAGTCACTTTATTAGACTGTCTTCAAGAAATGCTTTTAGTTGTTACCGATTTCCTGCTGGGACTCTGATTCACTTACTCTCTCTTTTTTTTTTCTTTTTTCTGAGACAGGGTCTGGCTCTGTCACCTAAGCTATAGTGCAGTGGCACATTCTCAGCTCACTACAACTTCCACCTCATATGATACTTGTGTCTCAGCCTACCGAGTAGCTGGGACTACAGGGAGTAGCTGGGATTACAGGCCCATACCACTGCGCCTGGCCTGAATCACATACTCTCTGACTCTCACTTTGCTGGTTTGTTAACTGGGAGGCAATGATTTTATATCTCATAGAGTTGCTGTGATGATTAAATGAGATCACACATGAACAGTGCTAAGGACAGTGATGGGCCGTGGTAAATGCTCAAAGAACACGAACTATCTTTTATTTTGACATAGTGTCTCACTGTGTGGCCCAGGCTGTATGTAGTGCAGTGGTATGATCGGCTCACTATAACTTCAAATTCCCACTGGACGCAGTGGCTCAGGCCTGTAATCCCAGCACTTTGGAAGGCCGAGGCTGACGGATCATGAGGTCAAGAGATCGAGACCATCCTGGCTAACATGGTGAAACCCCATCTCTACTAAAAATACGAAAATTAGCTGGCACGCACCTATAATCCTAGCTACACTTGGGAGGCCAAGGCAGGAGAATTGCTTGAACCTGTGAGACAGAAGTTGCAGTGAGCCGAGATCACACCACTACATTCCAGCCTGGCGACAGACCGTCTCAAAAAACAAAAACAGGCTGGGCGCAGTGGTTTATGCCTGTAATCTCAGCACTTTGGAAGGCCGAGGTGGGAAGATCAAGAGACTGAGACCATCCTGGCTAATGTGGTGAAACTCCACCTCAAAAAAAAACCAAACAAACAAAAACTTCAAGTTCACGGGCTCAAGCAATCCTCCCACCTCAGCCTCTTGAGTAGCTAAGACTACAGGCACACACCATCATACCAGGCTAATTTTTTAAATGTTTTGTAGAGACAGGGTTTCACTATGTTATCCCTGGCCGGTCTTGAACTCCTGGCCTCAAGCCATCCACCCACCTTGGCCTGCCAAAGTGTTAGGTTTACAGGTGTGGGCCACCGTGCCCATCTGAACTACTTTTTTTTTTTTTTTTTTGAGCTGGAGTTTTTGCTCTTGTTGCCCAGGCTGGAGTGCAATGGCACTATCTTGACTCACCGCAACCTCCACCTTCCAGGTTCAAGCGATTTTCCTGCCTCGGCCTCCTCAGTAGCTAGAATTATAGGCATGTACCACCACGCCTGGCTAATTTTTGTATTTTAGTAGAGATGGCATTTCTCCATGTTGGTCAGGCTGATCTTGAGCTCCTGACCTCAGATGATCTGCCTGCCTCTGCCTCCCAAAGTGCTGGGATTACAGGTGTGAGCCACTGCGCCTGGCCTGAATTAACTTTTATTTTATTTTATTATTATTATTATTATTATTATTTTTTTTTTTTGAGACGGAGTTTCGCTCTTGTTACCCAGGCTGGAGTGCAATGGCGCGATCTCGGCTCACCGCAACCTCCCCCTCCTGGGTTCAGGCAATTCTGCCTCAGCCTCCTGAGTAGCTGGGATTACAGGAACGTGCCACCATGCCCAGCTAATTTTTTGTATTTGTAGAGATGGGGTTTCACTATGTTGATCAGGATGGTCTCGATCTCTTGACCTCGTGATCTACCCGCCTCGTCCTCCCAAAGTGCTGAGATTACAGGCTTGAGCCACCGCACCTGGCTTATTTTATTATTTTTAAATATTTACTTACTTATAAGCAATCCACCTGCGTTGATCTCCCAAAGTGCTGGGATTATAGGTGTGAGCCACCATGTCCATCCAAATTATGTTTTTTTTTTTGAGACAGTCTCCATCTGTCACCCAGGCTGAAGTGTGGTGGCATGATCTCGGCTCACTGCAACCTCTGCCTCCCAGGTTCAAGCAATTTTCCTGCCTCAGCCTCCTGAGTAGTTGGGACTACAGGTGCGCACCACCACATTTGGCTAATTTTTGTATTTTTAGTAGAGACAGGGTTTCGCCATGTTGGCCAGGCTGGTCTTGAACTCCTGACCTCAAGTGATCCTCCCACCTCTCAGAGGATTACAGGCATGAGCCACTGTGCCTGGCCTGAATTACCTTTTAGTTTGTGATTTTGCTCCATTACTTGATTGTGTGTGCCTTTGCTTCATTTGTTGAATGAATATTGCTGAATGAATGAATGGGTGAGCAATGATCCACAGTAAGGTAACAGTTACTGTGCTATTTATAGAATCATAGACTCTTTGCATTTACCTCAAGAGCTTTCTAATAAAATTGTCTAATAAAGGTAGTGAGATTCCTATGTCTGGAGGTGTACAAGCTCTGGAGGTACACAATCAACTGATTTGTCAGTTCAGCAGAGTGAGTGGCATGGAGGTGGCGACATTGGTTACACTTTGAGAGAGAAGCCTTTCTAGCCTCAAGGGTATGGAATTCCCTGACTCCAGGAGTCAGAGAAAAGAAAACAGAAAGTCCTTTGGCTCAAGTTTTGATTTATGAACCTACACATAGATTCATGATATTTTGGTCCTGGCAGTTCTTAAATATTATCCAGTTGGCCCACTTTCTTTATAGAGGAGCAAATGGAGGCCAGAGAGGGAAAGAGACTGGCCCAAGGTCACACAGACAGGCCAAAACCCAGCTCTTCTAACGCTCAGCCTGGTTTTGCCTTAATATGCATCAGGAAGGAAATGTACTTTTCTTAGAAATCTATAAAAATGACTCTTCTCTATACCTTTCTGGACCCAGATATGAATCACTGCACTGTGTTGGTGAGTTGGCAAGGGACCAGACTTGGGGCTGGAGGGGACCTGTGTTTGAGGGGGGTGCGGGCCATCATCTGAGATCCTCTTGAGGGTAACTCACAAGGCAAGAAGATGTGGATGGGGGAAGAGACAAGAGCCGTGTTCTCATCTTTTGGGGGCATTGGTACAGAGGGAACAGATGCAGTCAGTGTGGCCCAGAGCAGAACAGGGAAGCAGCTACAAAGAAGCAGCTCTTGGAAATTCCCAGATTAGCTGGCCTGATGGTGGGTGCCTGTAGCCCCAGCTACTTGGGAGGCTGAGGCAGGAGGATCCCTTGAGCTGGGGAGTGGAGGTTGCAGTGCTCTGAGATTACACAACTGCACTCCAGCCTGGGTGACAGAGGGAAACCCTGTCTCAACAACAGCAACAACAGCAGAAATTTCCCAGAAAGGTGATGAACGTAGGGAGTGAGCGCCTCATCCCTGTAGGGCACAGCAGGGCTGCACACTCATTAGTCACCAATTTTGGAAATGAGATTCCTGTTCACATTGGGGAGAGGAACTAAGAGTTCCTAAGGTTTTGTTTTGTTTTGTTTTTTTTTCCGGCTGGGAGCGGTGGCTCACACCTGTAATCCCAGCACTTTGGGAGGCCGAAGCAGGTGGATCACGAGGTCAGAAGTCCAAGACCAGCCTGGCCAAGATGGTGAAACCCTGTCTCTACTAAAAATACAAAAATTAGCCAGGCATGGTGGCAGGCGCCTGTAAGTCCAGCTACTCAGGGAGGCTGAGGCAGAGAACTGCTTGAACTGGGGTGGCAGAGGTTGCAGTGGGCCGAGATCATGCCACTGCTCTTCAGCCTGAGCAATAGAGTGAGACTCCATCTCAAAAAAAAAAAAAAGTGTTTTTTTTTCTAATCTGCAAAATTCCAGAATCTTAAGGTTGGGAAAAATTCAATTCATCTGGTATGCCATCCCCATGGGATGCAGAATTGTCTCTACAGAACCCCATGGCAGCCCAAGATGTATCAGGAGCCATCTCTCTGGGCCTCTATAGTATCCCCGGCCTCCCTCATCTCAGCACTCAGCCTCTGAGTTGTGATTGTCCATGCCCTAGTGAAGCTGCCATTGAACGCTACCCATAGGCTCCCAAACAGCTCTCCTTTTCCCAACCCTCTCCATGCTCCACCCAGAAGCCAGGTGACTCATTTACGAGGTGATTATCAGGTCACTCTCTTCCTAAAGAGAAGTTACACTTAGCCAAGCGTGATGGTGCACGCCTGTAATCCCAGCACTTTGGGAGGCCGAGGCAGGTGCATCCTGAGGTCAGGAGTTCGAGAGCAGCCTGGCCAACATGGTTAAACCCCATCTCTACTAAAAATACAAAAATTAGCTGAGCATGGTGGCACATGCCTGTAATCCCAGCTACTCGAGAGGCTGAGGCAGGAGAATCGCTTGAACTCAGGAGGTAGAGGTTGCAGTGAACTGAGATCACCCCACTGCACTTCAGCCTGGGTGACAAAAGTCAGACTGTCTCCAGAAAAAAAAAAAAGAGAGAAATA
This sequence comes from Saimiri boliviensis, assembly GCF_048565385.1. Lineage (NCBI taxonomy): Eukaryota > Metazoa > Chordata > Mammalia > Primates > Cebidae > Saimiri > Saimiri boliviensis. The sequence goes on from NC_133459.1 coordinate 52,943,073, forward strand.
ACACTGAGCATAAAGTCTCAGGGGTCACAAGGCCTTTCTGGACTGGCCTGGGCTTACCTTGCTGGTTGCCGTCCTGCACCTCCGCCCTCACTCAGCACAGTCCACACTCCAGCTGCACTGGCCTCTCCGTGCCTCAAGAGGCAGAGCGCACCTCCGCTGCAGGGCACTTCTTGCTGTTCTCTCTTTGGAACGCTATTCCTCCAGATCTTGGCAGAGGCTGTAGTGTGCCCCGCACATCTCCCCTCAGGGCTGAGGTGCCCATTTCCCTAGGGGCTGAGAGTGTTGGCAGCAACTGCTCTTAGTTGGCACTCCATGGGAATGACTCCCCACCAAAGACAGGTGACTTACCCCAAGTCCTGCCCCTTTCTGGGTGGCCACATCCAGTGGTTGGTCAGTGTGAGGTACGAAGGCCTGGCCCCATGGCCACCATCTGGGACAACTTTGAAAGGCTATCCTCCAAGCCTGGGCAAGATAGTGAGACCTATTTATTTATTTATTTTTGAGGCAGTTTCACTCTTGTTGCCTAGGCTGGAGTGCAATGGTGTGATCTCGACTCACTGCAACCTCTGCCTCCCAGGTTGAAGCGATTCTCCTGCCTCAGCCTCCTGAGTAGCTGGGATTACAGGCACGCACCACCACACCTGGCTAATTTTGTATCTTTAGTAGAGATGGGGTTTCTCCATGTTGGTCAGGCTGGTCTTGAACTCCCGACCTCAGGTGATCTGCTTGCCTCGGCCTCCCAAAGTGCTGGGATTACAGGTGTGAGGCACTGTGCCTGGCTGAGACCCCATTTCTAAAAAAAATTTAAAAATTAGCCAGGTTAGGCCGGGCGCGGTGGCTCACGCCTGTAATCCCAGCACTTTGGGAGGCCGAGGCGGGCAGATCACGGGCCAAGAGATCGAGACCATCCTGGTCAACGTGGTGAAACCCCATCTCTACTAAAAATACAAAAATTAGCTGGGCATGGTGGCGCACGCCTGTAGTCCCAGCTACTAGGGAGGCTGAGGCAGGAGAATTGCCTGAACCCAGGAGGCGGAGCTTGCGGTGAGCCGAGATCGCACCATTGCACTCCAGCCTGGGTAACAAGAGTGAAACTCCGTCTCAAAAAAAAAATAAAAATAAAAAATAAGCCAGGCGTGGTGGTGCATGCCTGTAGTCACAGCTACTCAGGAAGCTGAGACAGGATTATCACCTGAGTCGGGAGTTCAAGGCTACATCCAGGGAGCTGTGATGGTGTAAGTGCACTCCAGCCTGGGTGACAGAGCCAGGCCTTGTTTCTAAATCAATCAATCAATCTTAAAAAAAAAAAAAGCTTGGGCTTGGTGACTCATGCTTGTAATCCCAGCACTTTGGGAGGCTGAGGCGGAAAGATCACTTGAGCTCAGGAGTTCAAGGCCAGCCTGGGCACCGTAGTGAGACCTCACCTCTACTCAAAAAAAAAAAAAAAAAAAAATTGGCCAGGCATGGTGATGTGCTCCTGTAGTCTCAGCTGCTCAGGAGGCTGATGTCAGAGAATCACTTGAGCCAGGAAAGTTGAGGCTACAGTGAGCTGTGATCGTACCGCTGCACTCCAGCCTAGGCAACAGATCAAGGCTGCACACAGGGGCTCACGTCTGTAATCCCAACACTTTGAGATGCCGAGGTGGACGGATTGCTTGAGCCTAGGAGTTCCAGACCAGGCTGGGCAACGTGGCGAGACCATTTCTACAACAATACAAAAATGAGCTGGGTGTGGTGACACAGGCCTGTGGTCTCAGCTACTTGGGAAGCTAAAGTGGGAGGATCCCTTGAACTTGCCACTGCACTCCAGCTGGGGGCAGGGAGGCGGGGGTGGGGTGGTGTGGGGGAGGGAATGAGGAAGGGAGGGAGGGAAGATTAGAGGGAGGAAGAGAGGGAGGGAAAGGAGGAATTAAGGAAGGAAGGAGGGAAGGAGAGAGGAAGGAAGAAAAAAGGGAAGGAGGGAGGGAAGGAAGGAGGGAGGGAGAGAGGGGAGGGAGGGAAGGAAGGAATAAAGGAAGGAAGGAGGGAGTGAGTGAAGGAAAGGAGGAAGGAAGGGGAGGGAAGGAGGGGAGGGAGGGAAAGGAAGGAAGGGAGGGAAGGAGGAAGTAAAGGAGGGAGGAAGGGGAGGGAAGGAAGGAAAGAAGGAAAGCGGGAACAAGGGAGGGAGGGAAGGAAAGAAGGAAGAAAGCAAGCTAGGGAGGAAGAGAAAGGAGGGGAGGAAGGAGAGAAAAGGAGGGAAGAAAGGAAGGAGGGTGGGAAGGAAGGAGGGTGGGAAGGAAGGAGGGAAGGAGGGCGGGAAGGAAGGAAGTTTATACTTGCTTTGGAGCGCCATGGGAGTCAGCCTAAGTGTTTCCTGTGACTGCAGCTCCCTCTACCCCGCCCTGCTTTCCCACTAGCTCACAGGGTCCAGCCCAGAAGTGCCCCACAGTGAGCTTCCCGCGTGCAGATCTCCTGACCCCAGCCATCTCCTCGTCTCGGCTCTGATGTCATCCTCGCGCCCACTGTACCATGTTGTCCTATCCCTCTGTCACCCGACCCTATTTTATTTTCACGGCGTTTTGAAACCACCTGCGATTTTTGTCTGTTTGTTCATCTTTTGTCTCTCTCTCCTGGAACACAAGTTCCATGCGAGCGGCTGTCCTGTCCTCTGTTTTGCCCCAATGCCAGTGACAGTACAGGTGTCTAGTTGGTGCTCACTACGTATTTGTGAACTGAACGAATGTGTTTGGTGGAGTGCTCGGTGAAGGAATGGATGATCGTGTGAGTGATGCCTGCCTTTCCTGCTCTCCCCTGCCCCACCCCACCCTGCTGAGCTCCTGAGCCAGGCATTGGCCCCCTCCCCCCATGACCCCGGCTGAGCTGGGGCCTCCTGGGAGGATGGAGCCTGCAGCCGTCTTGGCTGCCTGCCCTGTATTGATCAAAGCTGGGAGGCTGCTGGCTGAGGTCTGTCCCGGCCCATGGGGGTTGGGGAGTAGGGAGGGCTTCTGGATAAGATTTGTGCAGGGCTTGCCTGGGGCCCACTAGTGCCACTAAAGATCCATCTGCCTCATGGGAGGACAGCACCCCTTCCCCACACCTCTCAAGGGAGTCCACACTCGCTCCACGAGATGGTTGGGCAGGAGGAGGCAGGAGACAGGGGCAGGGCTGCAGAAGGCACTGGGCAGTGCATGCTCTGGCCTCTTGCAGAGTCATGGATTTTTCAAAGTCATGTCACTGTTTATGGAAGTCCTACTACACTACCTCCCTTGGGTGGGGAAGGAGGGAGGGAGGGAGGGAGGGAGTGGACAAGGCCCTTCTTATTCAGGCTGGTCAGCAGCCTACGGTGCAGCCCACTGTGCAGGACCCAGGAAGGAGGTTCTCAGCGAGCCTGGGCTCCGTCTGGAGTCGCACTGGAAACGGCTCATCATGATCACGGGGCACAGAAGAGAGGACGCTGAGGAGAGGTGCCACGGAGGAAGCCCAAGGCTGGTCCCTCCTGCAGAATCCTGACCTGAGAATAGGGGTCATTCCTATGTGGCCAAAAGGGACAGGTCACACAGCTATTAGTCATGTTCAGCTGAAGCCGGAGCCCCATCTCGTATGCTGAAGCTGGACTCAGAGTACACGGGTACCGAGCACCTCCTCTGGGCCAGGCCAGGTGATGGGTGCTGGAGATGACATGGGGATGGGTGGGGCTCCACTCTGACTTCAGGTGTTCACAGGCCAGGAAATATACACCACACACACACACACACACACACACACACACACACTCTCTCTCTCTCTCTCTCTTTCTCTCTCTTTTTCTCTTTCTCACCCTCTCCTTCTCTCTCTCTCTCTCTCTCCCCCCCCCTTTATTTATTTATTTATTTTATTTTTTAAAGACGGGGTTTCACCATGTTGGTCAGGCTGGTCTTGAACTCCCAACCTCAGGTGATCCACCCACCTTGGCCTCCAAAGTGCTTGGATTACAGGTATGAGGCACCATGCCCGGCTTCTCTCCCTCTTATTCTCTGTCCCTCTCTCTCTCTCTCTCTCTCTCATTCTCCCTCCCTCTCATTCTCTCTCCCTCTCTCTCAAACATACCAGTAATTCAAACTAGTCCCATGATAAAAAGTACAGAGCTGGGAAATGGGATGGCGCAGGCGGAGGAGATGAACTGCATCAGAGACAATGTGGGAAGACTATATAGAAAGTGGTCCTGGGCCGGGCACGGTGGCTCAAGCCTGTAATCCCAGCACTTTGGGAGGCCGAGACGGGTGGATCACGAGGTTGAGAGATCGAGACCATCCTGGTCAACATGGTGAAACCCCGTCTCTACTAAAAATACAAAACATTAGCTGGGCATGGTGGTGTGTGCCTGTAATCCCAGCTACTCAGGAGGCTGAGGCAGGAGAATTGCCTGAACCCAGGAGGCGGAGGTTGCGGTGAGCTGAGATCGCGCCATTGCACTCCAGCCTGGGTAACAAGAGTGAAACTCCGTCTCAAAAAAAAAAAAAAAAAGAAAAGAAAGTGGTCCTGGAACCTGGCTAGGCAAGGAGGATCCCTTGAGGCCAAGAGTTCGAGACCAGCCTGGGCAAACTTGTCTCAAAAAAAAAAGTACACGCATGTATATGTATATATGTATGATTAATTATTTAAAAATATAAAAGCAGGAGATACTGGGAAGAGCCAAGCATGGGCAGAGCATAAGCAGAGGTATGGAGACCACCATCTTTGCTGCCTGGGTGAAGGCAACAGCCCCTCCCATGTCTCCAGACTGCAGACTCCCCACCCTCTCCCCATGAATCTCACCACTGCCAGAGCAGTGCTCTGAAGAAGACTGATCACGCACTCCTGCTCAGAGCCATCAGGGCTCCCTGCTGCCTCCCAGGCACTGTCCTGTCATGAACTTGAATGCTAAAGGTTACTGTAGACCTCCTGTGTCCACCTCTTCCCCTTTTACAGAGAAGGAAACTACGGCTCAGAGAAGATCACACTGCGAGCCAGGTGCCATGCTGGAACTAAAACAGGGTCTTCTGAATGCTGGGCAGGGGTCTTCCGTGACACCACATCCTCTGCCTGCCCCCTACCACCCAGCTGGTGTTTAAGGAGCTGAGGAAAATCTGGACATCCTTAGGTCTGGCTAGAGACTCAGAATAGCAAAGCTGAGGGTGAGTCCCGCCTAGCACTGAATGCAGGCCCCCATTTTACAGGGGGGTATACTGAGGCCAGGAAGGCTCGCAAGAATCCAATGACCCAACAGCTTTGTGGCTATTTTACCAGGACACTGAAATAAACGTTCTTAGTTAACTCTCACAACTCTGGGAAACAGACTGGGTAAAAGTTATCATGACCATTTGATAGATGACGAAACTGAGGCCCAAAGAGCAGAGTGATGGCTCAGCGTCACTCAGCAGGTTCATTTATTCCTTCTTTGTTTACACACGGTGCGTCTGCTCCATGGCGGACCAGGGGCCAGGAGGCAGCAGGGGACAAGACTGTCACCACCCTCTGCTCACAGTGCCCACACTCTACTTGGCAATTCAGCCAAGCTAGGGCTGCCGTGGCCTGCAGTGCATGCCTGCATGGGAAGCCCAAGGGTGGAGAGCTCGTGGCAAGGCTTCGGGGACGGGGCGGATATTTCAGGCGAGTTCAGAGTGGGGGCTGGGGGCAAAGGGAGTTCCAGGCAAGACCCAGGCCTGCCAACCCTAGCTCCTTCCTGGAGGATTTAAGACTGTGTTGAGCAGTTGTTTTGAATTTCCGGGCAGGGGGCTGCGAGCAGGGCTGGGGGAGGTGGTGCTGCCGCCTGTCTGGGGTGCGGGCTGCTATTTACCAGGACCCTTTGTGGGATGCAGCTCTCCAGGCTGGGGGCTCCCACAATTGCTTCCAGCTGGGCTGTCAGCCAGCTGGGAGGAGTTGGGGTAGGTGAGGGAGGTAGCAAGAGAGGACCACAGGGCATAGGGGTCCCTTCCAGCCAGCGTCCCCTCTGCCACCCTGGGCGGCTGAGCTCGCGGGGCGTCAGGCCCTAGAGGAGCATCCTTGGACGTAAACGTGTCCACAAACCTGGAATCCATCCGGCCCAGCCGCTCCGAGCTTTATGGCCTTTATGCACTTAATCTTTCATTTCCTCTCCTTGCTTCATCTCCCTGCTCACTTCCCCTCTTTCCCGGGAGGAATTGCTCGGCTCCACCAAGGACTCCTCCCCACTTCCCTGCCCCCCAGCACGTGGAGGCTCCAAGGCCCCTTTGTCAGAAGGTACCTGTGTGGACAGCTGTCCCAGCTGCTGTGACCTCTGCTGGGGGCCCCGCCCTTCACCCCCTTGACTCCAGCAGTACTGGATGGACACTGCTGGCCTAACATCCCACCCCGACCTGGCTAAGGCTCCTCAGGAGCCCAGGACAAACTCCTAAGCCAGGCAGCAAGACCCTCCCGCGTCCTCTCCTGTTCCGAGCTTAGGCAGACCCTAGGCTGCAGCCAAGAGGTACTGCTGCTGGAGATCTCACCGCTGTCCCTCGCCCATGGGGGTCCCTCAGCCAGAACCTCCGTCATGCAGGCTGAAAGGTCCCATCTTGCCCCATTCAGCTCAGACCTCTCTTTCCAGACACTCTGCTCCAGGGTGGGTAGGGACCTGTCCTCAGTGAGCCCAGGGCTTCAGGCCCTGGTGGAGCCTTATTTTCCGTGGAAAGAGGACAATATTTGGCCTTGTTTGTCAACAAGTTTGTTGATAGATAAACAGGGTACGTGAGCTTTGTCGGTTATACAGGACTGTACCAATCGGAGGGTTGGGAGTCTAGCTCTCTTCCACCATCTGGGGGCTCTACTTTGATGGAACCATGTTGTGTTTTCCTCAAGAATCACGTTGTGCTCTTTCCTGATGGAATCCTAGAGCTAGACTCCGGGGAGCGCGGCTTATCTTTGATATCCGGCACCTGGCCAGGGTCTGGCTCAGGAAATCTCTCATGTGAGAGAGATCCTCCAGTTCTTTTCTTTCATTTTACCCAAGGGAGACCAACGCCCAGAGAGAGAAAGGAGCTCACCCAATGTCACACAGCAAATCAAGACAGGGTTGGGACCAGTTCCTTTAAAACACACTGAAAAATCAGTTAATGAAAAGCGCTCTTGGCTGGGAGCCAGGAGGGTGAGTTTTAGCCTCCAGTTAGCTCCCATCCCAAGCTCAGACAGGTCACATGACTCCGATCTCCTCAGACCGCCTCTCTTGTCCTCCTCCCTTATCTGGTTTCCTTCCTGCTAATTCTGATCTTGGGGGTAAAGAATGTTTTCCGAAAGAAGGCTCTGCTCCTTTAAGGCCCCTCCCTCCCTCTCCTGAGCAAAGCCTCCCCAGAGAGCTGGGCTGGGACTGGGGGGAAGGTGGCAGGTGCCAGCTGCTGGGTCTGGTGGGTCCTGCACTCACAGAATGAGTCTGCACAGGACAAAGAATGTCAACTGTCCCTTTTGTTCTGGGGGTGGGAGAATGGGGGCGGGGTGGAGATGGGAGGCCTGCACCAGGATGGGGAGGAATGAACCGGATGGGTCTGCCTGGGTCGAGATGGGGTAGGATGAGGTGTGGGTCGGGGAGGTGAAGAGGTCAGACAGAGGTGGCAGTGTGGAGTCTGCCCTTTCAGGCCTGCGAGTGCTTTGGCCTCCTGGGGTGCAGTGAGGGGTGATGAAGGGGCCATCACTTGATTCCTCCCTCACCAAGGTGGTGGGGACTGTGCAGACCTCTGTCCCACCGCTGACACTCACTATACCTTCTCACTGGGTTTCTCTCCACCCCTCGCCCACTGTTTGTGGGGCCCTCCACCTACGCCTTCTCCCAGTCCTCGGAAAAACCCCATGAGGATGGTTTCATCACCCCTATGTTTGTCACTGGAAGTGATGTTCAGAGAGGGGAATGACTTGTCTCTGGCCACTCACCTAGGGAGCAGCAGAACCGGAATTGGAAATCAAGTCTTGCTCCAAAGCCCAGGCACTTATCAGCTTACTCTCCAGGGCAAAGGTCACTCCATGCCAGCTTGTAACTGGACAGAGGAATCCTCAGAAAGGTTAAGTGACTTGCCTCAGGTTGTCTGGGGCTGGGAGGGTCTGGCCAGTCCAGCCCTCCTGCCTTGCATCCCGGAGAAGGCTGCGTGACTTTCTCCAGGACGCCCAAAGCTCTTCCTACCTGGTCAGTTTAAGCTCCTGGATTCACCAGGGAGCCCTAGAGTGAGGGGGGAAGTATGAAGGCTGGCTCCCTCTCGGTGCTGTGGCTTCCTTCAGAACATCTACTTCTTGGGAACCAAGAGTCCTCCTTTGCCAGGTGCAGTGGCTCATGCCTGTAATCCCAGCATTTTGGGAGATCGAGTGAATGGATCACGAGGTCAGGAGTTCGAGACCAGCCTGACCAACACAGTGAAACCCTGTCTCTACTAAAAATACAAAAATGAGCCAGGCATGGTGGTGCATGCCTGTAATCCCAGCTACTAGGGAGGCTGAGGCAGGAGAATTGTTTGAACCCAGGAGGCAGAGGTTGCAGCTGAGATCATGCCACTGCACTCTGGCCTGGACAACAGAGCAAGACTGTCTTAAAAAGGAGTCCTTGCCGGGCATGGTGGCACGTGCCTGCAGTCCCAGCTACTTGGGAGGCTGAGGCTGGAAGATTGTTTGAGTCCAGGAGTTCTGGACTGTAATGCGCTATGCCAATCGGGTGTCTGCACTAAGTTTGGCATCAATATGGTGACCTCTCGGGAGTGGGGGACCACCAGGTTACCTAAGGAGAGGTGAACTGGCTCAGGTCAAAACTCCTGTGCAGTGGGATCGTGCCTGTGAATAGCCACTGCCCTCCAGCCTGGGCAACATAGCGAGACCCCACCTCTAGAAAAAGAAAGAAAGAAAAAGAAAAAAGGAATCTTCCTTTGTAAAGTAGGCTCTGTCTCGGAGGGTGGCTGGGAGATTCCGCGAGAGCGAAGGCAAAGGTGAGTGGGGCTGAGCAGGTGCTCAGTGGAGGCTGAGTCCCTCCTTCCCTTCCTCCTCTCCTCTCCCTCCCTCCTTTTTGTGGCACTTTGGCCTTGAGGTTAGGCCGAGCCTGATTAATGGGCTGACAGGAAGCCAGTTCAGCAGGGGCTGGAGGAGAGCTTTGTCTCAAGTTCCTGTTTAGAGGCACGTTCATTTCCTGGGGGCTCACTCACTCCTGTCTCAGCCTCTAGAAGCCCAGACCGTCTGTCCTGGAAGAGGATGTTCCCCTCTCCTTGCCTCATGTTGTCCGGTGAGGAGACCAAATCAGGGCCTGGGAAGGTCTTGTCCGAGCTCTGGCAGAGCAGTCACAGGGGAGGGCCTGGCCCAGGGCCTGGCCCAGGGCCTGCCAGGGTCTCGCCGCCACATGGGCATGCTGCCTGCTGGCTGAAAGGGAGTGAGCCGGAGCTGGTGGGGGAGCTTGCCTTGAAGCCAGCGAGAGCAACCCTTTTCCTCAAGCCACTGCTTATTTACGGTGGCCCAGGGAGACTGGTGGACCCAGGGCTGTGCCAAGCCCCCTACCTCGGGGTCTCCTTGGACCCCCATTCAAGAGTCTTTTCTCCCTATGCCTACCTGTTCCCAGCCCCCTACTTAATCTTCAGAATTTAAACCTTCAAATGACAGAGGAACCTTTGCTTTAGGTTGCCTCTCTGTCCAGCTGGATTGATTCCTGGGCCTCCTGCAGAAGACGCTCAGGCCCTTTAAAAATAAATAAATAAATAAATTGGAGACCAGATTTAAAGTCTTGCCTCAACGCTCCCAGCCCAGCTTCTCCCTCTCCCTCCTCCCGCTGGAGCTCTCCCGGCCCCCACTGCCTGAGCCCCTCCTGGGCATTCAAGCCTTCCACTAGAGTGGGAAGAGCAGGGTGGGGGTGGGGGTGGAAATCTCCTGTTCTTTGAGGGCCTCTTGTGTGCCTGGGCTATGCTGAATGCTTTTCCTCTGTTGTTTCAGCCTCCTGACAACCTCATCAGGCAGGCAGTTGGTTCCTATTTTTACAGGACCTGGCAGCGGAGAAGAGTCAGGCTGAGAGAGCCGGGGGGAACCTGTCCGAGGCTGCAGCCACACAGAGGCAGAGCTGGGGCTTGTCTTGGGGTCTTCTAAGCGGGCTTCCTACCCAGGGTCTCCAGGGTGAAAGTGCGGATTGAAGCCGGGCGCGGTGGCTCAAGCCTGTAATCCCAGCACTTTGGGAGGCCGAGGCGGGTGGATCACGAGGTTGAGAGATCGAGACCATCCTGGTCAACATGGTGAAACCCCGTCTCTACTAAAAATACAAAAAACTAGCTGGGCATGGTGGCGCGTGCCTGTAATCCCAGGTACTCAGGAGGCTGAGGCAGGAGAATTGCCTGAACCCAGGAGGCGGAGGTTGCGGTGAGCCGAGATCGCGCCATTGCACTCCAGCCTGGGTAACAAGAGCGAAACTCCGTCTCAAAAAAAAAAAAAAGAGAAAGTGCGGATTGAAATGGGCAGGCATCAGCTGGAGGGGGCCTCCCAGACCAGTTCCGATGACCCCTCCTCCTGTGGATGGGAAGACTGAGGCCCAGAGAGGCAATGAGATTATCCCGGATTCCAAGCAAGTTATTTTCAATGCTAGGTGAGGTCCTAGGGATGGGGGAACCACTGTGAATAAAAGGACAAGATTCTGGTTTGGGGGTGCTCTTATGACTGGGGGAACAGCAGTGCAGGACACCTAGGACTTCAACAAGGGAACTATGATGGCTTCTAATTACCCAGAGCAACCCTTAGCCCCACCTATAAATATACTGGAAAGCTTCCCGGAGGAGTGATTTCTGAGGATTGAAGGGTAACAGGAAACAGGCAGAGAAGTACCAGCGGGGGAAGAGTGCTCCAAGCATGGGAACTTTGCTCATCCTCTGTTCCCCAGGAAACCATTAGAGATTCAAGTGGTGAGGTATACCGGTTTACACTTGCCAGGTGAAATACAAGACATCCAGTCAATTGAAATTTCAGGTAGATAGCAAAAAATACACTTTAATATCAGTATGTCCCGTGTTGGTATGGTTTGTCTATGTCCCCACCCAAATCTCATCTTGAATTGTACTCCCGTAATTCCCATGTGTTGTGAGAGGGACCCAGTGGGAGATAATTTGAATCATGTGGGCAGTTTCCCGTCTACTGTTCTCATGATACTGAATAAATCTCACGAGGTCTGAGGGTTTATCAGGGGTTTCTGCTTTTGCATCTTCTTCATTTTCTCTTGTTGCTGAAATGTCTTTCACCTCCCGCTATGATCTGAGGCCTCCCCAGGCATGTGAAACTATAAGTCCAATTAAACCTTTTTTTTTTTTTTTTTTTTTGAGACGGAGTTTCGCTCTTGTTACCCAGGCTGGAGTGCAATGGCGTGATCTCGGCTCACCGCAACCTCTGCCTCCTGGGTTCAGGCAATTCTCCTGCCTCAGCCTCCTGCAATTAAACCTTTTTCTCTATTTTTTTTTTTTTTTTTTTTTTTTTTGAGATGGAGTCTCGTTCTGTCACCAGGCTGCAGTGCAGTGGCATGATCTTGGCTCACTGCAACCTCTACCTCCTGGGTTCAAGTGATTCTCCTACCTCAGCCTCCCGAGTAGCTGAGACTACAGGTCCGCACCACCACGCCCAGCTAATTTTTGTATTTTTTTTTTTTTTTTTTTTTTGAGACGGAGTTTCGCTCTTGTTACCCAGGCTGGAGTGCAATGGCGCGATCTCGGCTCACCGCAACCTCCGCCTCCTGGGCTCAGGCAATTCTCCTGCCTCAGCCTCCTGAGTAGCTGGGATTACAGGCATGCGCCACCATGCCCAGCTAATTTTTTTTGTATTTTTAGTAGAGACGGAGTTTCACCATGTTGACCAGGATGGTCTTGATCTCTTGACCTCGTGATCCACCCGCCTCGGCCTCCCAAAGTGCTGGGATTACAGGCTTGAGCCACCGCGCCCGGCCTTAATTTTTGTATTTTTAATAGAGACAGGGTTTCACCATGTTGGCCAGGATGATCTCGATCTCTTGACCTTGTGATCCACCCGCCTTGGCCTCCTAAAGTGCTGGGATTACAGTATTGAGCCACCGCACCCGGCCAAACCTTTTTCTTCCCGGTCTTGTATATGTCTTTATCAGCAGTGTGAAAATGAACTAATACAGTAAATTGGTACCACTAGAGTGGGGCACTACTGAAAAGATACCCAAAAATGTGGAACCAACTTTGAAACTGGGTAACAGGCAGAGGTTAGAACAGTTTGGAGGGCTCAGAAGAAGACAGGAAAATGTGGGAAAGTTTGGAACTTCCTGGAGACTTGTGGAATGGCTTTGACAAAAATACTAATAATGATATGGACAATGAAATCCAGGCTGAGGTGGTCTCAGATGGAAATGAGGAACTTGTTGGAAACTGAAGCAAAGGTGATTCTTGTTATGTTTTAGCAAAGAAACTGGCAGCATTTTGCCCCTGCCCTAGAGATTTATGGAACTGTGAACTTGAGAGAGATGATTAAGGGTATTTGGGGGAAGAAATTTCTTTTTTCTTTTTCCTTTTTTCTTTTTTTTGAGACGGAGTATCGCTCTTGTTACCCAGGCTGGAGTGCAATGGCGCGATCTCGGCTCACCGCAACCTCCGCCTCCTGGGTTCAGGCAATTCTCCTGCCTCAGCCTCCTGAGTAGCTGGGATTACAGGCACGTGCCACCATGCCCAACTAATTTTTTGTATTTTTAGTACAGACGGGGTTTCACCGTATTGACCAGGATGGTCTCGATCTCCTGACCTTGTGATCCACCCGCCTCAGCCTCCCAAAGTGCTGGGATTACAGGCTTGAGCCACCGCGCCTGGCTCATTTTGTCTTTTTTTAAATTAAAATTTTTTATTTTTATTTTTATTTTTATTTATTTATTTATTTTTTTTTTTGAGACGGAGTTTCGCTCTTGTTACCCAGGCTGGAGTGCAATGGCACGATCTCGGCTCACCGCAACCTCCGCCTTTTGGGTTCAGGTAATTCTCCTGCCTCAGCCTCGGGAGTAGCTGGGATTATAGGCACGCGCCACCATGCCCAGCTAATTTTTTGTATTTTTAGTAGAGACGGGGTTTCACCATGTTGACCAGGTTGGTCTCAATCTCTCGACCTTGTGATCCACCCGCCTCGGCCTCCCAAAGTGCTGGGATTACAGGCTTGAGCCACTGCGCCCGGCCTATTTTTATTTTTATTTATTTTATTTTATTTTATTATTTTTTTTTTGAGACGGAGTTTCACTCTTGTTGCCCAGGCTGGAGTGCAATGGCGCGATCTCGGCTCACCGCAACCTCCGCCTCCTGGGTTCAGGCAATTCTCCTGCCTCAGCCTCCTGAGTAGCTGGGATTACAGGCACACACCACCATGCCCAGCTAATGTTTTGTATTTTTAGTAGAGACGGGGTTTCACCATGTTGACCAGGATGGTCTCGATCTCTTGACCTCGTGATCCACCCGCCTCGGCCTCCCAAAGTGCTGGGATTACAGGCTTGAGCCACCGCGCCCGGCTTATTTTTATTTTTAAAGATGGGGCTTCACCATGTTGGTAAGGCTGGTCTTGAACTCCTGACCTTAGGTGATCTGCCTGCCTTGGCCTCCAAAGTGCTTGGACTACAGGCGTGAGCCACCATGCCCAGCGATCATTTTGGAGCTTCAAAATTTGACTGCCCTACTGGATTTTTGACTTGCATGGGGCTTTTAGCCCCTTTATTTTGAGCAAATTCTCCCATTTTGAACAGCTGTATTTGCCCAATACCTGTATCCCCATTGTATCTAGGAAGTAACTAGCTTGCTTTTGATTTTACAGACTCATAGGCAGAAGGAACTTGTCTTGTCTCAGATGTGACTTTGGACTGTGGACTTTTGGGTTAATATTGAAATGAGTTACTCGGGGGACTGTTGGGAAGGTATGATTGGTTTTGAAATGTGAGGACATGAAAGCTGGAGGGTCCTGGGGTGGAATGATATGGTTTGGCTCCATGTCCCCACCCAAATCTCATCTTGAAGTATACTCCCATAATTCCCACGTGTTGTTGGAGGGACCCGGTGGGAGATACTTTGAATCATGTGGGCCGTTTCCCCCATACTGTTCTCATGGTAGTGAATAAGTCTCACAAGATCTAATGGGTTTATCAAGGGTTTCCGCTTTTGCATCTTCCTCATTTTCTCTTGCTGCCACCATGTAAGAAGTACCTTTCACCTCCTGCCATGATTCTGAGGCCTCCCAGCCATGTGGAACTGTAAGTCCAATTAAACCTCTTTTTCTTCCCAGTCTCGGGTATGTCTTTATCAGCAGCATGAAAATGGACTAATACACATATGATATTTGGGATATACTTATACCAAAACCTATTTATGGCTTATCTGAAATTCAAGTTTAATTGATTTGAAATTTAATTTAAATTTTATTTTAGCCTGTAATCCCAACACTTTGGGGGCCAAGGAGGGCAGATGGCTTGAGCTCAGGAGTTCAAGACCAGCGTGGGCAACATGATGAAAACCTTCTACATGGCAAAAGTCTACACAAAATTAACTGGGCCTGGTGGTACATGCCTGTAATCCCAGCTACCCTGGAGGCTGAGGTAGGACAATCACCTGAGTCTAGGTAGTTGAGTCTACAGTGAGCTGTGATTGTGCCCTTGCACTCCAGCCTGCGTGCTGGGAGTGATATCCTCTCTCAAAAAAAAAAAAAAAAAAAAAAGTTGGTTGGGCATGGTGGCTCATGCCTGTAATCCCAGCACTTTGGGAGGCCAAGTGGGTGAACCATCTGAGATCAGGAGTTTGAGACCAGCCTGGGCAACATGGTGAGACCCCATCTCTGCTAAAAAGTACAAAAAATTAGCCAGGCATGGTGGCACATACCTATAATCTCAGCTACTTGGGAAGCTGAGGCCAGAGAATTGCTTGAACCTGGGAGGCAGAGGTTGCAGCAAGCCGAGATGGTGCCGTTGCACTCCCGTTGGGGTAACAAGAGTGAAACTCTCTGCTCAAAAAAGAAAAGGAAAAAGTCCAGGCATGGTGGCTCATGCCTGTAATCCCAGCACTTTGGAAGGCTGAGGCAGGTGGATCACAAGGTCAGGAGATAAAGATCATCCTGGCTAACACAGTGAAAACCTGTCTCTAAGGCTGGGTGCGGTGGCTCAAGCCTGTAATCCCAGTACTTCTGGCGGCTGAGGCGAGTGGATCACAAGGTTAAGAGATTGAGACCATCCTGGTCAACATGGTGAAACCCTGTCTCTACTAAAAAAATACAAAAAATTAGCTGGGCATGGTGGCGTGTGCATGTAATCCCAGCTACTCAGGAGGCTGAGGGAGGAGAATTGCCTGAACCCAGGAGGCGGAGGTTGCCGTGAGCTGAGATCGTGCCATTGCACTCCAGCCTGGGTAACAAGAGCGAAACTCCGTCTCAAAAAAAAAAAAAAAAAGAAAAAAGAAAACCTGTCTCTACTAAAAATACAAAAAATTAGCCAGGCGTGGTGGCCTATGCTTGCAGTGCCAGCTACTGGAGAGGCTGAGGCAGGAGAATCACTTGAACCCAGGTTGTGGAGGTTGCAGTGAGCCAAAATCACACCACTGCACTCCAGCCTAGGCAACTCTGTCTCCAAAAAAAAAGTCGTCTTTTTTTGAGACAGAGTTTCGCTCTTGTTACCCAGGCTGGAGTGCAATGGCGCGATCTCGGCTCACCGCAACCTCCGCCTCCTGGGTTCAGGCAATTCTCCTGCCTCAGCCTCCTGAGTAGCTGGGATTACAGGCACGCGCCACCATGTCCAGCTAATTTTTTGCACCTTTAGTAGAGACGGGGTTTCACCATGTTGACCAGGATGGTCTCGATCTCTTGACCTCGTGGTCCACCCGCCTCGGCCTCTCAAAGTGCTGGGATTACAGGCTTGAGCCACCGCGCCCGGCCCCAAAAAAAGTCATTTTAAGTTTAATTCTGCCAGGTGCAGTGGCTCACACTTGCATTCTCAGCACTTTGGGAGGCTGAGGTGGGCAAATCAGGAGGTCAGGAGTTTGAGACTAGCCTGGTCAACATGGTGAAAAACGCTGTCTCTACTAACAATACAAAAAATTAGCTGGGCATAGTGGTGGGCACCTGTAATTCCAGCTATTCAGGAGGCTGAGGCAGGACAATTGCTTTAACCCGGGATGCAGAGGTTGCAGTGAGCCAAGATCGCGCCATTGCACTCCATCCTGGGTGACAGAGTGAGACTCTGTCTCAGGAAAAAATAAAGAAAATTAGCCAGGTGTGGTGGCGCATGCCTGTAATCCCTGCTACTTGGGAGGCTAAGGCAGGAGAATCACTTGAATCCAGGAGGTGGAGGTTGCGGAGATCAGAGATCATGCCATTGCACTCCAGCCTGGGTGACAGAGCAAGATTCTGTCTAAAACCTCCCCCACCCAAAATTAAATTGAATTCTGACTCTGTCTCCTACCAGCTTGGTGAACTTGGGCAAGTTACCTCTCCTTCCTGAGCTACAATGTCCTCACCTGTCAACTGGGAATAATTCTGCCAGAGCCAACAAGGAGGCTAGCTGGGTTCCAGGACAAAGTAGAGGGGCTGGGGTAGAGTGGTGGGCTTCAGGAAAGACCCTAGAGGAATTGGGAGATTGAGTTTGGATGCCTGGGTGACAGGGGGAAGGAAAGGGCAAGACTAACACCTTCTGCTCCTGGATGGACTAGTGGAATATGAAGGTGGCACTCCATGGAGGGTGGCAGGGTGCGTGGTGAGTTTAGTTCTGGAGTTTAGCAGTTCTCTGGGGTTCGCCAAGTGGAAATGTTCAGGTAATAGCTGGGGACAGGGTTAGAGGATAGCAGTTGACATATGCTGTTGGCAGACGGGGGAAGGCAGTTTCCAGTGGAGGGAACAGCAGGGCCTGACACATAGCGTTATCTGCTCCCAGCGCCCCATCACGTGCCCCAGGTTTAACTACTGGCTCAGGGAGGAGTTCAGGGGGCAGGTTCCTGGCTGCAGCTGGCCCCCGTCCCTGGTGGTACCACCCCAGGTCTACCTCTGCCTGTCTATTACAGCCTCACTTCTGAGCACTGGAATTCCACTTTATCTCCCCAAAGGTCACCTTGCCCAGGGCCTTGCCCTGAGGGTGGACATTCCTCACATTCCGCAGCCCTCACCAGGATGGTAGGCCCAGGTTTACAACTATCCTCAGCCCCTCCTGGCAAGACTCTCGGAAGGCCTACTGTGGGTCCCTGGGGTCTGGGCCAGGGGTCTAACCAGCCTGAGTTTAAATTCCAACTCTGCCTCCTACCAGTTGAGTGAGTCCTGGGCAAGCTACCTTCCTGAGCTACCCTGGCCTTACCTGCCAAGTGGGGATAGTTTTGCCAGGCTGTGAGGAGCATCAAAGAGGCGCTGCAGGTCTGAACGCATGGATCTCAGCCCTTGGCATTTAGTAGCTGCTCGACACTGACACTGTTGCTCCTCCTTTACCTTCCCTGAGCCTCTGTTTCCTCTATTTTTTTTTTAGACAGAGTTGCACTCTAACACCTAGGCTGGAGTGTAGTTGTGTGATCTCAGCTCACTGCAACCTCCACCTCTTTGGGCTCAAGTGATCCTCCCACCTCAGCCTCCCAAGTAGCTGGGACTAGAGGCATGCGCCACTACACCCAGCTAATTATAAAAAAAAATTTTTTTTTGGCTGGGCGCGGTGGCTCAAGCCTGTAATCCCAGCACTTTGGGAGGCCGAGACGGGTGGATCACGAGGTCAAGAGATCGAGACCATCCTGGTCAACATGGTGAAACCCCGTCTCTACTAAAAATACAAAACATTAGCTGGGCATGGTGGCGCGTGCCTGTAATCCCAGCTACTCAGGAGGCTGAGGCAGGAGAATTGCCTGAACCCAGGAGGCGGAGGTTGCGGTGAGCCGAGATCGCGCCATTGCACTCCAGGCGGGGTAACAAGAGCGAAACTCCATCTCAAAAAAAAAAAAATTTTTTTTTATTTAATTTTTTTTAAGACAGGGTTTCGCGATGTTGGTCAGGCTGGTTTTGAACTCCTGACCTCAGGTGATCCGCCTGCCTTGGCCTCCAAAGTGCTTGGATTACAGGCATGAGCCACTACGCCCGGCCCACCCAGCTAATTTTTTTGTAATTTTTTTGTAGAAACAGGGTTTCTCCATGTTGCCCAGGCTGGTCTCGAACTCCTGAGCTCAAGTGATCCGCCTGCCTTGGACTCTCAAAGTGCTGTGATTACAGATGTGGGCCCCTGTGCCTGGCCTGTTTTAAAGGAAAAGTATTAATATATTACCTTCTATGACAAGTGAGGGGCTGGGCATGTGTGGGATGCGATGGCTCAGAAGGTAGTTGTGTGGGAAGCCTCAAGATTCCATCTTCCCAGCGCCAGCAGAAGCTGGCTGTGACTGGAGGCAAAATCTGAAGTGATCAGCTAGTCAGGGAGGACACATGGCTATGGCCTCTGTGCTATGGCTGCTGGGAAGCCATGGGCTGGCCAGAGGGCCTCGGTGGGAAGGGTTGATAGGAACAGAGGCAGGGGAGCCCATATTCCCAAGAAGCTGGGCCCCTGCTCTGAATTCTACTACACAGAGGTCTCCTATGCCTTCCTCCAGCCTCACCCCTCCCTGCAAGGTGAGGTGTGCCCCCCTCGAAGTTAGGGGATATGCTCACCTGGAGCCCAAGCCCACCATTCTAGATCACACTTCAGGTGCCTGAGATCTGGAACTTCTTGCCCCAAGGGAAGTCCTGAGCCTGTTCCCAGGACCAGGGTGCCTCCTCCCAGTGGACTGACTGTGCTATAGGCATGTGCAAATCTCACCAAGGGGTGCACAAGAGAGCTGTTTGGGGGCAGGAGGAAATTAGCTCAGGAGCTTGGATGTGGGGGCTGGGGTCCAACGTGTGCACACAAGGACCCTTGCAGTAAGGGATGAGGCAGGTGGGAAGAGAAGGAGGAGCCTGCAATTTGACTTTTGTCCCAGGCTGTGATGTTAGGGGTGGGCCAGCTGCTGGAGGGCCTGGTGCCAGAAGAGTCCTAGGGTGACAGTTGGAGGCTTTGATCCAATGGTGGGCAAGTCTTAACAGCAGATTCCCAGACCCTCCCCTGTAAATGCATATTCTTGATTCTTAGGAGGGATCCTGGAATTCATATGTTTAACTAGAGTGCCTTCCTTGTGCCAGGGGCCATGCTAGGAGCTTTGCGTCCAGCATCCCATTTAATTATTACAATAATCCTGCATGGTAGGTTCCAAGGAGGAAACCGAGACTTGGTGAGAAGACTTGCCTAAGACCTCACACAGGTAAAGGACCTCCTTGTGTATACTATCTCCTCGTAGCCTTCTGTCCCCCTCTAACTCCAAAACTGCCCTCTAAAACCCCCCAAAACTCAGAAACACAACAGCACACATAGAGTTTGTGTCAGAACTCCTGATTTCTTTTGGACAGATTCCACTTGGCCCCCAGGGAAAGGATACTTAGAATTCAATCGGAAGACTGGTCCTCCTCTTTTGGAGAAGGATCTCAGCTTGGCGGGGGCTCCCCACACCCTGCTGACTCTAGGAGAGCTCTCAGGCCCTGGTAGGGCTTGTCACCCACCATCCAGACCCTGAGGTCTTCCATGCTGGCCTCTCCAGCTCAGGCCTCTGGGCTTTGCACAGAAGCTTCATCAGCTGGACAGCAGCCCCAACCCTTGCTATACACACACAACTCCTCATCTTCCTCCCTGCCCCGGACCTGCCCCTCTTACAGCCCTGCCATGTCCCCAGTGCCCCAGCCAAACACCTGAGCATCCCTGTCCATTGCCACATCCAATCCATAGGTTACCATCCTGCCATGTCTACTTCCTTAGTAGCTCCTGATTCTGTCCCCACCTTCCAGTGACTATGCACCTGCCCTTGTTCAGGCCTGACCATCTTTCAGAAGGACCCCTAGTCCTTCCAAGCCATTCCGCATATGGCGGCTAGAGTGGTCTCTGGGAAAGGAAAGGGCCAAGTCACAGCTCTGTTCAAAACCCATCCATGGCTCCTCTCCCAAGGCTCTCCTTCTAAAAGCCCAGCTCTTCTGTACTTCCCAGCGACACTCAAGGGCTTTGCCAGCCTTCCTCCTCACCCACCTACACCCGCATACTCTTTTCCCTCTCTGTGCCTTTGCTGATGCTGTTCCCTCTTCCCCTTGGCTTCCTCAGTAACTGCTGCCTCCTAGGATTCCAGCCAGCCTCCCTTGCTGCCCCAGCTCAGTTAGGACCTCTCCACTTCTCCCTCTCTTGCAACACTTGCCCCTGCAGTAACAACAATAGCTGACATTTATGGAGTGCTAACCTCATGCATTTTTCTTTATTGACCCGTTTACTCCCCTGAGGCAGGTTCTATGATCACCTGCCTTTTTCAGGTGGGTAACAGGTTAAGGGGAATGCTTACAGTCACACAGTTTGGGGACTGGAACCCAGGCCAGCTGCCTCCAGAAAGCTGGCTTCTAATTCCAAAATGCTGCCTCCCGCCGCAATGGGTGGGGATTTGGGGGTCTCTCTGCCTCCGGGGCTAGAATGTGAGATCGCTGACCATTGAGTGGCTTCTGCCCCACATACTGCGGCCAGCAGCCGGCCACGTCTCGGGGAGGCGCCCGACGCCTGGCGCTGCCCGTCCCGGTCTCCGGCCGCTGAGGGGCTGTGAGGGCCCCCGACGGGACTGGCCGCGGGTGGCCCAGCTGGGGTGGGCTTGGGGCCAGATGGGCCGCGCGGCGGCGGGGAGGCAGGGCCGGCAGCCCAGGGCCGCGCGTTGCTATGGGGACGGGGGGCGGCGGCCCCGCCCCGGCGCAGGGGGAGCAGGTGGCGGGACAGTGAGCAGGCTGGGGGAGGGGCCGGAAGGGGCCCGCGGGGTCGGGGCGCGCCCGTGGCTCCTCCGCCTCCTCCCAGCCTCGCGCCTCCGGCTGCTCCCTCCGAGACCCGGGCCTGCCGTGGAGCGTTGGGCTGGGGCCAGGACACCCGGGCTCCAGTCCCGGTTTAGGCTCTGATTCCCCGAGCATCTTGGGCAACTCACCACCTCCCTACTCCCCCTCCTAGCCTCAGTTTCCCCGACTGTGAATAGAGGGGTTAGACCAGATGTCCGTGACCATTTCCAGCACACACTACTTTTTGTGGCTCTGGGATAGGGCGGGGAGGACTCAGGGCTACCTCATTGTTCATCCTCTTCCCAGGTGAAGACATTGACTTTCTCAACAGATGACACCCACCACTGGATCCGGAACCGGGGAATGTCAGGCTGTAAGAGCTGGCAGCGTCTGCACCCACCGCCTCCATTGCACAGAGCGGGCAGCAGCAGCCCAGAGACGGTGCGGACCGTCTGGGTCACACAGCGCTTGGGAGGCTGGGGCGGGGTGAGAAACCCGGTGTGAGCCTCACAGCACCCCACCTTCACCGCCCGCCTTCGAGCCGAAACCGAGTTTGGGAGTGGGGGAGGGGCAGTCGCTGTGGGAAGAAAACAAACACCCCAGTGCTCCGGTCTGCAGGCGCCAGCTGCCAAGATGGCAAGGAGACTGGCTGAGCGCAGACCCGGGGCAGGGGCTTCCTGTCTGCGAGGGGGCCCGGGTGGCTGTCCGCCCACCGCCCACACCCTTCTCGGCTCCATCAGTGACTGGTACAGCGCCGCGGCCCTGTGGCCAGCCTTCGTAAGCTGGGTGGAGGCGGAAGCCTCCCTCCACTCACCCGACCCCCAGTAACCGGACAGCCAGGATCCCAACCAGTCTGGCCCCAGTGCTGGGCCTCCTCTCTCCCCGGGTCCCAGGGCTCAGGGGAGGCCCAGCTTTCCTGGGCAGTAAAGCCCCTTTCTCCTTCCTCCTCCTGGAGGACCCCTTTCTGAGTTCTCCAAGCCTTGGCTCTGGAGGGGGTGGTTCCGAGGGCTGAGCTTGCTTCTCTGCCCTCTGGCTGGAGTCGCCGGGGACAGGCTCTGCTCCGTTCCCAGCTGAGGGTGGTGGGAGGTGCTGCTGTGGTTGGGGGATGGTAGAGGGGAGCAGGTAGAGGCAGGGTCTGTGCCTTTAAGGTACAGCTTGCTGCTGAGGCGCCACACACACACACACACACACACCCCCCACACACGCCAGTCTCTCTTGCACACAGCCACACACACACATTCCCAGGCTCTGCTCTCTTTCCCTCTCCCTGTCACCCTCTCTCTCCGCACACACACAACACACACTCCCAGGCTCTGTTCCCTCTCCCTCTCCCTCTCCCTCTCCGCACATCCGCACACTCAGCCACACGCGCGGAAGCATCCACACTCTCTCCCTCTCCTGCTCTCCCCAAGGTCTAGTTTTGAAAAATATAGGCAAGGGGAGGAAGAGCAGGGGCAAGGAGTTCTGACCTAGAAAATGGGCCCTGCCTCCTTCAGTCCCTCCCAGGCCTCGGACAGGGGGCTGGTTTTTCCATTTGCTTTCGCTGCCCTGGGTCAAGTCCGCAGGGAGAATTGCCCCCCCCGACCCCCCGGTGTAGAAAGTGGGGGTCAGACTTCTGGAGAGGGAAGGAAGGGGGCTGCTGGGCTGTGGGCCCAGCCTGTTGGACACAAACCCAGGAATCAGGGAGGAGCCTCCCCCTTCCTCCCGTACTCTGGCAGCATGGGGCTTGCTTCTAGCACAGAGGAAGCAGGTTTAGGGACAAAGTAACCAGGTTAGCTTAGCCACAGAGGAATGGACCAGCTGACCTCTTGACTTGACTTATGATGAACGGGCCTTTCTTTCTTTTTTTTTTTTTTTTTTTTTTTGAGACGGAGTTTCGCTCTTGTTACCCAGGCTGGAGTGCAATGGCACGATCTCGGCTCACCGCAACCTCCGCCTCCTGGGCTCAGGCAATTCTCCTGCCTCAGCTTCCTGAGTAGCTGGGATTACAGGCGCGCGCCACCATGCCCAGCTAATTTTTTGTATTTTTAGTAGAGACGGGGTTTCACTATGTTGACCGGGATGGTCTCGATCTCTTGACCTCGTGATCCACCTGTCTCGGCCTCCCAAAGTGCTGGGATTACAGGCTTGAGCCACCGCGCCTGGCCCGTACGGGCCTTTCTTAAGTCATCTTATACCTAGAGTCAAATCCTTGACTGGAATTCTTCCCAAACCCCTGGGATAAGTCCTTCCTTCTTTTTTTTTTCTTTTTGTTTTTTAGAGACAGGGTCTCGCTATGTTGTCCAGGCTGGCCTTGAATTCCTGGGCTTCAGCAGCAGTCTCAGTGCCTCAGTCTCCCGAATAGAGTGGGGACTACAGGCACAGCACCACCAAACCTAACTCCCTTCTTTCTTTCTTTCTTTTTTCTTCCCTTCTTTCTAACCAACATTCTTGCTGTGGTTCCCTTGCTGTGCAGGGGTTGGGAGTTCACTCTCTGTGTGACTCTCAGCCTCCTCATTTCAATTTCCTCTAACCATGCTTTCTTTCCCAAGCCTAGTGGCCAACTCAGTGGGGAACTCCTACCAACGCTTCAAAGCCCAACTCAAAAGTGCCCGTAAGTAGAGAGCCTTTCTTGCTTCAGTCCTTTGGGCAGAATGAGTTCCTATTTCCTGAAGGCATCTGGGCTTTCGGGGCTTTATGTAGTTCAAACACTGGCATAGTTTAATAAGCAGGTGTGTACCTGACCCTTGGATGTTGCTATTCTCGAAGTATCTAGTTTATCCATCAAACCCTTTCTGCCTCTGTGGGGTACAGCGGGGATTAAGATCACCACTTAGGCCGGGCGCGGTGGCTCAAGCCTGTAATCCCAGCACTTTGGGAGGCCGAGGCGGGTGGATCACGAGGTCGAGAGATCGAGACCATCCTGGTCAACATGGTGAAACCCCGTCTCTACTAAAAATACAAAAAACTAGCTGGGCGTGGTGGCGTGTGCCTGTAATCCCAGCTACTTAGGAGGCTGAGGCAGGAGAATTGCCTGAGCCCAGGAGGCAGAGGTTGCGGTGAGCCGAGATCGCGCCATTGCACTCCAGCATGGGTAACGAGAGCGAAACTCCGTCTCAAAAAAAAAAAAAAAAAAATCACCACTTAGCACACAGGAATGCTCTGGGTCAGCTAAATCAGCTGCAGACTCTGGTTGAACAGTGAAACAGGATCTGAACCCACTTCTACCACTTCTACCTGGTGTTAGAGCCAGCCAGCCTTTCCCTAGCCTCTTCAAATTTTTTTTTTTTTTTTTTTTAGATGGAGTTTCACTCTTGTCACCTAGGCTGGAGTGCAGTGGCACGATCTCAGCTCACTGCAACCTCCACCTCCTGATTTAGTGATTCTCCTGCCTCAGCCTCCTGAATAGGTGGGACTACAGGCATGCGCTACCACACCCAGCTAATTTTTATATTTTTAGTAGAGACGGAGTTTTACCATGTTGGCCAGGCTGGTGTTGAACTCCTGACCTCAGGTGATCCACTAGCCCTGGCCTCCCAAAAGTGCTGGGATTACAGGCGTGAGACACTGTACCAGACCCCAAAATTCTTCATAAGCACCTTCATCTACAGGAGACTTGATGGAGGAAGAAGAAAGGTTGGATGGGAACTGATGGCACCACAGTGTCCACTAACATGTCCCCTCTTCAATTCAGCAAAGCTTTTTTCTGCTTTGAAGCCTGCTGAGAGCTGCTCCCCACTCTAGGGGTGTGAAAGTCCCAGATTCCCTCCTTAGAGCCCCCCCAGAATCACAAGAATGAGGTTGATAATGGCCTAAGACCACAATCCCAGCTTGGGGTTCCTTCCTCATCTCCATTTCACAGGGGGTGTGGCCAAGGTGTGGTAACTGGCCAAGTTTGCTAAGGGAAATTCCATGGCAAATAGAATTGATCCCATCAGTAAATGCCCAGGGAGCCATCCACCTTCTCCCGTTTTTAAAAAAGATAAACAACAGCATCTAGACTCTTAGGCAGTTTCCTAGAAAAATAGTGATGTTAAAACTGAAGAGTCATAGGTGCTTAGGATCCCACCTAGGACTTCCCCAAAGCCTGTCCATGACTTTTGCCATATCTGCTTACCTCACCTCCTTAGTGTTTGACTTTAAATTAACTTACTTTTGCAAAACTTTAATAAAGAAATTCTATCAGTATTCTAAGTGGTAAACCAGTATGGCTTTCCAGAAACAGAAGGTAAATAAAAAATAAATGTAATGACAACGAACCAATGCTGGCTTAGATACTCCTGCTTGCTGGGAGGTCTCTCTCTTCTACAAAGGGAGATTCACAGGTGTTAGAAAGGTGTTAGAGACCTACCAGCCCCAAACTGAGCCTTTTTCCTTCTCCCAGACTTAATTAGAAGGAAGAATTGAAAAGGAATAACTTAAAAAAAAATTTTTTTTTTAAGTCAGAGTCTTGTTCTGTCACCCAGGCTGGAGTGCAATGGTGTGATCTCAGCTCACTGCAACCTCCACCTCCTGGGTTCAAGTGATTCTCCTGCCTCAGCCTCCTAAGTAGCTGGGATTACAGGTGCCCGCCACCATACCCAGCTAATTTTTGTATTTTTAGTAAAGAAGGGGTTTCACCATGTTGGCCATGTTAGCCAGGCTCGTCTCAATCTCCTGACCTCAGGTGATCCACCCACCTTGGCTTCCCAAAGTGCTGGGATTACAGGTGTGAGCCACCATGCCTGGCAGAAAAGGAATAACTTTCAAGAAGATGAGATTGAGGTTCCCTTTCTGAGGGGCCTGGCCCCGGGAGCAAGCACTGGGCTGTGTGCCACTGAGTACCTGCTCTGCTTGCCTACATGGATGTCCTGAGCAAGTCCCAGCATCCCTCAGAGTCGCACCTGTAGGGTAGAATGAGCTGTTGTTCTTGAGAACTCCTCCAGCCCAAGCTCTAGTTATGTTACTTGATTACTCCTGAGGAGAAATGAACCCCTCCCGACCTCCCTAAAGCTGGCAGGGCAGAGGCCTGACTCCCTTGCAAGACACATGAGCCCATCCCCATTCCACTCCCAACACTGCCGTGGTCTGGGCCATGCCGACTCCTCCATCGTGAATGCTTCCGATCCAGCACAGCAACCTGGTGAGCACCGTGCCCGGAACATCGCAGGCATGCCGTCACCCATCGGTTGAATGAACAAATCAATGAATACTTTCCCACTTGCTCCACACTGCCTGGTCTCTGCATCAGCTGGTCCCTTTGCTTGGAATGCCCTCTCTCCCTTTCTTGGTTTCCAAGCTGTTACTCATTTCTTAAAACCTGCTTAGATGCAGCCTTCTAAGAACTTTCCCTGAAATTTCCCAGAAGAGCTAATCACTCATTAATTCAACAAGTATCTATTGAGTGCCCATCATATGCCAGGCATGATGCTAGGTGCTGAGGAGACAAGAGTGAGCAGGGCAGACAAGAGTTCTTCCCTCTTCAAGCTTCTATTCTCAAAGCTTCCTGGCATTCAGCTCTGGTTGCACCATAGCAGTTATCTGTCTGTGCCCAGAGCTCCCAGACTGCACGGGAGCTCCCAGCTTCAGTCATCTTGGTGCCCCAGCGTACGACCCTCAGATTGACAGGCAGTGGGTTGCACTGACAACCACCAGACAGCCTTCCCCACCCCCAAGAACTGGGATTTATGGAGCAACCAGAGCAGGAACAGAAGCAGTGCCCGCCACCATTTGCTGAGCCCCTGAGAGCCCACTGTGTGCCAGGAACCTGACCTACATTCTCCACTGCCCTGACAGTCCACTCTAAGTCAGTGACCGTGAACTGGGACTCCACCCTGGCCCTGCAGGCCACACTTCTTCCCAGAGGCCCCCAGCCCTATGGGAGCCTCTTCCCAAGGCCGGATTCCAGGAGCCTCCTCATTCTTAGTCCAGCTCTGCGAACCCCCATCCCCCCAGCACTGGCCTGGCTTCCTGGAATTTGTCCTCCTAATTGAAACCAAACACCGGGGCTCCTCAAGGGCTGTGCCTCAGAGGCCCGGTGGGTTTTTCTTTTCCTCCCTCCACCCTTCTCCAGCTGGGGGTGGGGTGCTCAACCCTAGGCAGCATGTGGGGAGGGGCAGTTCCCCTGCAGAGAGTGGGGTGAGACGCACTCCCTGCCTCTGGGGTCTGAGTTAAACCTTCTCCAAGGCTGGAAGGCTATAGACCAAGCTTGTCCGACCGGTGGCCCACGGACCACACATGGCCCAGGATGGCTTTGAATACAGCCCAACACAAATTCGTAAACTTTTTAAAAAACATTATGAGATTTTTTTGGTGGTGGTGGGGGGGCAATTATTTATTTATTTATTTAGTGTAGTTCATCAGCTGTTGTTAGTGTTAATGTATTTTATGTATGGCCCAAGACAATTATTCCTCTTCCAGTGTGGCCATTGGAAGTCAAAAGATTAGACACCCCCAGTACAGAGAAAGGGCAAGGCAGCAAAGGAGGGGGAGAGAGTGGGGGTGGCCTGTTCAACCTGGATCAGCCTAGAAAAGCCAGGACTGGGCCTGTCTCAGGCTGAAGGCCTGGGAACTGGAAGGTGGATTTGTGAAGGTCCATTCCCTCCAGACCGACTGTATGAGCTTGGGCAAGTAACTTCACTTTCCTGAGCCTCAGGTACAGAAGTGGGGGTGCAGGGGATCTGTCTCACAGGATGATGGAGGCGTTGAAGCAAGATAACCCACGTCAGTGTCGTGTGGTCTGTGGTTGGTGCTCAAAAAGTAAACCCAGTCACCATCACTGTTACCCACAGAAAAATGGGTCAATAACGTGAGCAGAGGGTCTGTAACGTTGGAGTTGTGGAAGGACCTAATTGGAAAAGACACTCAAGGTCAATAAATGTTTGTTGAACGAAGGAATTCACTCAACTTTCAATAAACATTTACGAAGCTGAGCTCTCTCCTGCCCCAAGCCCTGAGACAGGGCAGGAGGAGGGGAGGCAGGCACTGCCCTCAAGGCCTGGAGTCTGGGCAGGGGAGGGGCGGATGGGCACACCCCTTCAAGGCGGGGACAAGCGGAAGGATCAGCACGATGGCAGGGAAGCAGAGGGCCTTGGGGGGCTACCAGGAGGGCCTGACCCAGGCGGGTAGAGACAGGGTAGTCAAGGACAGCTTTCCAGAGAAAGAGACGGGGTGACAGCTGAGCCTGACCTTCCTTGGTGCACTCATTTCAACCAGTACTTGTCATTCTGTGCCACTTGGACCCAGCTACTGCCTGAGGCATTTAGCTATGCTGGGAAAGCTGAACTGACCAGCATGGGAAGGAGGTAGCGGACCCCCCACCTCCAGCACCCTTGTTTTTCACTATGCCATCAGTGCTCCTCCCATGTGACCATTACACCTACTTGTCTGCATGTCTGTGCTGCTCACAGCCCTGTCCCACAGCATATAAGGCAAGTTACAATGTGAACCACATCTGCCATTTTGATTATTTATTTATTTAGAGACAGAATCTCCCTCTGTTGCCTAGGCTGAACTGCAGTAGTGTGATCTCAACTCACTGCAACCTCTGCTTCTCAGGTTCAGGTGATTCTTCTGCCTCAGCCTCCCAAGCAGCTGGGATTAGAGGCAGGTGCCATTATACCCAGCTAATTTTTTAATTTTTTTTTTTTTTTTTTTTTGAGACAGAGTTTTGCTCTTGTTACCCAGGCTGGAGTGCAATGGCGCGATCTCGGCTCATCGCAACCTCCGCCTCCTGGGTTCAGGCAATTCTCCTGCCTCAGCCTCCTGAGTAGCTGGGATTACAGGCACGCGCCACCACGCCCAGCTAGTTTTTTGTATTTTTAGTAGAGACGGGGTTTCACTATGTTGACCGGGATGGTCTCGATCTCTTGACCTCGTGATCCACCCGCCTCGGCCTCCCAAAGTGCTGGGATTACAGGCTTGAGTCACCGCGCCCGGCAATTTTTTAATTTTTAGTAGAGATGGGGTTTCACCATGTTGACCAGACTGGTCTCGAACTTCTGACATTAACCTCCCAAAGCGCTGGAATTATAGGCATAAGCCACTGCAACTAGCTGGCATCTGTCATTTTTAATTCTCTAGTAGCTACATTTTATTTTATTTTTTTTAATTTAATTTAATTTTATTTATTTATTTATTTATTTATTTATTTTGAGGCAGAGTTTCTGCTCTTGTTACCCAGGCTGGAGTGCAATGGCGCGATCTCGGCTCACCGCAACCTCCGCCTCCTGGGTTCAGGCAATTCTCCTGCCTCAGCCTCCTGAGTAGCTGGGATTACAGGCACGTGCCACCATGCCCAGCTAATTTTTTGTATTTTTAGTAGAGACGGGGTTTCACCATGTTGACCAGGATGGTCTCGATCTCTTGACCTCGTGATCCACCCGCCTCGACCTCCCAAAGTGCTGGGATTACAGGCTTGAGCCACTGCGCCCGGCTTTATTTTTAATTTAAAAAAATATATATATTTTAAAGACAGGGTTTCACCATATTGGTCAGGCTGGCCTCAAACTCCTGACCTCAGGTGATCTACCCGCCTCAGCCTCCCAAAGTGCTGGGATTACAGGTGTGAGCCACCACGCCCGGCTGCATTTTAAAAATAAACAGGTGATATTACTTTTTTTTGAGACAGGATCTTGCTCTGTTACACAGGCTGGAGTGCAATGGCGCCATTACGGCTCACTGAAGCCTTGAACTCCCAGGTTCAGGTAATCCTCCCACTTCAGCCTCCCAAGGTGGGACTACAGGCATGCACAACCAGGCCCAGCTAATTTTTATATTGTATGCTGAGATCGGGTTTTGCCCAGTTGCCCAGGCTGATCTTGAACTTCTGACCTTAAGAGATCCACTCTCCTCAGCCTCCCAAAGTGCTGAAGTTATAGGTATGAGTCACCGTGCCCAGCCCCTGAAATTACTTTTAATAAGTTATACGAAACTCAGTATATCCAAAATAGTGTAAACATGTAATCAATAATAATAACTTCTTTATATTTTTGAGACAAGGTCACTCAGGCTGGAATGCAGTGGCGTGATCATAACTCACCGCAGCCTCATCCTCCTGGCAACCCTCTCTCCTCAGCCTCCCGAGTAGCTGGGACTACAGGTGTGCACCACACTTGGGTAATTTTTTATTTTTGGTAGAGATGGAGTCTCGCTATGTTGCCCAGGCTGGTCTTGAACTCCTGGCCTCAAGCCACTCTCCCACTTTGGCCTCCCAAAGTGCTGGGATAACGGGTATCAGCCACCATGCCCTGCCTAATATAAAGAAACTATTAACAAGTGAATTTACTTTTTTTTTTGAGGCGGAGTTACCCAGGCTGGAGTGCAACGGCAGGATCTTGGCTCACCACAACCTCCGCCTCCTGGATTCAAGCATTTCTCCTGCCTCAGCCTCCTGAGTAGCTGGGATTACAGGCATGTGCCACCATGCCCAGCTAATTTTTTGTATTTTTAGTAGAGACGGGGTTTCACCATGTTGACCAGGATGGTCTCAATCTCTCGACCTCGTGATCCACCCGCCTCGGCCTCCCAAAGTGCTGGGATTACAGGCTTGAGCCACCGCACCCAGCCGAATTTACATTTTTTGGTACTAAGTCTTTTGAACTCTGGCACATAGTTTACACTTACAGCACCTCAGTTTGGATTGGCCATGTGTCTTGGGCTCATTAGCCACATGTGGTGAGTGGTTGCCATACTGGATAGTGCGGCTCTTCTTGGTCAGGGACTCTGTATTTTTCATCTCTTTCTTTGCAGGCGTCCCCAAACTAGGGCCCACGGGCCGCATGCGGCCCCCTGAGGCCATTTATCCGGCCCCCGGCCGCACTTCAGGAAGGGACATCTCTTTCATTGGTGGTCAGTGAGAGGAGCACAGTATATGGCGACCCTCCAATGGTCTGAGGGACAGTGAACTGGCCCCCTGTGTAAAAAGTTTGGGGACGCCTGCTTTCGTGGCTAGACGGGTGTCCTAGGTAGAGGACGTGGCATTTGCAGCTACAGAGGCATGAAAGAACAGAATATTCAGGGAACAGCGAGCTGTTTGATGTGTCAGGTAAATCGGTGGGGAGGAGTGAGCTGTGGGGCTGCAGGTGTGCCTGGAGCCAGGTGAATAAAGTCCTTGAATAATATGCTAAGGAATTTGGACTTTGTTTATGTGGGCAACTCAGGTCATCATTTATTTATAAGCAGAGGCATGTTGCATTCAGGTTAAGGCTTCAGAAAGAGACTTCTGGTAGGCAGCCTGGAGGGTAATTGGAAGGGACAGTGGGAAGGCAAGGAGACCAGCTAGAAAGCTGATGCAACAATATACGGAGGTGAGGAGTGAGGAGGCAGTGGGGAATGCCTGGGGAGGGAGTAAGAAGGCAGAACCTCAGGACTTGGCGACTGGCTGCCTGGAGGTGGAGTGGGAAGTCAAGAATAACTCCCAAGTTTCTTGCTCCTGGTGCCAGTTTTCCGAGCCAGGACACATAGCAGCAAGGGGAGGAGGAGCAGATCTGATGAGGACCTGAAGGGTTCCATCTCGTTAAATGCTGACTCTGAGATATTAGCAAGACATCTCGGTGGACAGCAGCAGCAGCAGTTAGGATAGACTGTGCTAGAGTTCATAGATGGTAAGTGAGCTCTCTGTCACTTGTGGCATTCAAGCAGGGGCTGGATACGCACTAGCCTGGGATGTTGTAGAGGGCCTTTGTGCATCTCAGGTGAGCCGGGCCCCTTGATTTCTCAGGACGGACAGTTTCTGACTCTAGGGTTTTGCTGCATGCGTGTAGGGGATGTTCTCTATTAGTGCTTGAGTATATCTGTAATTTGGGGACCTCTGTGGTCTAGAGGTGGTTTGCTTTTTTGGACCTTAGCTCACAGTTGGAACTGGAGCAGGATTACAGGCATGATGGCTGCATGGCGGCAGAGGCTCCATCGCAACCAGCCACAAGTCACAATAGCCCCACGGTCCTGCTGGACACATCTCTAAGATCCACACAACACTACAGATCCTTGATCTTCAAAGAGCCTCCTGTCACCCCAGTTTGATTTGGGGGCAGACTGAAGTCCTTGCTCAAGGTCACAGGACAGGGCATGGCTTCTCTGAGAGGTGGGTTCATGCTAGGTCCTGGTATCATCTCCTCAAACCCCAGGGACCTCTAGTGTCTGCCTCTCCTTGCCTTTCCTTAGAACAAGAGATATTCTTTAACACACATGGAAAGAGATCCTAATTCTTTTTAATTAGGAAGATCCAAAGGGAGAAGTCAGGAGGCTGCCCCCACCCACGGCTGGGAGACTAAGTGCTCCCCAAATTACACAGCCGATGCCAGGGCTAAGGCAACAAGACCCAGCTTGATAGCTCTGTGGTAACCACAGCCAGCACAATTTTATTTTATGTTTTAACTCCTCAGTGATATATAGACCTCTCACAGGCAGGAGAAATGGCATCCAGAACTTCTCCCTTTAAAAAAAAGATTATTTTTGAACTTGCGAAACTCACCCAGTTTAATTAACCCTTTTGTCAGGAAGCTTGGTCTGCCCCAGGCTGTGTGAGAAAACTGCTTCTGCTCTGTGCGGTGAGAGTAGCACAAAAAACATGTGCCAGCTTGGGCACTCCCTTGCCCTGGGACCCGTGGCTGGCCCAGAACCTCTGCGGCACTTGGGTCTTCAATGGACAAATCACTCTATGGGCAGTTTTATGTGCTTCCTCTGGGATCTCTGTTTTTGTTTTTGTTTTTTCCTGCTTTTTTTTTTTTTTTTTGAGACGGAGTTTCGCTCTTGTTACCCAGGCTGGAGTGCAATGGCGCGATCTCGGCTCACTGCAACCTCCGCCTCCTGGGCTCAGGCAATTCTCCTGCCTCAGCCTCCTAAGTAGCTGGGATTACAGGCAAGCGCCACCACGCCCAGCTAGTTTTTTCCTGCTTTTAACATTTCAGCCTCAGGTGCCTCTTCTATAGGAGACTGTATCGCATCTCGGCACCCCTGAATCCCTGTTCCTCCCACATAGAGACAAGAGTCTCCCTCCGTGCCCAGGCTGGAGTGCAATGGTGCGATCTCGGCTCACTGCAACCTCTGCCTCCCGGGTTCAAGCGATTCTCCTGCCTCAGCCTCCCAAGTAGCTGGGATTACAGGCGCCCGCCACCACACCCAGCTAATTTTTGTATTTTGGGTAGAGACAGGGTTTCACCATGTTGGCCAGGCTGGTTTCAAACTCCTGACCTCAGGTGATCCACCCACCTTGGCCTCCCTAAGTGCTGGGATTACAGGCATGACCCACCCAGCCCAGCAACCACAGTATGTCAAATCGAAGCTCACCTCTGACCCCCTCCCACTCCCTCATATGCGTACACTAAAGGGACTGAAGAGCCCCAGCCCATCCCACCCCACCTCCCCATCTCTGACTGTGTCCATTCCTCTCTGGCCACACTGACTCTGCTTAATGTTGCTTGTATAACTGCACCTCTCTGTGCCCTCTCAGTTATTTATTTATTTATTTATTTATTTATTTAGACTGAGTTCCGCTCTTGTGGCCCACCCAGGCAGGAGGGCAATGGCGCAATCTCAGCTTGCTGCAACCTCTGCCTGCGGGTTCAAGTGATTCTCCTGCCTCAGCCTTCCGAATAGCTGGGTTAACAGGCATGCGCCACCAGGCCGCCACCATGCCGCCACCATGCCGCCACCACACTGGATAATTTTATATTTTTAGTAGAGATGGGGTTTCTCCATGTTTGACAGGCTGGTCTCAAATTCCCACCCTCAGGTGATCCGCCCGCCTCAGCCTCCCAAAGTGGTGGGATTAACAGGCGTGAGCTACCCCACCTGGCCTCTCTTAGCTGTTTAACTCTCAGCTCTGTTCTGTCACTTCCTTGGTCAGAAAGCTTCAAGGACCCCGCCTCCCAGCCTGTTCTGCAACTGTCTGATGGATAAAGCCCCAAATTCTGCCCCTCCTAGGCCCAGGGTCCCAAGACCTAGCCCAGTCCCAACCCCTTTATGTTTTCTGCGCTCCATTCATTCAATGTGCAAATATTTGTTGAGCCCTTACTATATGCCAGGAATTATGCTGGGCATTCAGGAGATTGTTGATGCACAAATGCACAGAAACCAAGTGTGTTTCCAGAGCTCCGGGGTTCAGGGGCTCTGAGGAGGGGCATGGAGTTGAGAGAGGGACTGGGCTGCCGCCAGCTTTCTTCTCACTGGTTTCCTGTTTACCATTAGCAGCTGCCCATCCCTCCTAGCGTACAAATACCCAAGTGAACCTTGGTATGTTTTCAGACCCGCAGCTCAATCACAAGCATGAAGCAGGCGACTTGAAATCCACCTTCAGCTGCCTTGCAAACCTTCACAGAAACCCCGTTAGATTCCCCCGCCCATGCTCTCCCCAGGTTCTGTCTTCCTATCCCCCTTTTGAGGACATATGTCCCTCGAAGTTTTTGTTTGTTTGCAGCAGAGGAAAAACAGCTTTAAGTGTAGAGGGTTTTTTCCTTTTTTTTTTTTTTTTTTTTTTTTAAATATTAAGCATCAGGAGACACAGCAATCTGCTTGGAGATACTGTACGTGCATAATTAATAAAATCGCATTATTTATTTATAAAGAGACACACGAGGAACGGGAGAATTAGGGCTATCCCCTTTATATATGAAGAGAGGGAGAGAGTGGAGAGGCAAAATACTTTTTGAACGTTAGATCCTTCCAGAGAAGTGTCTCTTAATATGCAATGAATAAACGGCATGTATTCCTCATCCAAGTGGTGCCCTGTGCCCAGAAGGCATCACAAAACAGAAACCTGGTTCAGGGGCTTAAAAAAGGAACCGGATCGATGTGGCGCTCGCAGTGCCCAGCATGCCGGCGTTGGGCAGCTGGCAGGAGAGCAGGAGAGAGGAGGCGCGGTGGAGGGTTTGGGCGCCGGGAAAGAGGCTTGAGAGCTAGTCTGGGGCTTCCAAAGGAGGGAGACTTGGGGCACAGAATCTCTGGCAGGTGGGGGAGAAGCGGCTACAGTCGCCCCACTGGGCACTACATACATAACCCAGATGCCAGCGAAGGGGAGCCCCTGGTTTCGATTAGCCCATTGCCAGCCAGGTCACATGAACTTGGTGGTGGTGAGGGGGTTCTAGATAGCAGCTTTGCCCTTGGACCTCTGCATCCCGGATGCCCGGGCAAGATCGCCAATATCAATAACCCAACTTATTATATAACAGCTTCGGAGACCGGGAGGCAGGGTCAGGTCCTGCCAGGCTTCTAGAGCTGTCAGTGGACCTTTTCTCTCCTCGTCTCTCTCCCTCTCCCTCTCATTTTTTTCTTGAAACATGCTTTAAAATAGAAAACAGGCTTGTGCAGGAACCAAACACACAGAGAGGGGTGGTTTGTAGGGATTTTTCCCCCCCACCTCCCTCGAGGGCAAGCAACTCCTGCAGCGCCACTCTCGGCCTTCCCCGGGCGGTGGGCTCGGCGCGGGGGGCGGTGCGGGGGGGGGTGCGGCGTCGGCCGGGGCAGCAGCCTCCGCAGGGTTACCCGGGCGCGTGCAGGGAAACGTCTCAGCAATTCCAGCGCCCGAGCGGAGCGCGCGGGGCGGGGGGCAGTGGGGGCGCGCAGCGCGGGGCACCTTGAAACCGCCGGCGGCCGCGCGCTGATTGGCCGAGCCGCCGCCTCGGCGTTCCAGCCAGGCGCCCCTCCCCCCGCGCCGTCCACCCCGGAAGGAATTTCCTCCTCTGGCGGCCGCTATTGTTGTCCACCTTCGCTGTTTGGGTCGGATCGCGTAACCATAGTATCCAAACTGTGTCCGCGCGGGGCCCCAGCCTGGGACCCCTGTGCCCCCACCCCTCCAGCCCACCCCCCACTTTTTTTTTTCTTTTTGCAGCCTACTTATCGTGACTTCATCGGACTCCGGGGAGCGGGAGAGGGGGCTGGGGCGGGGGGCAGGGGGCGGGGAGCGGGCTCGCTTCTGGCGGCCCTGACTTCGAGATGTTTTCAATTATAATTTTGTAAAAAGTCTGCTTTGTGGGTTCGGGTCTTTAAAATTCTTCCTACTTGCGCCCCTCCCCATGAAACCGTTGAACCAAACTTGAATGGGGTTTTCCTCCGTTTCCCCTTTACCGTCTAAGCTCCAAACCCTGACTTTACGGCTCACGGCCGGGGGTGGGGGAAATTCGCAGCAGGAGTCACCCCCCAAACGCTACCCTTCAGGTCGTGACTGTGACCTGGGCCCTGGCGTGGATTTGGGCTGGGGTAGCATTGCTGGTGGTGGGGTGGAAACATCACCCACTGCGGCACCCCCTACCCCCGGGCGCTTCCTGGCGGGGTTGGGGGATCCCCGGAGATTGATCTTTGGTAGGTGGTGCGGGGTGGATGCCCATCAAACATCGGGGAGGGGTGGCAGCAGAGGGATGAAAGGGAGACGGGGGACGCAGCTGACAGGTTACTGGAGAAACAAGCCCCCTCGCCCCTCGAATTTCTCTCACGGGTCTCTGAGCTCAGACATCCTGGTCCGCGCAGGCAGCCCGAGCCGAATGCCTGCTCCCAACCCCGGCCAAAAAAATAAACCACAAACAAAAACCCTGTCCCCAGAAGTGCATTCGGCTGGGAGAGGTGGGGAGCCAGCAGCCAGTCCGCACCGAGCCGGCTGCGCGCAGCGCGGGAGCCCCCGGGTTGGGGCCGGCAGCGGGGGGCGGTGTGTGTGCGGTGGGCGGGGGGGGTGTCCAACATTCCCAGAACTCAAGTATTCTCCCGGTGCTGGGCCGGGCGGGGGCAGTGACTGCCACGGCCCAAGTTCGGGGCAACACTGCCCCCTAGGGGTCGCCGCCGGAGGTTTGCAGCTGGGGCTGGCGAGGGGTCTGGAGGTTTCTTTGGGTCTAGCCCTGGGCCCAGGCACTTTGGCCCGCACGTTTCACCGGCCAGCGGATCCAGGGAGTACCCGGGCAGGACTACCATGATTCCCTGGCCGACCAGTGACAGGCCAGAGGAGAAATTTCAAGTGCCAGTTCTGGGAGCTGGGGAGATACGGTAGTAGGGTTTGTATTTTTGCTCTAGAATTTAAAACTTTGGAAGACAGTTTCCCATAGGCTCTCAGTGTTGGATGGGAACTTTTAAGATCATTGACTGAGTCCTCTCATGATGCAGTTGGGGAAACTGAGGCCCAGAGAAGGAAATGATTTGCTCAGGGATATGGGGTTTGAACCTGTCCGCCCAGTTGTCATCTGCGGCCCTATGGCTTTTTCGGGCTCACAAAGTCCTCTTTGATTCTTCTGACACCCATGGCTTGCTGTCAGAGAGGCATCACCGCTCTCATTTTACAAATGAGAAATTAGAGAGGTCTCAACTTGCTCCGTCAGCCCATCTTTTAGCCCAGCCCTCTAGACCATAGGGACTTGGCGGACTTGGACCTTCGGGTCAATTAGCAGGCCAGCCTTCCGCTCTGGGGCACTATGGTGTTCTATAGTCCTCCCTGCCAGACCCGGGTGGAGGTGGCTGCTCCAGGCTGGTGGCGGGCGGGTGTCATTTAACAGCAGGCTTGAGTTTGCTGAAACCTAGGCTCTTGGCCTCTAAACAGCTGCCATCACTGGGCCTCAGTTTCACCATCTTTAGAATGGTTGGTAGCAAGCGGATGAAAGTGTCTGGCATCTCCCAGTGGTTGGGGACACTGTACGGCTCCGCCTCTTTGGTCTGCCACGCCCTCTCCTTCTCTCCTTCCCTTCTCGGTTGTGGTCTGCAGGCTGGCTTCCTCCCACCTCCCTTCCTCCCCCCTGCAGGGCTCCTGCAGCCGCCCCTCCCTTCCCTCCCCTCCCCTGGCCGGTGCAGAGCTGATTGCGGGAGGAAGCAGTGGGCCTGGAGCCAGCTGAGTGTCAAGTCAACCCCTGGGGAAGACGGGGTGAGGGGGCTGCTGGCTGCTGCTGAGGCGCTGTCAGAGGCTGCAGCTCTGCGCTGGCAGGGGCAGAGTCCCTAGGATTTATTTGTGTCCAAGGTAACTGGTGTCCAAGCTTGCTGCTAGCTTCCTCCCTGTCCCTAGAGACCAGAGAAACTGTTCTGGGAGTCATCTGGGGTTCTCCCTCTCCCTCACTGCTCACGGACAGTCAGGTACCAAGTCTGGACCTTTCTCCTCTTAAATATCTCCTCTTATTCCCTTTTCCTGATGGGAGCTATTTAAGGGGAGAAATGCCCAGAGATCAGATCACTGTTCCCTGATCTCCCAGGGGCTAGCTCTCAACTGGTCCCTCCAGGCCTTACTCCAACACTGTCTGGGAACCTCTCCTGTGAAACCCGGCCTGGCCCTGCCTCCCGCTGCCCTCCTGGCCAGCCCTCTGGGACCTGGGCCTGCCCGCCTCTGCAGCCTCATTTGCAGACTTTCTCTGACACAGACTTTCTGTCCTGGTGACATTGCATGTGACTTCTGGAGCCTGCCATGCTCCCTGGGGTTCCGTGGGTCATCGGTCAGGTCCTGCCCAACCTCAGGGACACTGATGTGGATAACTTCAGCCCTTCCCTGCAGAAAGCACACAGACTCATGGGGGAGACCCCCCCCCACCTGGTCACGGAATGATTATTGGCAGAATGGGGTCTTTTTTTTTTTTTTTTTTTTTTTTTGAGACGGAGTTTTGCTCTTGTTACCCAGGCTGGAGTGCAATGGCGCGATCTCGGCTCACCGCAACCTCCGCCTCCTGGGTTCAAGCAATTCTCCTGCCCCAGCCTCCTGAGTAGCTGGGATTACAGGCACGCGCCACCATGCCCAGCTAATTTTTTGTATTTTTAGTAGAGACGGGGTTTCACCATGTTGACCAGGATGGTCTTGATCTCTCGACCTTGTGATCCACCCGCCTCGGCCTCCCAAAGTGCTGGGATTACAGGCTTGAGCCACCGCGCCCGGCCCCCAGAATGGGGTCTTAAGAGGACCCTTACCCTGGGGGAAAATCAGGGAAGACTTCCTGCAGGAAAGGGGGCTTATGCTGAGTCCAGAGAGAGGAGTAGAGGTAAATGGGGAAGACTCCAGGGAAAGGGAGTGTGGTGTGCAGGCACAGTCCTGAGAGAGCAGGACTGCTAGGGCAGTGACAAGACTGTAGCTGAGGTGTAGAGAGAGCTGAAGCTGGAGGGAGGCAGGTTCAGGTAGTCTGCGTGTGTTGGCCTGAACCGCCAGGACTTCCACGTGCAGGTCACCGGGGACCACAGAGGGCCCTGAGCTCTGGGCTGGACTGCGTGTTGGGAACACTCTCCCTCTTTCAACCAGGACCTGGGGATGCAGAAATGCCTTTTTTTCAGGGGATGGGGACGGAGTCTTGCTCTGTTGCACAGGCCGGAGTGCAACGGCACGATGATTTCTGCTCACTGGAATGTTGTCCTCCTGGGTTCAATTCTCCTGCCTCAGCATCCTGAGTTGTTGGGACAAAGGTGTGTGCCCCTACACCCAGCTGATTTTTTTTCTTTTTTTTTTGAGATGAAGTGTCACTCTTGTTGCCCAGGCTGGAGTGCAGTGGCGTGATCTCAACTCACTGCAACCTCCGCCTCCTGGGTTCAAGCAATTCTTTTTTTTTTTTTTTTTTTTTTTTTTTTTTTTTTTTTGAGACGGAGTTTCGCTCTTGTTACCCAGGCTGGAGTGCAATGGCACGATCTCGGCTCACCGCAACCTCCGCCTCCCGGCTTCAGGCAATTCTCCTGCCTCAGCCTCCGGAGTAGCTGGGATTACAGGCACATGCCACCATGCCCAGCTAATTTTTTGTATTTTTAGTAGAGACGGGGTTTCACCATGTTGACCAGGATGGTCTCGATCTCTCGACCTCGTGATCCACCCGCCTCGGCCTCCCAAAGTGCTGGGATTACAGGCTTGAGCCACCTCGCCCGGCTTCAAGCAATTCTTTTAGCTGAGATTATAGGCACCTGTAGCTGGGATTATAGGCACCTGTCACCATGCCCAGCTAATTTTTTGTGGATTTTGTTGGGGGGGGGGATGGAGTCCCACTCTATCACCAGGCTGGTGTGCAAATGGCAAGATTGGCTCACTGCAACCTCCCCCTCTCAGGGTCAAGCGATTCTCCTGCCCAGCCGGGAATACAAGTGTGCACCACCACGCCCAGCTAATTTTTGTATTTTTAGTAGAGACAGGGTTTCACCATGTTAGTCAGGCTAGTCTCGAACTCCTGACCTCAAGTGATCCACCTGCCTCGGCCTCACAAAGTTCTGGGATTACAGGCATGAGCCACCATGCCCAGCCTTTAATTTTTGTGTGTTTAGTGGAGATGGGGATTTACCATGTTGCCTAGGCTGGTCTTGAACTCCTGATGGCAAGCAATCCCCCTGCCCTAGCCTCCCAAAGTGCTGGGATCATAGGCGTGAGCCACTGCGCCTGGCCCAGAAATGGTTATTTTTACCTACCCAGCCTGTCTTCTTATTTCCTGCCTCATTCCAGAAAGGATCTAAAAGGGCACCAAAGAAGAATCAGATCTGGTTCTTGCCTTCAAGGAGCTTGCAGACTGGGGTAGGTAAAGGATAAGGTGGCTCAAGGCAAAATGAAGAAAGCACAGAGAGAATTTTCTAAAAGGTGTACCTGGGCCAGGGATGGTAGCGCATGCTGGTAATCCCAGCACTTTGGGAGGCTGAGGTGGGAATATTACTTGAGGACAGGATTTTTAGACCAGCCTGGGCAACATAGTGAGACACTACCTCTACAACAGTAAAAATAAAAAAGAAAATAGGTCGGGCACGGTGGCTTACACCTGTAGTCCCAGCACTTTAGGAGGCTGAGGCAGCCAGATCACGAGGTCAAGAGATCAAGACCATCCTGGCTAGCTGGGTGCAGTGGCTCAAGCCTGTAATCCCAGCACTTTGGGAGGCCGAGGCGGGCGGATCATGAGGTCAAGAGATCGAGACCATCCTGGTCAACATGGTGAAACCCTGTCTCTACTAAAAATACAAAACATTAGCTGGGCATGGTGGCGCGTGCCTGTAATCTCAGCTACTCAGGAGGTTGAGGCAAGAGAATTGCTTGAGCCCAGGAGGCGGAGGTTGCAGTGAGCCGAGATCGTGCCATTGCACTCCAGCCTGGGTAACAAGAGCGAAACTCCGTCTCAAAAAAAAAAAAAAAAAAAAAAAAAAAAAAAGACCATCCTGGCCAACATGGTGAAACCCCGTCTCTACTACAGATACAAAAATTAGCTGGGTGTGGTGGTGCACACCTGTAGTCCAAGCTATTCGGGAGGCTGAGGCAGGAGAATGGCTTGAACCTGGGAGGTGGAGGTTGCAGTGAGCCACAATCTCGCCACTACATTCCAGCCTGGTGACAGAACAAGACTCTGTCTCAAAAAAAAAAAAAAAAAAAAATGACAAGACATACCTGGAAGCCCTGTGGGCTGGGAGTGATGGCTCACACCTGTAATCCCAACACTTTGGGAGGCTGAGGCAGGTGGATCACCTGAGGTCAGGAGTTTGAGGCCAACATGATAAAAAACCCTTCTCTACTAAAAATAAAAAATTAGCTGAGCATGGTGGTGCATGCCTGTAATCCCAGAACTTGGGAGGCTGAGGCAGGAGAATCGCTTGAACCCAGGAGGCAGAGGTTGCAGTGAGCGGAGATTGCACCACTGTGCTCCAGCCTGGGCGACAGAGTGACACTCCGTCTCCAAAAAAAAAAAAAAAAAATCTCTTATTTGGCTCCTGTCTGTTCTGGTGGCTGCTCCATCTCTGCTCACCTGTACCCCTCTCATTCCCTTTACTCCAGCCAACTGAATTATTTACGGTTCCCCCAATATACCACATTCCCTCCACCCAGCGGGCTGTGGCCAGTGTTGTTTGCTTTGCCTTGGATTCTGTTCTTCAGGGCTCTCCTCTGTCTTTCTTCATTCAACTGTGGCCTGTCAGGCATCACTGCCTCCAAGAAGCCCTCCTCGATGCCCAAATTTGGGTTTCATTCCTCCTTTAAACTGCCATTGTCCCTTGTGCTTCGAGCATAGCACCCATCCCAACATAGTTTAGTCATCCTCAGGAGACTGGCATCCTCCATCTCTGATTTACCCTGGGTCTTCTGTAGATCATACATGACAGGGCTCTGAGTAGGTGCTCAGTTAAGTTTTTGTTGTTGAAGACTGTGCATAAGCTGCTGCGAATTATAATAGCAACAGACATTTACTGACTGCTTGCTGTGGGCCAGGCACTGTGCTAGCCACTTGTCATATGTTCTTTTTCCTCTTTATTTTATTTTTATTGTTTTGAGACAGAGGTTTGCTCTTGTTGCCCAGGCTGGACTGCAATGGTATGATCTCAGCTCACCGCAACCTCTGTCTCTTAGATTCAAGCGATTGCCCTGCCTCAGCCTCCCAAGTAGTTGGGATTACAGGCATGCGCCACCCTGCCTGGCTAATTTTGTAATTTTAATAGAGACGGAGTTCCTCCAAGTGGGTCAGGTTGGTCTCGAACTCCCGACCTCAGGTAATCCACCAGCCTCAGCTTCCCAAAGTACTGGGATTACAAGGGTGAGCCACTGCGCCCGGCTTCGTCTTTATTTATTTATTTTGAGACGAAGTCTTACTCTGTCGCCAAGGCTGGAGTGCAGTGGCATGAAATCTTGGCTCACTGCAACCTCTGCTCCCCGGGGTTCGAGTGATTCTCTTGCCTCTGCCTCCTGAGTAGCTGGGATTATAGGCACCTGCCACCGCGCCCAGCTAATTTTTATATTTTTAGTAGAGATGGGGTTTCACCATCTTGGCCACTTGGCCAGGCTGGTCTTTAATTCCTGACCTCGTGATCCACCTGTCTTGGCCTCCCAAAGTGCTGGGGTGACAGACATAAGCCACTTCGCCCGGCCCCTCTTTATTTATTTATTTTTTTTAGAGACGAGGTCTTTCTGTGTTGTCCAGGCTGGTCTGTAACTCCGGAGCTCAAGCAGTCCTCCTGACTTGGCCTCTCAAAGTGCTGGGATTATAGGCGTGAGCCACTGTGCCCGGCCCGTTCTCCTCTTTCACAACAACCCTCTAAGGTTGACATTGTCCCATTTTGTAGATGGGGAAACTGCAGCTAAGACGGGAAATGACTGTCAAAATGACAAAGCTATTTACCAAAACTCGTCCAATTATCTGAAGTTAGGATCTATGGATGTAAATTATACCTCAATTTTTAAAAAGAAAAAAAGCCAAGAGAGCAATTAAAGCATAGAATATTCCTCATGTTTGAAAAAACACTGAGAAATAGTTTTTTTGTTATGACAAAAGAAAAAAAGCAGCACAGTTGGTGAGAGGCCAGGACTTGACACGTGACCTGTCTCTAAAGCCCTCGTTGGCCAGACCTGACTCTAGTCCCCTGTGCCTTCAGGAGGGCCCAAAGAGGCTTCCCAGGCGAATGGCGTCCTTACAGGTGTGGGGGGCCCATCACGCTGAGAGAAGGCGTTTGTGGCGCGCCAAGGCCAGAAGCTTAGTCTGACATGGTGTCATTGTCAGATGCATGAAGGGGAGTAGTGGTGAGGTGAGACTGCCCAGATCAGCTGGGTCCAATTGTGGAGGGCACTGAACGCTCAGATAGAGTTGGAATTCGTGTCCAGGCAGATGGGAGCCATTGGCTCCCACAGAGCACTGACCTGAGCTGGTTTTTTTTTTTTTTTTTTTTTAAGACGGAGTTTCGCTCTTGTCACCCAGGCTGGAGTGCAATGGCGCGATCTCGGCTCGCCACAACCTCCGCCTCCTGGGTTCAGGCAATTCTCCTGCCTCAGCCTCCTGAGTAGCTGGGATTATAGGCACGAGCCACCATGCCCAGCTAATGTTTTGTATTTTTAGTAGAGATGGGGTTTCACCATGTTGACCAGGATGGTCTCGATCTCTTGATCTCGTGATCCACCCACCTCGGCCTCCCAGAGTGCTGGGATTACAGGCTTGAGCCACCGTGCCCGGCCCGAGCTGGTTTTAGAGGAATCGGTGCTTTGTAGGTGGAGGGTGCTGGTTGCTGGCCAGTTTTTGTTGGTCTGGATTTGGAGGGGCCAGAGCTGAAGGTAGGGGGCAGCCAGGGCACAGGGACTCACAGGAGGAAGGTGGAGGCTGAGTCCCAGCAGGCCCAGTGATACCGGAGGCCGCAGCATCAGATGGAGGGACAAAGCCCACGCTGGGTTTGCATTCGGCAGAGATGGTACTGGGGTGAACTCAGGTAGGGAGGAGGCCAGCACGGTGACCAAGGCCTGGGTCAACACCTGGCCTTTCCACTCACTTCCATAGCTGTGTGGCCTTGGACAATATCAGCCTGTTTTCTCTGGAAAAGTGACATACTAATAGTACCCACCTCATGGAATTTTCCCAAATATTAAATGAGCTGATATGGTGCTGTAAGTGCTGTGCCTGGCTTATAGGAAATGTGTAACACGTGTTGGGTTTTTACCTTCCTCTCACCCCTCCTATCCCTAGTCTCCTCTCTCCGTGAGTGCTGACTCCAGCGAATCTCACATGTGACCTTAAATATATGGGCATCTCTGCTGGATGCGGTGGCTCACGCCTGTGATCCCAGCACTTTGGGAGGCCAAGGCGGGCAGATCACCTGAGGTCAGGAGTTGGAGAGCAGCCTGGCCAACATGGTGAAACCCGTCTCTATTAAAAATACAAAAATTAGCTGGGCGTGGTGGTGGGCGCCTTTGATCCTAGCTACTCAGGAGGCTGAGGCGGGATGATCACTTGAACCCAGGAGGTGGAGGGTGCAGTGAGCAGAGATGGCGTCACTGCACTCCAGCCTGGGCAACAGAGAGACTCTGTCTCAAAAAAAAAAAAGAAAAGAAAGGTGAAAGATGTGGTGGTGTTTTGGGTGCTGTAGGTCTCCTGTGGCTTTTCCCCCCCACTCAGCTCCAGGTGTTTCAAGATCTCAGTGTTGTTTCCAGTTGCTGTAGTTTCCCGCTTGCTCCTTCACCTATCTTTCTTATCCGTTCTCTGGGTGATGGACATCTCTGCTGCCTCCCATTTCCTCCTCTCACAAACGAGAACTTGGCAGAGCACTCTTGGATGTGTCCCCTGCGGACCCGTGTGA
The DNA here is from genome assembly GCF_048565385.1 of Saimiri boliviensis. NCBI lineage: Eukaryota > Metazoa > Chordata > Mammalia > Primates > Cebidae > Saimiri > Saimiri boliviensis. Next base: position 52,987,755 of record NC_133459.1, read on the forward strand.
GGACTGCCCTGGGATATGCAGGGTGCAATTGCTAGGTGTGGGACGTGCACATACTTAATTGTGCTCAGGATTTCAAGAATGACAGAATCATTTTGCATCCACCAGTAGAACATGAGGGTTCCACCTCCCCACATGCCTGCCAGCACTTGGTATTGTCCATCATTCTAATTCCTGCCACTATGATGGGTTTAAGTGCTAATATATGCATTTGTGTTTCTTAGCTTCTTAGTGAGTGTTGCCCAACAAGTCTATGAAGAGCTACTTATACTCACTAATAATCCAGAAATTGCTTGTTATTCTGTGAGTTATTTTTATGTCCTTCGCCCGTCTTTGGTTGGGTTTCATCATGTTTTCCTGCTGGGTGCTCCACAAACAACTGCCATTGAAGGCAGCCTCTTGGAGCAGGCCAGTGCTTTGGCTATGGGTGGTCAGGTTGGCTTCATGGGCCTGAGGTTGGGCAAATGCTCCACCTTGATCCAAATGGCATCTGTCATTTGAATTGCTGTCATTTCATAAACCTTTCCTGAGTGCTTACTCTACGATGGGCACTGTGCCCCCAGGACCCAAAGGAGTCAGGCTGCTCCTGCTGCTAAGAATTCAGGCTGGGGCCGGGCGCGGTGGCTCACGCCTGTAATCCCAGCACTTTGGGAGGCCAAGGCAGGCGGATCATGAGGTCAGGAATTTGAGGCCAGCCTGGCTAACATGGTGAAACCCCATCTCTACTAAAAATACAAAAATTAGCCAGGCGTGGTGGCACATGCTTGTAATCCCAGCTACTCAGGAGGCTGAAGCAGGAGAATTGCTTGAACCCAGGAGGCAGAGGTTGCAGTGAGCTGAGATTGTGTCACTGCACTGCAGCCTGGGCAACAAGAGCGAAACTCCTTTTTTTTTTGAGATGGAGTTTCGCTCTTGTTACCCAGGCTGGAGTGCAATGGTGCGATCTCGGCTCACTGTAACCTCCGCCCCCTGGGTTCAGGCAATTCTCCTGCCTCTCAGCCTCCTGAGTAGCTGGTATTACAGGCACAAGCCACCATGCCCAGCTAATTTTTTGTATTTTTAGTAGAGACGGGGTTTCACCATGTTGACCAGGATGGTCTCGATCTCTTGACCTCGTGATCCACCCGCCTCGGCCTCCCAAAGTGCTGGGATTACAGGTGTGAGCCACTGCGCCCGGCCAACTCCTTCTTAAAAAAAGAAGAAAAAAAGAATTCATAGTGCAGTGAGGGAGACAGACTAGACAGAGCAGAGTTATTGTAAAGATTAAATGAGATAGTGGATACAAAGACCTTCTCTAGAGACCTTGTCCTGCTTGATGGTCCTGGCTTGGACAGGGGAAGAAAACATCCATCACTGCACCAGGGAGTCCACACTAACCTACTAAGCAGACTAAGGAGCCAGCTCTGAACTTGGAAGACCCTTGGTTTGTGCTGAGCATCCAGATGGGTGCCTGTGCCTGAACTCAGGGCAAAGAACCCTAGAGAACCGCTTAGCTTAGCTGACAATAACTTGAATTGCAGATGGCATTGGGAGGAAGAGGTGGAGGAGTGAGCTGCAGGCCCAGACAGGGAGGGAGGAGTAGATAAGAGATCAAGTGAGGTATGCAGAGTGAAGAGGCCCAGGCAGAAACCTCAGCCATGAACAGGGATGTCTAATATTCCATTTCAATTCACTCGAGTCCCTCCTTTGTCTCCTTAAGTCCTTAGCAGAATACGCATGCCATCACTTGCCTTAGGTGAGCATTTGTGGGAACTGAGGAAGGATCGAGTTTCTGTGGAGGTCACCTGGCTTGTGACAGAGTCAGCACCCACAGGATGGTGAGAGAGTCCAAAAGTTGATCAAATATAGCAGAAGCAGGAATCTGGAATCAGAGGTGATCATGGAAATATAAGTCAGCTGCTGGGGGCTTTGTGGAGATGGGGAGGTGTTCACTTGCAAGGGTGAGGGGAGGGTTTGAGGTGGTCTTATTTAGATCTAAGCGGATTTTTAGCAAAGTATATTTTCCAAAAATGGTCGCAATAATATCCCTCATCTCGCATGCTCGTCTTTCAACATGACTTTGACACTGCCATCAAATCAACAGGCCGGGGCTCTCCTCTCTTTGAACCTGGGTGGAACTTCAAGATTGCCTTGACCAACAGAGTGTGGCAGAAGTGACACTATTTTTATGACTAAGGCTAGGTCATAAAAACGCTCTGTATTTCTGCTTTGTTCTTTTGGGAAATTCACTGTGGAGGAAGCCAGCTGCCAGGGAAGCACTTTGACTGCTCTGGAACCGCCATGCTGTGAGGAAGCCCAACAGAGTTTAGAGAGATCACATGGAGAAGCCCAGAAGCTAGGTGAAGAGACAGGTGCCCAGCCATCCCCAGCTGCCCTGGCCTCTGCTCTGCCACCTCCAGTCACACTGTCTGACTGCAGTGTATGGGAGGCCCCGTGCTAATTCCTAATCCACAGAAATCATGAGGGATTCAAAAATGACTGGTTATTTTAAGTCGCAAAGTTTTGGGAAATTTGTTACACAGCAGTAGATAATCCAAATATGTTTGTATTTATTCTCTCATCAGCCTTTCCTGGTAGACTCTGATTACTGTTTTCCACTCTATTTCTAGCACTTAGTTTGAACCATACTAGGTGCTCCACAAATATGTGTTATATTGTCGCAGGAGCGGCCACAGGAAACATCTCTGGGACACCGAATATTGGAGGAAGGAGTTTATTCAGCCGGGAGCCAGGTGGCATATTTGCCTAATATCCAAGCTCCCCTAACAAAAGAAGGTTCCTTCTTTATATAGGCTTATACTTTAGATGTTACATGTGGGAGAATCTTAGGTTCGTAGCTTAACATATGAAAAGGGTCTCTGTTTACAGTCTTAGGAATTACATATGAAAAGGGTTTCCGTTTACTGTCTTAGGAATTACATATGAAAAGGGCTTTGGTTTACAGTCTTAGGAAGGAAAAGGGAAAGTTTACAGTCTTAGGAAAAGGGAAGTTGATCTGAGGTGCCTGAGTCTCCCTCTTCAGTATAAATGAATGAAAGTGAACAGACTATATCAGATGGTGTTAGGGGGAACCAAGGGGACTGTGGGAGTCAGAGGGAGCTCCTAATTTTTTTTTTTTTTTTTTTTCCTGAGACAGAATCTGGCTCTGTTGCCCGGGTTGGAGTGCAGTGGTGCGATCTCGGCTTACTGCAACCTCTGCCTCCTGGGTTCAAGCAATTCTTCTGCCTCAGCTTCCCAAGTATCGGGGATTACAGATGTGTGCCACCACGCCAGGCTAATTTTTGTATTTTTAGTAGAGAGGGGGTTTCACCATGTTGGCCAGGCTGCTTTCGAACTCCTGTCTTGTGATCTGCCCTCCTTGGCCTCCCAAAGTGCTGGGATTACAGGCGTGGTCCACCGCACCCAGTAGGGGCTCCTAACTTGCTGGGAAAGACCCAGGGAGCAGAAGCACACAGGAATGCAGGAATAGCTGTTCCTCTTCTCCAGGTGCTTTTTGTTTGTTCATGCCCACATGACACTTCCCGGTCATGGACAGACCCATCCCCCCCCCACCCCCGTCCATTTGGGGGTCTTCTTCCCTGCCCCTTCTTCTGCTCTCTTTCCTCCTTCCCTGTCTGGGCCTGCAGCTCACTCCTCCTGCCTCCTCTGACTCTGGGTCTGGCTAGAGATTATTAAGTCAATGGGGAGGGAGGAGTTGACAAATAGACGTCCAGTAATTGAATTTTTTTTCTCTCTCTCTTGCTCTCTCTCCACCCCCCAGAGAGCGGGAAGAATTAGCTCTCCAGACAGTGGTTTTCCCTGCTTCAGGAGCTCTGGTGGTTGCACCCCCTCCCCCACCTAGATGAGCAGGAAGGAGGGGCAATGGCAGGCAAGAGCCTCCGAGGCTCCTCCAGAGCTAAGCCTTCTACAGAGGAGGAAACTGAGGGCCAGGGAAGCACAAGACTTGCATCAGGCACTCAGGAGGTTAGAATCTGGTTGGGACTAGAAGGGAAAAGCCACCTAGGCCAGCTGTTGCACTGCCCCAGGAAGGCAGGGAGTGGGGACTGGGAAGCGTTCAGTGTCCTGCAGAGACACTGGGTCTGGCCAGTTGCAGAGAGCCTGGGGCTCCTGAGTCCGTCGCAGGAGGCAGTCCCTTTACCACAGCAATTGGTTGGAGTGTCCTTGGCTGGGAGCCGGCGGAGTTGGTAGGGGCCAGCCTGTTGCTCTGCAGATCCAGTTGCCCTGCAGACCTGGCTGTGAACAGGTCTTTTTTCTCATAGAGCACCCTCTAGGGGCGCAGGTGGGGGCAGCCAGCTTAGTTCTGACTGTGGGCAGAGGGGAGGAAAAGACTGAAAAATAATTGGCCACAGGCTCCAAGTCTCATCATGAAAAATGGAGATGGCAGTTTGGATCTCACAGGGCTGCAATGAGTCAGGGAGGGCACTGGCACTTAGTTGGCCTTCAGTCAACAGTGTCTGTTACTGCTTCATCGTGGAGATGAAGATACCGAGGCTCCTAGGAGGCCCCGGTTCTAGGTCGCAATCTAGCAAGTGGCAATGCCAGGATTCAAACCCCTGGGGTCCTGGGGCTCCCAAGGCTTCTCTCCATATGGGCGACTCGGCTCGGGGCGAGGAGTTAGGGGAGGGGGAAGGCGGCGGCGGGTAAGGGTGCAAGGCGTGGCTCGGCAGGGCAGAAGGGAGGCGGGCGTTCTGGACCCGCACCCAAACTCCCGCCGCCGCCACCGGCCCAGCGGGGGTGGGCGCCGCGGCCCCGCCTCGTGGAGCGGCGGCGGCTGTCGGTCTCCGGGAGCGCTTGATTTATTAAGCTAATGTTCTAGCACATTTTCTCCATCCCGTAATGAGCTCTTTCCACCAGGAGGTGTCTGCAGAGCGACTGCGGCTTCCGGCTGCTCCAGGAGGGAGCAGGACCGGCGGGCGGGCGGTCTGCGGAAGGTTGGGCACGTCTGGTCGCCCGGGGAGGGGTGGGGTTGCAAAGTCTGGGTAGAAAAATCACCCCTGCTGGGGGGCTTAGGAGGGGAGGCAGCAGGTCTGTTCCACCGCGCTGCAACCTGGGAGCGAACCCCACACTTACCCCTGTGCCATCCTGCCAGCTTCCCACCAACCTCAGGGAGCCTGAGAGGGACAGCTGCCGGCATCCTGGCCGGATCCCTTATCCCCTCCAACCACCCACCGCACCCTCAGCTTGTGAGGACGCCGAGCTCAGCCTGCCTGACGCCTGCCTGTCATCTCCCCAGGGCTGGCCTTTCTGTGCCTTCAGGCATCAGTTATGTCCTTCGCAGCCAGACAGATCTAGGTTCAAGTCCCAGCCTAGCCACCTTCTAACTGTGACCTCCGGGCAATCTCTGGGCCTTAGTTGCCCATTTGGTGGGGTTGTGAGGATCTGTGATAATGTATGGGGTACTCTACACAGTGATAACCCTGTTGATGTTGGGATGGACCTGCTGGGTGCGTAACCCTGACCCCGCCCATGGGTCAGAGCAGAGAGACCTGGGTGCCATATCCCGACATCGGCAGCCCGAGCCTGCAGCCCTGACCTGCGAACAGCCCCACGTACTGTCCCTGCCGGGCAGGGACAAGACGTGATATGTGGGCTTTAAAAGACCAACTTCGTTTTTCCTCAACAAATTCACATCTTCCAGAGCCTGGACTTGCTGGTGGGTTGGGGGATCTGCTCAGCAGTAGAACTTGGTGTTTGTTCTTCTTTCTCTTTTTTTGAGACAGAGTTTCACTCTTGTTGCCCAGCCCTGAGCACATTGGTGCAATGTCAGTTCACTGCAGCCTCCGCCTGGTGGGTTCAAGGGATTCTCCTGGCTCAGCCTCCTGAGTAGCTGAGATTACAGGCATGCGCCACCACACCCGGCTAATTTTTTGTATTTTTTAGTAGAGGTGGGGTTTCACGGTGTTGGCCAGGCTGGTTTCTCCTGACATCAGGTGATCTGCCTGCTTTTGTCTCCCAAAGTGCTGGGATTACAGGCGTGAGCCAGCCCAGCCAGTGCTCGTTCTTGTGTTTTTTAGCTTTTTTTTTTTTTTTTTTTTTTTTTTTTTTTTTTTTTTTTTAAGATGAGTCTGGCTCTGTAGCCCAGGCTGGAGTGTAGTGGTCTGATTTTGGCTCACTGCAACCTCCACCTCCTGGGTTCAAGCAATTCTCTTGCCTCAGCCTCCCAAGTAGCTGGGACTACAGGTGCAAACCACCACATCCAGCTAATTTTTGTATTTTTTTTTTTTTTTTTTTTGAGACAGAGTTTCACTCTTATTACCCAGGCTGGAGTGCAATGGCATGATCTCAGCTCACCACAACCTCCACCTCCTGGGTTCAGGCAATTCTCCTGCCTCAGCCTCCTGAGTAGCTGGGATTACAGGCACACACCACCATGCCCAGCTAATTTTTTGTATTTTTAGTAGAGACAGATTTTCACCATGTTGACCAGGATGGTCTCGATCTCTCAACCTTGTGATCCACCCATCTCGGCCTCCCAAAGTGCTGGGATTACAGGCGTGAGCCACCGCGCCCGGCCCTAATTTTTGTATTTTTAGTAGAGATGGGGTTTCACCATGTTGGTCGGGCTGGTCTTGAAGTCCTGACCTCAGGTGATCCAACTGCCTCCGCCTCCCAAAGTGCTGGGATTACAGGTGTGAGCTACTGCACCTGGCCTGTGTTTTTTAGCCTTTATTGCTGTGTTTTCTTTCTTTCTTTCTTTCTTTCTTTCTTTTTTTTTTTTGAGACGGAGTTTCTATCTTATTACCCAGGCTGGAGTGCAATGGCGCGATCTCGGCTCACTGCAACCTCCGCCTCCTGGGTTCAGGCAATTCTCCTGCCTCAGCCTCCTAAGTAGCTGGGATTACAGGCACGAGCCACCATGCCCAGCTAATTTTTTGTATTTTTAGTAGAGACGGGGTTTCACCATGTTGACCAGGATGGTCTCGATCTCTTGACCTCGTGATCCACCCGCCTCGGCCTCCCAAAGTGCTGGGATTACAGGCTTGAGCAACCGAGCCCGACCTCCACTTTCAATCTCTTTCTCCTCAACTTCACCTGTGCCCCTGCTCCTGGCTTCAGACTTGCACGCCTCAATTTCCCCCAAAACTCCAGTTAATGGGGATTTTATGTCAACAGCGTTGTTTTCTGACTTTTGCTAACACTTGAGTGTTTGCTAGTTAACAGGCATTAAGTACTTTCATATATGAACTCAGTGAATGCTTACCACAGCCCCTTGAGGTGGGTGCCATGCTCATCATCCCCACTTGACAGATGAGGAAACCAACTCCAGAAATAACCAGCCCAGTCTTCAAACACAGCCAGTTGGTAGCAGGCGTGGGGTTGAAACTGAGATGGTTCTTGAGAGTCCCCACTCCAGACTACTGTTAGAAGCGGCACGGTGCTCCTGTCTGCCTCTCGGAAGGCAGCCTCCCTGGAATGCGAACAAGCCCTGGGAACTTGTTCCTCCACCTCCCCACCACACTCCAAATGGCTTTTCATAGTGTTTCTTCCAGACACATATGGTGTTTCTTTCAAACTAGACATGTTCGAGAGAGCAAAATTTCCTCCATTTTATTACACATTTAACAGAAACCAGCTTAACTGGCCAGGCATGGCGGCTCACATCTGTAGTCCCAGCTACTCAGGCAATGGAGGCTCGCTTGAGCCCAGGAATTCCCGGCTGCAGGGAGCTATGATTGTACCAATGTACTCCAGCCCCGGTGAGAGCAAAACCCTTGTCTAAGAAAGAAAGAAGAGGAAAGAAAAGGAAGTAAAGGAAGTAAGTAAGAAAGTGTCAGAGGTGCCGGGTGCGGTGGCTCAAGCCTGTAATCCCAGCACTTTGGGAGGCCGAGGTGGGTGGATCACGAGGTCAAGAGATTGAGACCATCCTGGTCAACATGGTGAAACCCCGTCTCTACTAAAAATACAAAAATTAGCTGGGCATGGTGGTGCGTGCCTGTAATCCCAGCTACTCAGGAGGCTGAGGCAGGAGAATTGCTTGAATCCAGGAGGCGGAGGTTGTGGTGAGCCGAGATCACGCCATTGCACACCAGCCTGGGTAACAAGAGCGAAACTCCGTCTCAAAAAAGAAAGTGTCAGAGGCGTGTGAACCAGAGCAACTCCATCTTTTTTTTTTTTTTTTTTTTTTTTTTTTTTTTGCAACTCCGTCTTAAACAGAAACTGGGTAAAATGAGGCTGAAACCTACCGGGCTGCATTCCCAGACGGTTAAGGCATTCTAAGTCACCCGATGAGGGAGGAGGTCAGCACAAACTACAGGTCATAAAGACCTTGCTGATGAAACAGGTTGCAGTAAAAGAGCCAGCCAAAACCCAGCAAAACCAAAATGGCCATGAGTGACCTCTGGTCTTCCTCACTGCTACACTCCCACCTGCACCATGACAGTTTACAAATGCCATAGCAATGGCAGGAAGTTACCGTTAAGGTCTAAAAAGGGAAGGCATGAATAATCCACTCTTTGTTTGGCATATAGTCAAGAAATAACCATAAAAATGGGCAACCAGCAGCCCTTGGGGCTGCTTTATGGAGTAGCCACTATTTATTCCTGTACGTTCTTAATAAACTTGCTTTCACTTTGCACTGAGGACTCGCCCTGAATTATTTCTTGCTCAAGACCTAAGAACCCTGTCTTGGGGTCTGGATGGGGACCCCTTTCCTGTAAAAGGAAGGAAGGAAGAAGGGAGGGAAGGAAGGGAGGAGGGAGAAAGGAAAAAAGTAGGAAAGAAAGAAATAAAAAGGAAAGGCTAGGTGCGGTGGCATATGCCTATAATCCCAGCACTTTGGGAGGCTGAGGCTGGCGGATCACCTGAAGTGAGGAGTTCGAGACTACCCTGACCAACATGGAGAAACCCTGTCTCTACTAAAAATACAAAATTAGCAGGGCATGCCTGTAATCCCAGCTACTTGAGAGGCTGAGGCAGGAGAATTGCTTGAACCTGGGAGGTGGAGGTTGTGGTGAGCCAAGATGGCATTGCAATCCAGCCTGGGCAACAAGAGGGAATCTCTGTCTCAAAAAAAAGGGCCGGGTGCAGTAACTCATGCCTGTAATCCCAGCACCTTGGGAGGCCAAGGCGGGTGGATCACCTGAGGTCAGGAGTTCAAGACCAGCCTAGCCAACATGGTGAAACTCCATCTCAAAAAAATAAATAAATGAAAGAAAGAAAGGAGGAAAGAAAGGAGTATGTTTAAAGGAGACAAGAGCCTCCCGGCTCTGGGGAACCGGGTCTGGAGAAGGCCGGGGTAGGCTGCCAGGCAGAGGTGCCTGGATGCGTTTTGTGTCTCGGTGTTCCTCTTTCTTTTCCTTCTTCGTGCTCATCCTTTTCATTTGCCTCCCTGCAGCCTGGTTTCTTCTGTATTTTCTGGGCTCCAAGGGGACCATAAACTCCCCTGGAGCATTTAGACACATTCCACATCTCGGAAGCTTTATTCCCAGGGTAAGAGAGATAGTCCAATTGGCAGAGTGTGGGCCGGGGTCCATCTGAATCCCCTGTCATGGGGGAGGTCGGGTGGGGTACACACAGGAGAGGGGTGGCAGTGAGCTGAGCAGGCAGCTTTGAAAGCACCCACCATGGGCATGAAGAGCCTGGGCACCAAACTAAGAAATTGATTTTTGAGGTGAGGAGAGTTTTTTTTTTCTTTCTTTTTTTTGAGACGGAGTTTCACTCGTTACCCAGGCTGGAGTGCAATGGCCTGATCTTGGCTCACCACAACCTCCGCCTCCTGGGTTCAGGCAATTCTCCTGCCTCAGCCTCCTGAGTAGCTGGGATTACAAGCAGGTGCCACCATGCCCAGCTAATTTTTTGTATTTTTAGTAGAGACGGGGTTTCACCATGTTGACCAGGATGGTCTCGATCTCTCGACCTCGTGATCCACCCGCCTCGGCCTCCCAAAGTGCTGGGATTACAGGCCTGAGCCACCGCGCCCGGCCCTGAGGCGAGTTTTAAGCCAAGAAGTAGCAGAATTCAGCTTGCAGTTTGGCTAGCTCGCAGTTTTGGTGGCTCACTTGGGGTGGAGGAGGGCTGGAGGGGTCAGCGGGAACACAGCAAGAAAGCTGCTCCTTCTGTGTGACATGGTGTTTGGGGACACAGAGTCCCCTGAGGAGGAAGCAGCTGCCACCCTCCTTCACTCTGGGCCATTTTGGCTCCCCGCACCCGGGCCTGCTCTGACTCATTCATCAGCTCATTCTGCGCACTTGCGGCACAGCAGGCCCTGTGCGGGGGGCGGAGGCCTTGTCCAGGAGCTCACTGCCATGGGGGAGACAGGACAGGGACACAAACTTGAAGCACACCAGGAGGTTCATGTGCAAGAAAGGAGGGTCAGAGGAGGTGCCACAGGAGACCCGAGGGGGCCAAAGTCAGTCGGCGGTGGGAGCGAGGGCCTGGGCCATATTTCGCAGAGTTTCCATGCAGGCCTGGAAAAACAGGAAGAAGTTGAAAGCATGGAGGTGAGTGCAGGGCTTTCCAGGTGGAGGGATGGCACAGGCTAGGAACAGAGCTGGGAACGTTTGAGGCACGGCTGGGGATGCAGGCAGTTCTATTGCAGGATGTGTGCGGTGGAGCGATGGACAGAGACTGGAGGAAGGTAGGGACCTTCCTCTGAGGATGCTCCTCATGGAACATTGTATTTTATTTCATTTTTAAGAGGTGAGATCTTACTACGTGGCCCAAGCTGTAATGCGGTTGCTATTAACAGGCACAGTCATAGTGCACTATAGTCTTTGACTCCAGAATTCTCCCGCCTCAGTCTCCTGAGTACCTGGGGCCACAGGTGTGCACCACCACGCCTAGCTAATTTTTGTATTTTTGGTAGAGATGGGGTTTCACTTTGTTGGCCAGGCTGGTCTCAAACTCCTGACCTCAAGTGATCCACCTGCACTATAATCCCAAAGTGCTGGGAGTATAGGCATAAGCTACTGTGCCCAGCCTCCTCTTTTCTCTTTCTAAATGGAAATATCATCCCTGTTGATGACATATATTTACTGAGAAAACCCCAGACAATATGAAGCAAGCATAAGTCCTCTGTGACCCCATTCCCTGGCCATAACCATTATTAAATGTTTGGTTAGTCTGGGCGCCGTGGCTCATGCTTGTAATCCCAGCACTTTGGGAGGCTGAAGTGGGCAGATCATGTGAGGTCAGGAGTTTGAGACCAGCCTGGCCAACATAGTGAAACCTCATCTCTACCAAAAATACAAAAATTAGCTGAGCGTGATGGCAGGCATCTGTAATCCTTGCTACTTGAGGGGCTGAGGCAGGACAATCACTTGAACCCAGGAAGCGGAGGTTGCAGTGAGCCAAGATGGTGCCATTGAACTGCAGCCTAAGGGACAAGAGTGAGACTCAATCTCAGAAAAAAAAAAAAGTTTGGTTAATGTCCCAGTTCTAACTGCCATCCAGATTCCTGCCAAGATGCCTGCTGTTCTGAGGGCTATCTCAGTAACTTCCTGAGAAATCTCCCTGTTTGGTTAAAAATAGGTTCATGCTTTTTCTTCTAGGTGTGGTCAAACTCAAAAAATAGGAGATTCTCCCCCTACCTGCAATCTACCCACTTCCAACCTACCTACTTGAGACTGGTTGCATAGCTTGTAGCATTTTCATTCAAGATAAGCTCAGGAACAAGGTATAATGTCCCGGCTTCTGCTGGTTCTTGGCATTGCCAAAAGTGGAGGCTGGACAAGAGGGCTCTGTTTTTCCAGGTTCCTGGCTTGATTCCTTGGATGGTGGGGAGGGAAGGAGGAAGAAGATCTAAATTGCATAAAGAAGCAGCAATAACACCAGGCGTGGTGGCTGACACCTGTAATCCCAGCCCTTTGGGAGGCTGAGGTGGATGGATCATCTGAGGTTAGGAGTTTGAGACCAGCCTGGCCAACATGGTAAAACCCTGTCTCTACTACAAATACAAAATTAGCCGAGATTGCAACACTGCACTCCAGCCTGGGCAAGAGTGAGAAGCGCATTTTTGGGTCTGGTCAAGCCTTCAGGTAACCGCAGACCTGGCTGACATCTGACTGCGGCTGCATGGGAGGTGCCAAATGAGAACTGCTGGGCTTCCTGAAGTCCTGACCAAGGAAACTTGGAAGCATAACAAACAATTGTGTTGAATCACTAAAATTCGACATTATTTGTTGCACAGCATGTGATAACTGCACACCCCCTTAGATCAGGCTGCTATAGCAAAATACCTTAGAGTAGGGTACTTTATAAACAACAGAAACTTATTGCTCAAAGTTCTAGAGGCTGGGAAATCCAAGATCAAGGGACCAGCTGGTTTAGCATCTGGTGAAGGTTCTCTGCTTTAAAGACAGTGCATTCCTGCCACATCGTTACATGGTTGAAGGGACAAGCTAACTACCTGGCGTCTCTTTTGTAAGGACGCTAATCCCATTTATGAGGGGAGAGCCCTCACGACCTAATCACCTCCTAAATGCTCCACCTCTTAATGTTATCACGCAATATTACAGATTATGTTTTAACTTCTGAATTTTGGGAGAGGAAAAACATTCAAATCTAGCACCCCTATTTCCAAATACCCTAGAGGAAGATGACCCTTGAGTGGGAGAGGGTGGGAGGCAGATGAAGGGGATAGAAAGATAGGGTTCCCCGGGGAAGTGGAAGTTGCAGTGAGCCGAGATTGGGCCACTGCACTCCAGCCTGGATGAAGAAGGAAGAATCTGTCTCGAAAAAAAAAAAAAAAAAAAAGAAAAGAAAGAAAGGTAGGGTTCCCGTATCCACCATGAAGCTGGGGAAGAAACCCAGGACTCGATCAGCCTGGACCCCTTTGCCACAGTCCTCACCAATGTTGGGTTCATGTAAGAGCGTTCTGCAAAGTTTCCTAGGAGGGGAGACAAGTGAAAATTCCTGCAGCATAATTAAGCCAAAGTTACATTATCAGAGAAAATATGTAGACACAGTGAGGATTTTCAACAGGAAACTAGCTTTTGAGGTGTGGGATGTGTCTGACTTTTTAGATGCGTGCAGGGAGAACAAACTGCGACCCATACTCCATGGCCTCCTCTGTCACCACCCACGGGACCCAAAGCTTCTGCCTCCCCTCAGCAGACAACCTGGCAGAGAAGAAAATGCCTTTAGGCTGGGCGCAGTGGCTCTCGCCTGTCATCCCAACACTTTGGGAGGCTGAGGCAGGCCGATCACCTGAGGTTGGGAGTTCGAGACCAGCCTGGCTAACATGGTGAAACTCTGCCTCTACTAAAAATACAAAATTAGTTCAGCGTGGTGACAGGTGCCTGTAATCCCAGCTACTCAGGAGGCTGAGGCTGAAGAATCGCTGGAACCCGGGAGGCGGAGGTTGCAGTGAGCCAAAATTGTGCCATTGCACTCCAGCCTGGGCAAGAAGAGTGAAACTCCGCCTCTAAATAAATAAATAAATATAAATAATAAAATAAAATGCCTTTCACTTAGAAGATGCAAGGAACTGTGAACTCACGACTCAACAGGTGATCTGGGACATTTGGGACTTGATGGGAGCAAAGGAAAGGAAGGGAAGAGGCCTGGACTGGAGGAATGGGGGGGGGGGTAAAAACAAAAGACGTGGGGAAGAAAGGCATTTGAAAAAAGGGGTACTTGAAAATCACCTATCTAGATGAATCCCTTCAGACTTCCCTTACCCTCATTTTGTAGAATAATAGGGGGGAGGGGAGCACTTAAGTTGTGTTTTCCCATAAACAGATCCCACTGCAAAGATTAGAATGCAAGCTTCCTTGGGAGGTGGTCCCAGGAAGCACTGTGGGAGAGGGGCAAGTGAGTTGGGGAAGGGAAGACAGTGATGAAGGGTGAGTGATCACTTGTCACCATGTTGGGTCTCTGGATAAAACAGACCCCACTTTGTAAACCTACCCAAGAGGCAAAGACGCTGGGGTATGTATCCTCCAACTCCCACTGGTCGTTGGTGAGAGCTGATTCTGAGCCCTTCTGGCCTGCCCTGCAGCATACCTGGGGTGGAGAGAAAGCCCCCACCGGGAGATGTGGTTGCAGGCTTTCAGCTTGTTCTAGAGTGAAGGCACGCTGTGGTCCTGATGCTTTGCAGAGCAAGCTGGCTCATACCCCAGTGCCCAGCCTTGGAGGCCTTTCCCACCCAGTCTGTAGGCCTGGAATCCCGGCTGCAGAAAGCAAGGCCTGAGGAAGGCGGTATGTCCAAGAGTGGATGCTTGGTGAGCCCTGCTGGATGCTTGCTTCGGGGACGGGCTCAAGGTGGAAGTTAAGTCAAATTGGCTCAAACCCTGACTCAATCCCTTCCTCTATAATTTTTCTTAGGAATATCTCCTTTCTCAGCCTTAGCTGCAAATTAGGGTGGATAATACCTACCCTGCTTGCCTTTAAAACTTAGAACCCTTGGCTGCGCTTGGTGGCTCATGCCTGTAATCCCAGGACTTTGGGAGGCTGAGGCCAGCGGATCACTCAAAGTCAGGAGTTCAAGACCAGCCTGGCCAACATGGCGAAACCCCGTCTTTAAAAAACAAAAACAAAAACAAAAAAACCCACAAATTAGCTGGGCATGGTGGCATGCGCCTGTAATCCCAGCTACTTAGGAGGCTGATGCAGGAGAATTGCTTGAACCTGGGAAGCAGAGGTTGCAGTGAGCTGAGATCACGCCATTGCACTCCAGCCTGGGCAACAAGAAACTCAGGAAAAAAAAAAAAAAAGGAGAGAGAGAGAGAGAGAGAGAGAGAGAGAGAGAGAGAGAGAGAGAGAGAGATGGGATCACATGCCTGTAATCGCAGCATTTTGAGAGGCTGAGGCAGGCAGATCACTTGAGGTCAGGAGTTTGAGACCAGCCTGGGTAACATGGTGAAAACCCTGTCTCTATAAAAAATACAAAAGTTAGCCGGACATGGTGGTACGTGACTATAGTCTCAGCCACTCAGGAGGCTGAGGTGGGAGAATCACCTGAGCCTGGGAGGTGGAGTTTGCAGTGAGCTGAGATGGTGCCACTGTACTCTATCCTGGGTGACAGAGCCAGACCCTGTCGCAAAGAGAGAGAGGAGAGACGGGGTCTTGTTCTGTCGGCCAGGCTGGAGTATAGTGGCACGATCATTGCATAGGGTTTTTCCATGTTGCCCAGGCTGGTCTTGAACTCCTGAGCTCAAGTGACCCTCTCGCTTTGGCCTCTCACAGTGCTGGGATTACAGGCAAGAGCCATCGTGCCTGGCAGGTTTTTTGTTTTATTTTTTGCTTAGAAGATTGTGTGTGAGACCCATCAGTCCAGACCAGGGGAATGCTCTGGAGTGTTTCCTGAAGAGGTGAATATATGAGTCACCTGACTTGTGATCTCATATTATTACTTTGGTGAATGGACATGAGAGTAGCTAAAAAGCGAGGCTGGAAGAGTTTGTAGAATTTTGCTGGGAAAAGTTCTTTCTTTTCCTGAGGGAAGGCCAAAGCCTGCAGTCATGATGGAGATGGAGAAAGGCATGAAGGGCCAGCCCAGGAGCCCAGGAGAGGAGGCTTGAGAGAGGAGGTGAGGGTCCCTTGCAGGGAGCTGCAAGGACTCAGGTGGGCTTCCCAGCCCAGCCCCTCCCCACTGCAGCAGAGAGAGGGAGCCTAGAACAGAAAGAGCCTGGCCTCTCCAGCTGACAGCCCGTTCAAATGCTTGCTCTTCTGGTGACAGAGCCTGTGTCACTCTGTCTGTCTACCTCACCTGGCTGTGAGCCTGGATCAAATTCACCTTGTGTCTGGAGCTGCCTGGCACAGAGGAGGCCTCAGAACCAACTCATGGAGTAAGGTGGCTGCTGACGGGGAGAGTCCCTTCCCAGCGAGAATGGCATTTGCGTTAGAGTCCCAGTTACATGTCTCTCTCTTCTATCCATCTTCTTTCTCATCAGTATTCATTTTTTCTTCTCAGCCCTGTGGAACGAAGCCTGTAAACAGCCCATTTTCACTCCTGAAGCAGTTGGTACCCCACGAAAAGATGATTTCCTCCGAAGCAGATGAAAACCCCCTTTCCCTCCCCTGGCTCCTGCAGCCTGTGGTCATGAAGGCAAAGGAATCAGCCCTTCCTCTGCCACTTCCCAGCTGTGTGGTCCTGTGCAAATGTCTTAGCTTCTCTGAGCCTGTGTTTCGTTTCTGTAGAGTGAAGATGATTCATTATTTGTGAGATTATTTGAGGATTAAATAATACTGTATGTGGAAGGGCTGAACACAGTGCCTGGCACAAAGTTAGGTGCAGTAAAAGAGAATCCCCTTCTTCCAGGCTCCAGCACTGAATTAAGAACGTGGATTGACCTCACATGATCTCACATGCCCATTACTTGTGTGTGTCCGTGTGTGCATGTACCTGTACATTGTACCCGCTATGTTTGTGTGCACCTGAGGGTGGGTATGTGTAAACAGACTCATGCGTGTATCTGTGTTCTTGTCTGTGCACATGATTGTGTGTGTGCGTGTGTGTTTTCCCAGCACCATTAGTAGGAAACTGTAATTATGTTTTATGGCGGCAGCAGCAGCAGCGACAGCAGTGGCAGCGGCAGCTCTGTTCCCCCAGCCATTAAGCTGCCTCCCCCCACTCATCTGGAAGTGGGGAGCTGGAGCCACTGCCCGCCCTCCCCATCCCTGCATGCTGCATGAGCACCCAGCCACCCCACTCCCTCACCATATGCCTGTCTTTTACAGTTCTTTGGTGCGTGGTGCTCATCAAGTGGCTAATTAGCTAAATGAATTAATTGACATCCATACGTGTAATTAGCAAATGGTTATAAGCAGCTATTCTCCTTGGGATGTCTAAAATTCTAAGGGTCAGATGCTGGGAGGGTTGCTTTAGTGAGTAAATAAGAGATAAGAGCTGCCAGGGTAAGTGCCTGGGAGGCTCTGCGAACTTGATGGCCTGGCTGTGGGGGGATGAGACCCAGGAAGGAGGGAGGAGGTGCTTACCAGCCTGGTGGGGGAAACTGACTCCATGCACCAGGAATCAGGAGCCTCAGCTTCTGGCTCCATTTATGTGACTTTCTCTGTGACCTTGAGTAAATCCCTTCTCCTCTCTGGGTCACAGTCTCTGCTTTTGATGGGGATGGATGGGACCAGCTCCTCTCAGGACTTTCCCTGCTCTGATATCCTTCCTTGTGTTAAGCCAAAGTTTCTAATAAGAAACAGGGCTGTGTAGAGACGGGATGAAGTGCCCCTTTCTTTATTCCAGGGCACACCATTACTATGCTCTCCCACTTGTAGGTGTTGGTACCTGCTGTGCCCCTGCTCCTAATGCCTGCTCCACCCTCTCTGCCTCTAAGATTCCGTAGAGCAGCGCTGTCCAGTAGAATGTTCTGAAATGACGGAAATGTTCTATGTCTCTGCTGTCCCATATGGTAGCCATGAGCCACATGTAGCTGTTGGGTCCTTGAAATATGACTAGCGCAACTGAGGGGCTGAATTTTTAATTTATTTACACTTAATTCATTTAAATTTAAATAGCCACATATGGCTCTTGGCTATTGTATTGGGCAGTGCAGCTGGAGCTCCTTTAAGATCCATTCATTCATTCATTTGCTAATTCATTCATTCATCCAACAAATATTTTTTTAGTATCTGCTGTGGCCAGGCACTGGGGAGACTATTGAGAATAAGCAGGCATGACCCTTGCCCTCATGAAGCATTTGTTATAGGGAGGGATAAGAGAGAGGAGAGAGAACAAGAACCAGACAAAATAATTGGATGTTTAATAAAAGCCAGGAAAGAAAATGATAAGGGGCTGAGATGGAGAATAGAAAGCCTGGGGCAGTAGATGGGGCGGTCAGGAAAGGTGTCTCTGAGGAGGAGCCATTTAAGCTGAGACCCCAGGGGTGAGAATGAGCCCTCCAAGGAGAGTGTGTGTGTTTGTGTGTGGGGGTGCGGGAGCTGCTCCAGGCAGAGGGCTCAGCCGTGCTGAGGTGGAGGCAGGGGAGAGCTGGGTGGGTCTGAGGAAGTCAGTGGGGTTGCAGTGTAATGAGTGTGGGGCGAGGCCAGGAGATGAGGGGCAGGGGCCAAATGAAATACCATGGGGAGGATTATAGATTTTGTTATAAGGGCCGCAGAGGTTGCTAAAGGGTTCTAGACAGGGGCACCTCTTCAGAAGTTGACCCGGCTGGCGGCTTCCTAGGGCTTGGTTGGAGGAAGCCCTAAATGAAGGTGGGTGATGGTCATCTAGGGAAGGGGAACTGGCCAGGGTGGTACAAGATGCCACTGCAGGGGCCAGGCACGGTGGCTCACACCTGCAATCCCAGCACTTTGGGAGGCCGAGGTGGGCGGATCACTTGAGGTCAGGAGTTTGACCTGGCTTGCGTGGTGAAACCCTGTCTCTACTAAAAATACAAAAAAATTAGCGGGGCATGGTGGCACATGCCTATAATCCCAGCCACTCCAGAGGCTGAGGTGGGAGAAGCCCTTGAACCCAGGAGTCGGTGGTTGCAGTGAGCTGAGATTGTACCACTGCACTCCAATCTGGGTGACACAGAACAAGACTCTGTCTCAAAAAAAACAAAAAACAAAAACAAAAAACAAACAAAGGCCAGGCACGTGGCTCACGCCTGTAATCCCAGCACTTTGAGAGGCTGAGGTGGGTGGATCATTTGAGGTCAGGAGTTTGAGATCGGCCTGGTCAACGTGATGAAATCCTGTACTAAAAATACAAAACTTAGCCGGGCGCGGTGGCTTAAGCCTGTAGTCCCAGCACTTTGGGAGGCCGAGGTGGGTGGATCACAAGGTCAAGAGATCGAGACCATCCTGGTCAACATGGTGAAACCCCGTCTCTACTAAAAATACAAAAAATTAGCTGGGCATGGTGGCACATGCCTGTAATCCCAGCTACTCGGGAGGCTGAGGCATGAGAATTGCCTGAACCCAGGAGGCGGAGGTTGCGGTGAGCTGAGATTGTGCCATTGCACTCCAGCCTGGGTAACAAGAGTGAAACTCCGTCTCAAAAAAAAAAAAAAAAAAAAAAAAAATTAGCCGGGCGTGGTGGTACACACCTGTAATCCCAATTACTTGGGAGGCTGAGGTGGGAGAATCACTTAAACTTGGAAGGTGGAGGCTGCAGTGAGCCAAGATCATGCCACTGCACTCCAGCCTGGGTGACACAGCAAGATTCTGTCTCAGAAAAAAGCCAAAAAACACAAAACAAAAAACCTTTGTTGGATTTGTTGAAAAAAAAAAAAAAAAAAAAGATACCACAACACCTCTACCCGGAAGGTGTCCCTGGATTCCCTGGGCTGGATCAGGCTCCTTCCTGTGCTCCCGCCACCCCCAGGCCTGACTGTGTCATGGCACTTTCACCCCTTGCTGTCACCATCTATTAAGGTCAGAACTACCAGATGTGGGCCTTCCCCGAGGTGGCTGTGTCCCATTCTGTGTCTCCCCCTTTCTCAGCCCAGGCCCTGGTGCAGAGCCATGCTCAGGGGACACAGCTTCTCCCCAGCTCGGCCTGGGGGTGCTCCATCTCCTTCGAGGAGGCTGCCTGGGAAGCTAGCAGTGATGGTGGGAGAGAGGACCTTTGCCCACTCTGCAACCCCAGGCCCCTGCCGTCTCTGCTACCTCGCCTGCCTCGTGGCGGCACTTTAGAGCTTACAGAGCCTCTTTTCCATTTGTGGCCTCAGCGACTCCCCAAAAGCCCTGAGATGGAGGTGGAGATGTCATCCTTCCCCCCTCTTACAGATGAGCAAACAGGAGCCCAGAGAGGCCAAGTGCCTAGGCCTAGAGCAGGGCCCCTCAATCTCTCTGGAGGCTACCAAGTAAGGAGGTTATGTGTACAGCTTTGGGGTCAGACAGCCTGGTTTGAATGCTGGTGGTTAATTTCTTAGCTGTGTGACTTCGGCAAAGTACTTAATCTGTGTGAGCATGAGTGTCCTCATTCATAAAATGGGGAGAGTAAGTGCCTTTATGTTTTGGGGTGGTTGTGGGGCATGTGAAGTGCTGAGGGGAACACCTGTCACATGAGAAACATTTAGTACTGGTGGCAGTTGCTATTTGGGAATCTGGCAGGAGTACAGAACTCCCCCACAAAATGCACATAGGGTCTCAGAAGGTTCACAGAACCCCTGCAGTCCAGCCATGATGCCTTGGGAAACATGGACCCCGGGTTAAGAAAACGTAATGAGAAAGACCTATATATGATGCAGCTAAAGAAGTGTCTAAGGAGGGCCGGGCGCGGTGGCTCACGCCTGAAATCCCAGCACTTTGGGAGGCCGAGGCGGGTGGATCACGAGGTCAAGAGATCGAGACCATCCTGATCAACATGGTGAAACCCCGTCTCTACTAAAAATATAAAAAATCAGCTGGGCATGGTGGCGCATGCCTATAATCCCAACTACTCAGGAGGCTGAGGCAGGAGAATTGCCTGAACCCAGGAGGTGGAGGTTGCGGTGAGCCGAGATCGCGCCATTGCACTCCAGCCTGGGTAATAAGAGCGAAACTCTGTCTCAAAAAAAAAAAAAAAAAAAAAAAAAGCAGTGTCTAAGGAACATTATAAAATGTCTAAGGAGTAAAAGCCATGCAAAACCAGCATGGAAAAAAGTGAACACTTAACTGAAGGGCATTAAAAAGACTTAAATAAATGGAGAGGAAGACTTAACAATGATAAAGGTATAAATTCTCCTTAAATTAAGAGATAAATATATTTAATGCAACTCCAATCTGATATTCCAACAGGGATTTCTGAGGAATTTGACATACTGATTCTGAAATATGTGTATAAGAATAAAGATCTAGGCCTGCTTCGGTGGCTTATGCCTATAATCCCAGCAATCTGAGAGGCTGAGGTGGGTGGATCACCTGAGGTCAGGAGTTCAAGACCAGCCTGGCCAACATGGCGAAACACCATCTCTACTAAAAATACAAAAATTGCCAGGCGCGGTGGCTCACGCCTCTAATCCTAGCACTTTGGGAGGCTGAAGCGGGTGGATCAGGAAATCAGGAGATCGAGACCATTGTAGCCAACATGATGAAACCCTGTCTCTACTAAAAAATACAAAAAAATTAGCTGGGCGTGGTGGTGTGCGACTGTAGTCCCAGCTATTCGGGAGGCTGAGGCAGAAGAATTTCTCCAACCTGGGAGGCAGAGGTTGCAGTGAGCCAAGATTGCACCATAGCACTCCAGCCCAGGTAACAGAGTGAGACTCCATCTCAAAAAAAGAAAAAAAAAAAAAAAAAAAAAGGCCGGGTGTGGTGGCTCACGCCTGTAATCCCAGCACTTTGGGAGGCCGAGGTGGGTGGATCACGAGGTCAAGAGATCGAGACCATCCTGGTCAACATGATGAAACCCTGTCTCTACTAAAAACACAAAAAATTAGCTGGGCATGGTGGCACGTGCCTGTAATCCCAGCTACTCGGAAGGCTGAGGCAGAATTGCCTGAACCCAGGAGGCGGAGTTTGCAGTGAGCCGAGATCGCGCCATTGCACTCCAGCCTGGGTAACAGGAGCGAAACTCCATCTCAAAAAAAGAAAAAAAAAAAAAAAAGAAGGCCGGGTGTGGTGGCTCAAGCCTGTAATCCCAGCACTTTGGGAGGCCGAGGCGGGTGGATCACAAGGTCAAGAGATCGATACCACCCTGGTCAACATGGTGAAACCCCGTCTCTACTAAAAACACAAAAAATTAGCTGGGCATGGTGGCGCGTGCCTGTAATCCCAGCTACTCAGGAGGCTGAGGCAGGAGAATTGCCTGAACCCAGGAGGCGGAGGTTGTGGTGAGCCGAGATCGCGCCATTGCACTCCAGCCTGGGTAACAAGAGTGAAACTCCGTCTCAAAACAAAACAAAACAAAACAAAACAAAACAAAACAAAAAAGAATAAAGATCCAAAAAATAACCAAGACATTTCTAAAGAATTAAGGTGATCAGACATGCTATATTACTCTGTTCTTGCATTGCCATAAAGAAACACATGAGTAATTTATTTTTTATCTTTATTTTTTGAGATGGAGTCTCCCTCTGTCATCCAGGCTGGAGTGCAGTGGCATAATCTCAGCTCACTGCAGCTTCCACCTCTGAGGCTCAAGCCATCCTCCCACCTCAGCCTCCCCAGTAGCTGGGACTACAGGCATGCACCACCATGCCCAGATAATTTTTTGTGTATATATGTAGAGAGTAGAGATGGGGTTTTCCCGTCTCCACAAAACCCAGGGTGGTCTTGAACTCCTGAGCTCAAGTGATCCACCCTCCTCAGCCTCCCAAAATGCTGGTATTATAGGTATAAGCTACCGTGCCCAGCCGAGACTGAGTAATTTATAAAGAAAAGAGGTTTAGGCTGGGCGCGGTGGCTCAAGCCTGTAATCCCAGCACTTTGGGAGGCCAAGACGGGTGGATCACGAGGTCAAGAGATCGAGACCATCCTGGTCAACATGGTGAAACCCCGTCTCTACTAAAAATACAAAAAATGAGCTGGGCATGGTGGCGCGTGCCTGTAATCCCAGCTACTCAGGAGGCTGAGGCAGGAGAATTGCCTGAACCCAGGAGGTGGAGGTTGCGGTGAGCCGAGATCGCGCCATTGCACTCCAGCCTGGGTAATAAGAGCGAAACTCTGTCTCAAAAAAAAAAAAAAAAAAAAAAAAAGCAGTGTCTAAGGAACATTATAAAATGTCTAAGGAGTAAAAGCCATGCAAAACCAGCATGGAAAAAAGTGAACACTTAACTGAAGGGCATTAAAAAGACTTAAATAAATGGAGAGGAAGACTTAACAATGATAAAGGTATAAATTCTCCTTAAATTAAGAGATAAATATATTTAATGCAACTCCAATCTGATATTCCAACAGGGATTTCTGAGGAATTTGACATACTGATTCTGAAATATGTGTATAAGAATAAAGATCTAGGCCTGCTTCGGTGGCTTATGCCTATAATCCCAGCAATCTGAGAGGCTGAGGTGGGTGGATCACCTGAGGTCAGGAGTTCAAGACCAGCCTGGCCAACATGGCGAAACACCATCTCTACTAAAAATACAAAAATTGCCAGGCGCGGTGGCTCACGCCTCTAATCCTAGCACTTTGGGAGGCTGAAGCGGGTGGATCAGGAAATCAGGAGATCGAGACCATTGTAGCCAACATGATGAAACCCTGTCTCTACTAAAAAATACAAAAAAATTAGCTGGGCGTGGTGGTGTGCGACTGTAGTCCCAGCTATTCGGGAGGCTGAGGCAGAAGAATTTCTCCAACCTGGGAGGCAGAGGTTGCAGTGAGCCAAGATTGCACCATAGCACTCCAGCCCAGGTAACAGAGTGAGACTCCATCTCAAAAAAAGAAAAAAAAAAAAAAAAAAAAAGGCCGGGTGTGGTGGCTCACGCCTGTAATCCCAGCACTTTGGGAGGCCGAGGTGGGTGGATCACGAGGTCAAGAGATCGAGACCATCCTGGTCAACATGATGAAACCCTGTCTCTACTAAAAACACAAAAAATTAGCTGGGCATGGTGGCACGTGCCTGTAATCCCAGCTACTCGGAAGGCTGAGGCAGAATTGCCTGAACCCAGGAGGCGGAGTTTGCAGTGAGCCGAGATCGCGCCATTGCACTCCAGCCTGGGTAACAGGAGCGAAACTCCATCTCAAAAAAAGAAAAAAAAAAAAAAAAGAAGGCCGGGTGTGGTGGCTCAAGCCTGTAATCCCAGCACTTTGGGAGGCCGAGGCGGGTGGATCACAAGGTCAAGAGATCGATACCACCCTGGTCAACATGGTGAAACCCCGTCTCTACTAAAAACACAAAAAATTAGCTGGGCATGGTGGCGCGTGCCTGTAATCCCAGCTACTCAGGAGGCTGAGGCAGGAGAATTGCCTGAACCCAGGAGGCGGAGGTTGTGGTGAGCCGAGATCGCGCCATTGCACTCCAGCCTGGGTAACAAGAGTGAAACTCCGTCTCAAAACAAAACAAAACAAAACAAAACAAAACAAAACAAAAAAGAATAAAGATCCAAAAAATAACCAAGACATTTCTAAAGAATTAAGGTGATCAGACATGCTATATTACTCTGTTCTTGCATTGCCATAAAGAAACACATGAGTAATTTATTTTTTATCTTTATTTTTTGAGATGGAGTCTCCCTCTGTCATCCAGGCTGGAGTGCAGTGGCATAATCTCAGCTCACTGCAGCTTCCACCTCTGAGGCTCAAGCCATCCTCCCACCTCAGCCTCCCCAGTAGCTGGGACTACAGGCATGCACCACCATGCCCAGATAATTTTTTGTGTATATATGTAGAGAGTAGAGATGGGGTTTTCCCGTCTCCACAAAACCCAGGGTGGTCTTGAACTCCTGAGCTCAAGTGATCCACCCTCCTCAGCCTCCCAAAATGCTGGTATTATAGGTATAAGCTACCGTGCCCAGCCGAGACTGAGTAATTTATAAAGAAAAGAGGTTTAGGCTGGGCGCGGTGGCTCAAGCCTGTAATCCCAGCACTTTGGGAGGCCAAGACGGGTGGATCACGAGGTCAAGAGATCGAGACCATCCTGGTCAACATGGTGAAACCCCGTCTCTACTAAAAATACAAAAAATGAGCTGGGCATGGTGGCGCGTGCCTGTAATCCCAGCTACTCAGGAGGCTGAGGCAGGAGAATTGCCTGAACCCAGGAGGCGGAGGTTGCGGTGAGCCGAGATCGTGCCATTGCACTCCAGCCTGGGTAACAAGAGCGAAACTCCGTCTCAAAAAAAAAAAAAAAAAGAAAAGAGGTTTAATAGGCTCACAGTTCTGCAGGCTGTACAGGAAGCATGGTGGCGTCTGCTTCTGGGAAGGCCTCTGGAAGCTTCCAATCACGTTGGAAAGTGAAGGGGAGGCAGACATGTCTTACATGGCAGGGGCAGGAGCAAGAGAGAGAGAGTGGGGAGGTGCCACGAGCTTTTAAACAACCAGCTCTCATGAGAATTCACTATTGCCAACACAGCATCAAGGGGGGATGATGTTAAACCGTGAGAAACTGACAGTGATCTAATCACCTCCCCCACAGGCCCCAACTCCAGCATTGGGGATTGCATTTCAACGTGAGATTTGGGTAGGAAAACAGATCCAAACCATATTACTTGTTCAACCAGATATCAAGATTTATGAAAAGGCCCTACAAATTAAAACAGTGTGGAGTTGATGCAGGAATGGAGAAAGTGATGAGTGGAATAGAACTGAAAGCCTGCCAGAGATTTTTGCCCTTAATTTACATGATAGAAGCAAAAGAGATTAAAACGATGGCAGATTCTGGGGCCAGACTGCCTAGGTTTGACGATTATTAGTTGTGTGATCTTGTACAAGTTGCTGAATGTCTCTGGCCTCCGTCTCCCTGGTGGGGAATTCTACAATTCTTCAATAAATGGAAGGGGAAAACAGACAGGGATATATAGTTACAGACAGGGATAAATGAAATTGGATCTGTACCCAATTTTTTACCAAAAGTCCATATCAACAATTGCACTTGGAGACTTTGAGGAGAAAGCATAAGTGAAGATGTTTTTGACTTGGGGGTAATTTTTTTTTTTGAGACAGAGTTTCCCTCTTGTTGCCCAGTCTGGAGGGCAGTGGCGTGATCTGAGCTCACCACAACCTCCGTCTTCCGGTTTCAATCGATTCTCCTGCCTCAGCCTCCCCAGTAGCTGGGACTACAGGTGACAGCCACAATGCCCAGCTAATTTTTGCATTTTTAGTAGAGACGGGGTTTCACCATGTTGGCCAGGCTGGCCCAAGTTCCTAACTTCATGATTTGCCCACTTTGGCCTCCCAAAGTGCTGAGATTACAAGCATGAGCCACCGTGCCCTTTTTAAAAAAGGCCTTAAAAGTGCTAACCATAGGATGGCCATGGTGGCTCCTGCCTGTAATCTCAGCACTTTGGGAAGCTGAGGCAGGTGGATCATCTGAGGCCAGGAGTTCAAGACCAGCCTGGGCAACATGGTGAAACGCTATCTCTACTAAAAATACAAAAATTAGCTGGGGCTGGTGGTGCATGCCAGTAATCCTAGCTACTCAGGAAGTTGAGGCATGAGAATCGCTTGAACCCAGGAGGCAGAGGTTGCAGTGAGCCGAGATTGTGCCACTGCACTCCAGCCTGGACAACAGAGTAAGACTCTGTCTTAAAAAAAAAAAAAAAGTGCTAACCATAAATCGTTGATATTGGCCAGGCATGGTGGCTCATGCCTGTACTCTCAGCCCTTTGGGAGGCTGAGGCTGGGAGTTTAAGGCTATAGTGAACGGTGAACTATGATATTACCACTGCACTCCAGTCTGGGTGACAGAGCAAGACCTTGTCTCTAAAAATACATACATACATACGTACGTACATACATACATACATACATAGAAGAGTGATATATTTGACTACATGAAAACCCAGAACTTCTTTTTCTGAAAAGGAATCTTAAAGACACTCCAAAGGGCTGGGTGAGGTAGCTCATGTCTGTAATCCCAGTATTTTGGGAGGCTGGGGCGGGAGGATTGCTTGAGCCCAGGAGTTTGAGACCAGCCTCGACAACATGGTGAGATTTGTCTCTACAAATAAAAAACAACAACAAACTAGCTGGACGTGGTGGTGTGTGCCTGTAGTCCTAAATATTCAGGAGACTGAGGTGGGAACATCTCTTGAGCTTGGGAGTTCCAGGCTGCAATGCGCTGTGTGATTGCTACTGCACTCCAGCCTGGGAGAGATCCTGTCTTCAAACAAACGAACAAACACTACAAAGAAGATATTTGTAATGCATACAACCAATAACAGATTCGTATCAGGAGTTTGTAAAATTATGTCTAGCCTTTGAAAAAAAAGACTATTGGCCAGGTGCGGTGGCTCACACCTGTAATCCCAGCACTTTGGGAGGCTGAGGTCAAGAGTTTGAGACCTAGATCAACTGAGGTCAAGAGTTTGAGACCAGCCTGGCCAACATGGTGAAACCCCATCGCTACTAAAAATACAAAAATTAGTTGGGTATGGTGGCGGACACCTGTAGTTCCAGCTACTTGGAAGGCTGAGGCAGGAGGATAGCTTGAACCTGGGAGGCGGAGATTGCAATGAGCAGGGATGATTCCACTGCAATCCAGCCTGGCAACAGAGCGAGACTCCATTTCAAAACAAAACAGAACAAAACAAAACAAACCACTATATAAAATTAGTAAGAAAGAATAACTAGCTTAGTCCAATAAAAGAGGAGAGAGGAAACGTGACCGAATAGTTCTTAGAAGAGAAAACATAAATATGTATAGCCAATAAACTTCTGAAGAGATGCTCATCTTACTAGTAACCAGGGAGATGAAAATTAAGACAATTAAATACCATTTTACATCTGAATGGCCAAAAATGAAAAGTCCAACAAATAAAGAAGCTGTAGATCAATGGGACTGCTTATACATTGCTGGTAGGAGTATAAATTGGTACAACTGCTTTGAAAACCAATTTATTATTATTTTGTAACACTGGACATTTTTATATCCTATATCCCAGGAATTCTACTCTAGATATACCCAAGAGAAACTCTTGTGTAACACCAGGAGTCATGTATAAGAATATTCCTTACAGCAATCTGCGGTAGCAAAACAGCAAAAACAAAACCCCCAACTCCATCAGAGAGCAAGAATAAGAAATATGAAATTCAGGATAGTGATTCCCTGGGGGTGAGGAGGGGAGAAGAATATAGGTAGATTAAGTTGTCACTGATGCAATAAAATGTTGGTGGTAGGTTCACAGATCTTCATTATATTATTAAAAATAAGGGGGGCTGGGTGTGGTGGCTCATGCCTGTAATCCCAGCATTTGGGGAGACCGAGGTGGGAGGATCATTTGAAGCCAGGAGTTTGAGACCAGCCTGGACAACATAGCGAGACCCACCTGCCGCCGGCGGCCACGCAGTGAACCAGCGAACTAGGCCACTGGCCTGACCCAGTTTTCCCTGTGGCCTGCCAAGCCCAAGTAAGAGCCTATGCTTTGCACTCAGATATCAATTATGTAAACAGAATGTGGAGATTAACAGGGATTCATAGAGGAAGAGTTCTAGAAGTTTTCATTGATAATGCAATTATCTTTTGTTGTTTTTATTTTTTAATTTTAATTAATTAATTAATTAATTTTTTGAGATGGAGTTTCACTCTTGTTACCCAGGCTGGAGTGCAATGGCGCGATCTCAGCTCATGCAACCTCCGCCTCCTGGGTTCAAGCAATTCTCCTGCCTCATCCTCAGCTGAGACTACAGGCGTGCGCCACCATGCCCAGCTAATTTTTGTATTTTTAGTAGAGACGGGGTTTCACCATGTTGACCAGGATGGTCTCGATCTCTTGACCTCGTGATCCACCCGCCTCGGCCTCCCAAAGTGCTGGGATTACAGGCGTGAGCCACCGCGCCCAGCTGAATTTTAATTTTTATTTGAGACAGGATCTTGCTCTGTCGCCCAGGCTGAAGTGCAGTGGCAAGATCTCAGTTCATTGCAAACTCTGCCTCCCAGGCTCAGATGATTCTCTCACCTCAGCCTCCCTAGTAGCTGGGACCACAGGTTTTTTTTTTTTTTTTTTTTTTTTTGAGACGGAGTTTCGCTCTTGTTACCCAGGCTGGAGTGCAATGGCGCGATCTTGGCTCACCGCAACCTCCGCCTCCTGGGTTCAGGCAATTCTCCTGCCTCAGCCTCCTGAGTAGCTGGGATTATAGGCACACGCCACCATGCCCAGCTAATTTTTTTAATATTTTTAGTAGAGACGGGGTTTCACCATGTTGACCAGGTTGGTCTCGATCTCTCAACCTCGTGATCCACCCGCCTCGGCCTCCCAAAGTGCTGGGATTACAGGCTTGAGCCACCGCGCCCGGCCGGGACCACAGGTTTTGAGACAGGTTCCGTTGCCCAGATCATAGCTCACTGTAGGCTCAAACTGCTAGGCTCAAGGGGTCCTCCAGCCTCAACCTCCTGAGTAGCTGGGACTATAGGCATGCCACCATGCCTAGCTAATTTTTAATTTTTAATTTTTTTTTAAAATTTTTTTTGAGACGGAGTTTCGCTCTTGTTACCCAGGCTGGAGTGCAATGGCACGATCTCGGCTCACCACAACCTCCGCCTCCTGGGCTCAGGCAATTCTCCTGCCTCAGCCTCCTAAGTAGCTGGGATTACAGGCACGCGCCACCACGCCCAGCTAGTTTTTTGTATTTTTAGTAGAGATGGGGTTTCACTATGTTGACCAGGATGGTCTCGATCTCTCGACCTCGTGATCCACCCGCCTCAACCTCCCAAAGTGCTGGGATTACAGGCTTGAGCCACCGCGTCCGGCTATTTTTAATTTTTTTTAGTAGAGATGGGGGTCTCCCCATGTTGTCTAGAATTCCTGGGCTCAAGTGACTTTCCTGCCTTGACCTCCCAAAGTGCTAAGATTACAGGCTTGAGCCAGCATCTGGCTGCACTTAGAGGTTTTTACCAAGAGGGTGACGGCAATACTTCTGCTTCCACTGAGGCTTATGCACTCAAAAATCCCCTCAATTTCATCTGCTATAGATTGGGATTGAGAAGTAATCCTGTCAGTCTCAATGTCTGGATTCTTTCTGTTTCATTTTATTCTTGCAAGTAAACTGGCCAATTCTTTTCTGAGGTTAATAATTTTTGGAGTATCGTACCAAATACAGCCAACAGCAACCAATACAGACTACTAATGTTCTGTTGCTAACCCTTTTTTTAGTATCGACAGTGTCTTGCTCTGTTGCTCAGGGTAGAGTTCAGTGGTATGAACATGGGCCTCAACCTCCTGGGCTCAAGCAGTCCTCTGGTCTCAGCCTCTTGAGTAGCTGGGACAACAAGCATGCACCACCATGCTCAGCTATTTTTTTTTGTAGGGGGGGTAGAGATGGGGTCTCACTATGTTGCCCAGGCTGGTCTCAAACTCCTGGGCTTAAGCAATCCTCTCACCTTGGCTTCACAAAGTGCTGGGATTATAGGCATGAGGCTACTGCGCCTGGCCTAACCTCTTTTGTTGAGTTACAAGTGTATTAAGTTCACAATCTTCTTTCTCATTTGCTCCAGAACACAGTGGTGTTTTTTTTTTTTTTTTTTTTCAATAGAGACAGGGTTTCACCATTTCGGTCAGGCTGGTCTTGAACTCCTGACCTCAGGTGATCCACCAACCTTGGGTTCCCAAAGTGCTGGGATAACAGGTGTGAGCCACTGTGCCTGGCCCAAGCTTCCAATAACAATTTCTTCGTTCCTGCTGCCTGACCACTAAGCCAATAGCACAGTCTCCCTCTGTTGCCCAGGCTGGAGCACAGTGGCATGGTCTTGGCTCACTGCAACCTCCACCTCCTGGGCTCAAGCAATTCTCCTGCTTCAGCCTCCTGAGAAGTAGCTGGGGCTACAGGCATGTACCACTATGCTTGGCTAATTTTTTTTTTTTTTTTTTTTTTGAGACGGAGTTTCGCTCTTGTTACCCAGGCTGGAGTGCAATGGCGCGATCTCGGCTCACCGCAACCTCCGCCTCCTGGGTTCAGGCAATTCTCCTGCCTCAGCCTCCTGTGTAGCTGGGATTACAGGCACGCGCCGCCATGCCCAGCTAATTTTTTGTATTTTTTTTAGTAGAGACGGGGTTTCACCATGTTGACAAGGATGGCTTGATCTCTTGACCTCGTGATCCACCCGCCTCGGCCTCCCACAGTGCTGGGATTACAGGCTTGAGCCACCGTGCCCGGCCTGAGCTAAAAAGTTCTTACAAGCAGGACTAGCGTTCAGGGGAGAGAGGTACAGATGAACTGCTTTTCGTTATGAATCTTAGATCACTATGACCTCTGCTTCCTGGGTTCAGGTGATTCTCCTGCCAATAATATTTAATTTGAAAATCATGTGCTTATATTTCTTAGGTTAAAAAGCCTTTCAAAATAAAATACAAAAATTAGCCAGGAGTGGTGGCACACACCTGTAATCCCAGCTACTCGGGAGGCTGAGGCAGGAGAATTGCTTGAACCCAGGAGGTGGAGATTATAGTGAGCCAAGATAGTGCCATTGCATTCCAGTCTGGGTGACAGAGTGAGACTTTGTCTCAAAAAAACAAAAAACAAACAAATTTTTTTTTGTTTTGTTTTTTAAAGACAAGGTCTTGCTCTGTGGCCCAGGCTGGAGTGCAGTGGCATGATCATGGCTTACTGCAGCCTCAGTCTCCCTGGGTTCAGGTGATCCTCCTACCTCAGCTTCTCAAGTAGCTGGGACTACAGGTGGGTGCCACCAAGCCTGGTTAATTTTTTGATTTTTTTTTTTGTAGAGATGGGGTTTTACCATGTTGCTTAGGCTGGTTTCAAATTCGTGGGCTTAAGCGTAGTGAGCTGGTTACTGGCAGAGCTGGATTCAAAGACAAGTCTTTTGACTTTCAGTCTAGGGTTCACCTCACTTGTTCCATGAGCTACTCAATAAACATTTATTGAGCACACACTTTGGTCTGGATATAGTGTCAGGTCCTAGGGCCAAGGTGAATAAGTCCTTTTGTACTGTTCATAAATTGCACACAGTCTAGAGCAGGAGGGCAGACGCTTCAACAAATCCTTATAATGCAGGGTGGTTACATAATCAAGTAATTATGTAAAATTTGAAAAAGTAAGCTATTTTAACTACAACCAGTTGGGACCGCTGTCTCTTTTCACTGTTGACTTCTCCTTTACAATACATTCACTTACATTGGATGGTGTTGAAGTTGCCATGGGCTTTTGTGACGTGGCTAAAGGAAAGCTGTGCAAGAATACATTTAGCGTGGATTTAGTGGAGTAGATTTATGTTTTCTGTCTATAGTCAGTTCTGTCTATAGTTAGGGTATTGCAAGCTGTTCTAGTATAGGAGTGGAATAGTAATAAATGCTCAATTAATTCAACAGAAGGCAGGGAAAGGAAAAAGGGAACAAAGAGCAAATGAGACAAATTAAAAAACACAGCAAGATGCTAGATATAACGTAACCATGTCAATAATCACATTACATATAAATAGCGTAAACACTTCAGTTAAGAGGCAGAGATTGTCAGATAGGATAAAAATGCAAGATCCAAATATATCCTATTTATAAGATATATCCTCTAAATATAAAAACACAAATATGTTAAAGGTAAAAGGATAGAAAAAGATATTCTATGCTAACAATAACAAAAAGAAGGATTTAGGATCAAAGATACCATCACGGGGCTGGGCACAGAGGCACATGCCTATAATTCCAGCACTTTGGGAGGTTAAGGCAGGAGCATCTCTTGAGCTCAGGAGTTTAAGACCAGCCTGGGCAACATAGTAAGACCTTGTTTTTACAAAAAATAAATTAAAAACTTATCCAGGCATGGTGGTGTGTACCTGTGGTCCCAGCTACTCAGGAGGCTGAGGTGGGAGGATCACTTGAGTCCAGGAGGTTGAGGCTGCCGTGAGCCATGACTGAGCCACTGTCCTCCAGCCTGGGCCTCAGAATGAGACCCTGTCTCAAAAAAATGATACTATCATGGATAAAGATTGTCATTACATAATGAGCAAGGGGCCAATCAGCCATAAGAATTTAAATAGTTATTAACTTAGTAACAAAGTATCAAAATACATGAAGTAAAATAGAAATGCAAAGAGAAATGGACAATTATAGTGAGATTTCAACACTCCCTCTTGATATTTGGTAGAACACCTAGACCAAAAACCCAGTAAGAATGTAGATTTGAACAACACTCTCAACCAAGTTAACCTGATATTTACAGAACACTCCACCTAACAACAGCATTCTTTTTTATTATTGTTGTTGACACTGAGTCTTGCTCTGTCTCCCAGGCTGGAGTGTACTGGTGAAATCTCGGCTTACTGCAACCTCCGCCTCCCGGGTTTAAGCAATTCTCCTGCCTCAGCCTCCTCAGTAGCTGGGACTACAGGCATGTGCCACCATACCTGGCTAATTTTTTGTATTTTTAGTAGAAACAGGGCTTCATTGTGTTAGCCAGGATGGTCTCGATCTCTGACCTTGTGAACTGCCTGCCTTGGCCTCCCAAAGTGCTGAGATTATAGGCCTGAGACACTGTGCCTGGCCAACAACAGCATTCTTTTTTTTTCTAATTTTTTTTTTAAATTTTTTTTTTGAGACGGAGTTTCGCTCTTGTTACCCAGGCTGGAGTGCAATGGCGCGATCTCGGCTCACCGCAACCTCCGCCTCCTGGGTTCAGGCAATTCTCCTGCTTCAGCCTCCTGAGTAGCTGGGATTACAGGCACGTGCCACCATGCCCAGCTAATTTTTTGTATTTTTAGTAGAGACGGGGTTTCACCATGTTGACCAGGATGGTCTCGATCTCTCAACCTCGTGATCCACCAGCCTCAGCCTCCCAAAGTGCTGGGATTACAGGCTTGAGCCACCGCGCCCGGCCAATAACAACAGCATTCTTAAAAGCACACATTCTTTCCAAGTATACGTGAAATATTACCCAAACAGATCATATTTTGTGCAATAAAACAAGTATCAATAAACTGAAAAGGATTCTAGCCATTTGGAATTAAATTAGAAATCAATAACAGAGAGGTATCTGGAAAATTCCTGTATCTTTGAAGACAAAACAATGCACTTCTACATATTTTTAAAAACGGACACATAAAAATCATATGTTTTTAAGGTATACTATGTGATATTTTAAAATACATATACAATGTGGAATGACAAAATCAAGCTAATTAACATACATATTATCTCACATATTTATGTATTGGTACTGAGAACATGTGTCATTGGTATTTTGATAGGGGTTGCATTGAATATGTATATCGCTTTGAGTAGTATGGACACTTTAATTATATTAATTCTTCCAGTTCATCAACATGGGATATCTTTCCATTTATTTGTGTCTTCTTCAATTTCTTTCATCAATGTTTTAGAGTTTTCAGTGTGTAGATCTTTCACCTCATTGATTAAATTTATTCCTAAAATAATATAATACAGTTCTAAGTAACACATGGATCAAGAAGTCACAAAAGAGATAAGAAATTGTTTCAACCCGAGTGAAAATACAATGTTGGCCAGGTGCAGTGACTCACACTGGTAATACCAGCACTTTGGGAGGCCGAGGTGGGTGGACCACTTCAGCTTAAGAGTTTGAGACCAGCCCGGGCAACATGGCAAAACCCTGTATGTACAAGAAATACAAAAATTATCTGGGCCTGGTGAAATGCATCTGAAGACCCAAGTACTCAGGAGGCTGACTTGAGCCTGGGAGGTAGAGGTCGTAGTGAGCCAAGATTGTATCACTGCACTCCAGCCTGGGCAACAGAGCCAACCCACTCTCTCTAAAAATAAATAAATAAATAAAATAAAATAAAAAGTAGAAGAAGAAGAAGAAAAAAGTTAACTCCTTTGGAATTCAGCTAAAGCAGTGTTTCAGGAAATTATACAGCATTAAACGCTTACATTAGACAAAAGGAAAGGTCTCTTATAAATTACCTAAGTGTCCATCTTTACAAAACCAGGAAGTGACAGAAGAGAGGATATAATAAAGAAAAATGTGGAAATTAATAAAAACAAGACAGAAAGGCAATAGGAAAAATTAACAAAACAAAAATTTGGTACTTTGAGGAGATTAATAAAATTGAGCAACTGGCTGATTAGGAAAAAGAAAGAAGACATAAGTTATCAATCTCAGAAATGATCGATTTCTACAGATTTGATGGACATTAACTAGATAAGAATGAAATTGTGTGAGTAACTTTATGCCAATAAATTTGAATTTTGATGAAGTGGAGAAAGATACAAAGCACTAAGGCTCATTCAAGAAGAAATAGATAACTTAGATAGTTCTATATTTATTAAAGAAATTGAATGTGTAGCATAAAAGTTTCCCATGAAGTTTTCTTCATATAATGATGACTTAGCTGGTGAATTTTATCAAACATTTAAGGAATAAATAATAGCAATTCACAAACTCTTTTGGGAAACTGAAAGGAAGGGAACACTTCCCAACTCATTCTATGAGCTCAGACTATCCTATCACAACCAGATAAAAATATTACAAATAAATAAATCTATAGAACGATATCCATCATTAAATAGATGCAAAAAATTTAACGAATCAACACCACTAATACGTAAAAAGTAAGATACATCATTATGCAATGCATAATCTCAAGAGCGAAAGATTATTTTATTTTTTTTTTGAGGTGGAGTCTTGCTCTTGTCACCCAGGCTGGAGTGCAGTGGAGCAATCTCAGCTCACTGCAACCTCCAACTCCCAGGTTCAAACGATTCTTCTGCCTCAGCCTCCTGAGTAGCTGAGATTACAGGTGCCCACCACCATACCCAGCTAATTTTCATATTTTTAGTAGAGAAGGGGTTTTGCCATGTTGGCCAGGCTGGTATCGAACTCCTGACCTCGTGATCCACCCACCTCAGCCTCCCAAAGTGCTAGGATTGCAGGCGTGAGCTACGGCATCCAGCCAAGTTTAGTTTAACATTTGAAAATTATTCAATGTAATTTACCATGTGAATTGACTAAAAAGGATAAACCATGTGGTCATCTCAATAGATGCAGGAAAGCATTTGGTGAAATCCAATATCTATTCATGACAAAAACCTGCAGCCAACTAGGAATAGAAGGAAGAGAACTTCTGCAACCTGATAAAGCACTTCTACAAAAAAACCTATCTCTAATGTTATGCTTACTGATGAAAGGCTGAATGCCCTTCTCTCTTAGATCAGGAACAATGCAAGGACGTCTTGCTTTTCCTACCTCTGTTCAGGGTCATGCTGGAGTGTGTTGTCATGCTATGGAACGGTGATAATGAAATCCAGAATAAAAGAAAAAGGGAGTTAATCTGTACAGGATAAATCAAATATTCCTAAATTGGGAGAAATCTAAAAATAAACAAGTGAATAAAAATAAAGGCACACAGATTGGAAATGAAGAGGTGAAGTGTATTTGTAGACAACATGATCATCTATAACGAAAATTCTAAGGAATCCACAAAATACTGCTAAAAGCATGTGAGTTTGTAAATTTCAAAACATACACTCAACATACAAAAATCTATTGTATTTCTGTACGCTTACAACCTTCTGTTTGAAATATTAAAAGTACATTTATGAGAGTATTAATATGGGTAATACTTAGCAATAAATTTGCCAGAAGATATGCAAGACCTGGATCATTAAAGTCTCTCTTCCCGCTGCCATCATGTCAAAGTCAGAATCTCCTAAGGAGCCCAAACAGCTGCAGAAACTCTTCACTGGATGGTTGAGCTTTGAAACAACCGATGAGAGCCTGAAGAGCCATCTTGAGCAATGCGGAACGCTCACGGACTGTGTGGTCCTGAGAGATCCAAACGCCTAGTGCTCCAGAGGCCTCGGGTTTGTCACCTATGCCACTGTGAAGGAGGTGGAGACAGCCATGAATGCAAGGCCACACAAGGCAGATGGAAGAGCTGTGGAAGCAAAGAGAGCTGTCTTAAGAGGAGATTCTCAAAGACCAGGTGCCCACTTAACTATGAAAAAGATATTTGTTGGCGGTTTTAAAGAAGACACTGAAGAACGCCACCTAAGAGATTATTTTGAACAATATGGAAAAATGGAAGTGACTGAAATCACGACTGATAGAGGCATTGGCAAGAAAAGGGGCTTTGCCTTTGTAACCTTTGACGACCATGACTCCATGGATAAGACTGTCATTCAGAAATACACTGTGAATGGCCACAACTGTGAACTTAGGAAAGCCCTGTCAAAGCAAGAGATGGCTAGTGCTTCATTCAGCCAGAGAAGTCAAAGTGGTTCTGGAAATTTTGGTGATGGTTGTAGATGTGGTTTTGCTGGAAATGACAACTTTGGTCATGGGAGAAACTTTAGTGGTCATGGTGGCTTTGGTGGCAGCCAGGGTGGTGGTGGATATAGTGGCAGTGGGGACGGTTTTAATGGATTTGCTAATGATGGAAGCAATTTTGGAGGTGGCGGAAACTATGGTAATTCTGGCAATTACAACAATCAGTCTTCAGATTTTGGACTCATGAAGGGAGAAAACTTTGGAGGCAGAAGCTCTGGCCCCTGTGGTGGTGGCGGCCAATACTTTGCCAAACCAAGAAACCTAGGTGGCTATGGCGGTTCCAGTAGCAACAGTTGCTATGCCAGTGGCAGAAGATTTTAATTACTGACAGGAAAGAAGCCTTAGCAGGAGAGGAGAGCCAGAGAAGGGACAGGGAAGCTACACTTTACAACAGATTTGTGAACTCAGCCAAGCACAGTGGTGGCAGGGCCTAGCTGCTACCAAGAAGGCATGGTTTAGATAATACTCATGTTTATGGGCAGAAAACTTGAAGACTGTATTTGTGACTAATTGTGTAACAGGTTATTTTACTTCCTGTTCTGTGGAAGGCATAAAGCATTCCAACAAAGGGTTTTAATGTAGTTTTTTTCTTTTTTTGCAACAATGCTGTTGATTTATTGATTGCTAAATGTACTAGTCTGATCATGATGCTGAATAAATGCATCTTAAAAAAATGTGAGGCCTATAGCTTGAAATTACAATACATTGTAGAGATAAATTAAAGAAAATCTAAATAGGAATATACCATGTTCATGAATCAAAATTATTAATCTCAGTTCTCTCCAAATTAACCTACATATTCGACATAATCACAACCAAAATCCAAGCAGGCTTTAAAAAAAAATGGATAGGCCAGGCGCGGTGGCTCAAGCCTGTAATCCCAGCACTTTGGGAGGCCGAGGCGGGTGGATCATGAGGTCAAGAGATCAAGACCATCCTGATCAACATGGTGAAACCCCGTCTCTACTAAAAATACAAAAAATTAGCTGGGCATGGTGGCGTGTGCCTGTAATCCCAGCTACTCAGGAGGCTGAGGCAGGAGAATTGCCTGAACCCAGGAGGCGGAGGTTGCGGTGAGCCGAGATCGCGCCATTGCACTCCAGCCTGGGTAACAAGAGTGAAACTCCGTCTCAAAAAAAAAAAAAAAAAAAAAAAAATGGATAAGCTGATTCTAAAATTTAAGTAAAATGTGAAGGACTCAGAATAGTCAAAACAACTTTGAAAAAGAAAAATAAAGTTGGAGGACCTACACTACTTGATTTCAAGATGTTACGGTAATTGGGGCAATGGTAGTATTGGCTTAAAGACAGACATATAGGGCCAGGAGAGGTGGCTCATTCCTGTAATCTCAACAGTTTGGGAGGATGAAGTGAGTGGATCACCTGAGGTTGGGAGTTTGAGATCAGCTTGGCCAACATAGTAAAATCCCATCATTACTAAAAACACAAAAACTTTAGCCAGGCGTGGTGGCACACACCTGAAGTACCAGCTACATGGGAGGCTGAGACACCAGGATGGCTTGAACCTAGGAGGCAGAGGTTGCAGTGAGCTGAGACTGCACCACTACACACCAGCCTGGGTGACAGAGTGAGACTCCATCTCAAAATGAAGCAAAACTAAATGATAGAC
Organism: Saimiri boliviensis; assembly: GCF_048565385.1. Taxonomy (NCBI): domain Eukaryota; kingdom Metazoa; phylum Chordata; class Mammalia; order Primates; family Cebidae; genus Saimiri; species Saimiri boliviensis. Next base: position 53,026,047 of record NC_133459.1, read on the forward strand.
ATATAGATAAACAGAACAAAGTACAGAGTCCAAAAACAGACCCAAGCAATTGAGTCTATTACTCAAGACTGGAGTTCCTGTGCGTAAGCAGTCCTTGTGCCTCGGTCATCTGAGTAGCTGGGACTAGAGGACACTATTAGGCATTTAAGACAAATAAAAGTATATGTCTACATAAAGATCTGAACACAAATGCTCATGCCAGCTTTATTTGTATGATAGCCAGTAACTAGAAACAACCAAAAATCCATCATCAATAGGAGAATGGATAAGCAAATTCTGTTATATTCATAGCATTCTGCTCAGCGATAATAAAAGAGAAAAATTACTGATACACGCAACAATACACAGGAATTGCAAAATAATTACGCTGAGCGAACAAAGGCAGACAAAAATAATACATACTGTATGATTCCATTTATATAGAATTCTAGAAAATGAAAACTACTCTAGGGACAGAGGGCAAATTATTGTTTGCCTGTGGATGTGCGGGAGTGGGTGGTGCAGGACCACCAGGAACCCTTGGGGGTGATGAATATGTTCATTACCTTGAAGTGGTGATGAACAAGATGCTGGAGGTATATATATATATATATATATATACACACACACATACACATATATAAACACATATGTATATGTGTATATATGTAACTTATATGCATAATATGTATATATTATGTATGTATATCAAAACTCATTGAATTGCATACTTTAAATATGTGCAGTTGTTTATTAATTATATCTCAATAAAGCTATTTTTTAAAAATGGCTGGGTGTTGTGGCTCAAGGTGGTAATCCCACACATCTGGGAGGCTGAGGTGGGTGGATCACCAGGTCAGGAGATTGAGATCATTCTGATCATCATGGCGAAATCCTGTCTCTACTAAAAATACAAAAATTAGCTGGGCATGGTGGCGTTTGCTTGTAGTCCCAGCTACTCAGGAGGCTGAGGCAGGAGAATCGCTCGAACCTGGGTGTAGGAGGTTGTAGTGAGCTGAGATCGTACCATTGCACTGCAGCCAGGGTGACAGAGCAAGACTCCATCTCAAACAAAACAAAACAAAACAAAACAAAACAAAACAAAACAAAACAAAACAAAACAAAACAAAACCAAAAAACAAAACAAAAGGAAATAAATTGGCTAAATAGAGTAGATCCATGCAAGGAACTACCGTGTTGCAATAAAAATCATGGAAAGGTTTAGGACCATGATTCATGCCTGTAATCCCAGCACTTTAGGAGGCTGAAGAGGAAGAATCACTTGAGGCCAGAAGTTCAAGTCCAGCCTGGACAGATGGGTAGCTCCCATGTCTACGATTAAAAAAATAAAAGAGCCGGGCACAGTGGAGTGTCCCTGTGGTCCCAGCCACTCAGGAGGCTGAGGCTGGAGGATTGCTTGAGTCCAGGAGTTCTGGGCTGTAGTGCACTATGCTGATCAGGTGTCTGCACTAAGTTTGGCATCAATATGGTGACCTCCTGGGAGCAGGGGACCACTAGGTTGCCTAAGCAGGGGTGAAACGGCCCAGGTGGGAAATGGAGCAGGTCAAAACTCCTGTGCTGATCAGTAGTGGGATCACGCCTGTGAAGAGTCACTGTACTCTAGCCTGGGCAACATAGCGAGACCCTGTCCCTTAAAAATAAAAAAAAAGGCCAGGTGTGGTGGCTCACACCTGTAATCCCAGCACTTTGGGAGGCTGAGGGGGGCAGATCACCTGAGGTCAGCAGTTTGAGACCAGCCTGACCAACATGGTGAAACCCTGTCTCTAAATAAATAAATAAATAAATAAAATATAAAATAAAATAAATGAAAATCATGAAAAGATATTTATTTAATATTTGATCATTGCTGGGCGTGGTGGCTCACACCTGTAATCCCAGCACTTTGGGAGGCCGAGGCAGGCTGATCACCTGAATTTGGGAGTTCAAGACCAGCCTGATCAACATGGTGAAACCCTGTCTCTACTAAAAATATAAAAATTAGCTGGGTGTGGTGGTGATGCCTGTTATCCCAGCTACTCAGGAGGCTGAGGCAGGAGAATTGCTTGAACCTGGGAGGCGGAGCTTGCAGTAAGCTGAGATTGCAGCACTGCACTCCAGCCTGGGTGACAGTGAGACTCTGACTCTAAAATATATATATATTTGATCATTGAGAAAGAAAAGCAGATTACAAAACAGTATATCCAAATCCAGTATGGTTACTTAAAACAAAAAGATAATCTGAATATCTTCAGGATTCACCACTTGATTGGAGTGGCGCATTAAAATTAAACTGTGGTTTATGCAGATCAGGTTAATCTTACCAGTGTGGGAATTCCCCTTCTCAGCACAGTCCACCTGCCCCATATGTTCCTGGGTGTTCCCACATGTGCCTACTTACACTTGGAAGGTAATCTCAGATGTCCTTTGCTGTGGCTGGCACCTGGGGCTTCTGTTGAGTTGAGGTTCCAACACTGACGAGCAAGAGATGGCCGGAGTGGCCATCCAGGCTGCTGCCGAAGCCCCACGCATGTGGTGTTCATCATTCTGCCCTGACACTGAACCCTTGCCGTGCTCTCAGAGCATGGCGGAAGCAAGTGAGAAAGGCAAGGCCCAGTTTTTGTTATACTCAGAGGCCCTCCATAGGAGGCTGCTTGGGCCCAAAGGTGGCCAAGCTCAGCACAGCTGCTCTCTTTGTACATAAATTGCCCTTTTCCTCCCAGAGTGGCTGGGGCAGACCGAGTTCAGGTGCCCACCTCTGTGGGTGCCCGGAATGTCTAGCCTCCTCCGGCTTCCTGGTCCTGGCGTGTGGGATGCTCTCCTCCTGCCAAGTGCCTCCTCCCCCGGGGATTCCCTTCCTTCTTAGAAGCGACCACCGGTGTGTTTTGTCAGGCTCCTTCCAAGTTTGCTGGCTAAGCCTAAATCCCAAACATGAACACTGATTTTTCTGCGCGGCTCCTCTGAGCCAGTGATCACATATTGTAGATTTCATATCATCTCTTACATAACAATACATACGGCGGGGCGGGGAAGGAGGGGTACCACCATCTCTTACCAACCGCGTCTGCATCTGCCAGCTCTAGTCTAACTTCTCTCTGAGTGAGGACATCATGGGTGGTATGCATTTGCTTTGTGCTGTGCAAAATTATCCACTTTTTTTTTTCTTTCTATCAATACCCATGAGGGCAAGGACAGTGGGTCCTGCTCAGAATCTCATCCCAGGACACAGTGCAGAGCCTGGCACATAGTAGGTGCTCAGTCAAGGTGTGAACAAATAGCAAATACCCCAGTGGAAGGCTGAGTGGCCGGCTCCGAATCGCAGGAGGCGGCTCAGGGGCAGTCCACCCGAATCCTACCTGGTGCGGCCGCCCGGTTTCGGCCTGTGCCCAGCGCCCGGGGATGGACGCCTTGCGGGCGGGGAGCCTGGCGCCGGCCGGGCCCGGGCCCGTGTGATGTGCAGGCTGGGCAGCCCGGGCGCCGCACCCGCGCCGGGGAGGGACGGGGAGGGGCAGAGCCGTCCAGGAACTCTCCCGCGCCGCCGCCTCCGCGCCTCCCTTCAGCCCGGCCAGCCGCCTCTCGCCCCCGGCTGGGCCCCAGGACTTGGGGGCCTGTTTCTGAGCCCCTCCCCGCAGACTCGCTCCCCGGACGCCCCCAGCAGGCGCCCCCGGCCCCCGCTCTGCACGCCGCCGAGGCGGAGCCTCCTGTCCTTTGGGTAAGAGCCCCTTCCCCGCCCCCCGCCGGGGAAGGGCCACGTTTCCTGGGCTCCTCCTCCGCTTCAGCACGCGGCCAGGGAAGATCAGCCTGTACCCCGGCGCTGGCCTCCCGACAGCCAGGTGCCGCCTCGCTCTGTCTTGCTTGCGGGCTGGGGCCTGAGGCACCTTGGGAGGTACGCTGGGGTGGGCGGGTCTCTCCCTAGGGTCGGGGCGGGCTGGGGTCACCCGGCGCGGCGCGCGGCAGAGGCGGGCCCGGGAGAGGACCTGGGGGCGCAGGACTCGGAGGCCCGAGGGTACAGCCAGTGCTGACTCACTCGGGTCGGGGCTGCTGGGAGGAACGCTAGCCCCTGTTGTGAGCAATTCGAGAGCCAGGGCCAAATCCGGGAAGTCCGGCTGGGTCCAGACGGCCAGCTGGGCCAGCGAGGGGGTTCCAGCCTCCACAGGGGGAGGTGCTGAGAGAGGGAGAGGGAGGGCGTATCTGAGGCCCCTATGCAGGATGAGCTCAGGGCTGGGCCCCACAGCCTGCTCATCCTTCCTGAATCTGGCCTCCGAGACTTGGGGTTCCTGCTCTCCGTCCCCACCAGGCTGTCTTACCTCTGGACACGTCTTTCCCCCTTCCCGGGGCTTCTCATTGCTCTCCTTGCCCCAGCTTCTCCATAGAGAAATGCGGCCTGAGGAGCGCCGGGCTTTGAGGCCGGGTCACCTCCACTTCCTCAAAGTTAGTGCTGTTATCACTAACTCCTTCCTCTGTCCTTCCTTCGACCCCCTCCCCTGCATTTATCCCACAAATTCCTTTATTCTGTCTTGCCATGCCTAAGGTGCCCCTAGAAGGGGTGTTCCTCGCAGGAGTTACTGGGAGTTTTTAGTGTGGAGAACAGGAGGGGATGAGGACATTCTTGCGTGCACTCATTCACGAGCGTGCATTTACGCATGCCTTTACTTCCATTCACTCTCTCATACATTCCTCCATTCTTTTGCAGTTAATTCCACAGTCATTCATTTTCTGGACACTTACTGAGCATCTATATTCAAGGCCCTGAGTGTTTGGGGGAGGGGGCCAGAATACTCTGATGAGTCAGTCCCATCTCTGATGCCAGCTAGCTCAAGGTCAAAAACGGGAAATTAGCGCAAATCAGTCCAGTTTAAGAGAAAATGCACTGAGAAAGGGCTGTTAAGTGTGTGTGTCTGTGTATGTGTGTGTGTGCACACACGCACACACAGGCATTGGGGCATGTAGAGGGAGAATGTAATTCCACTTAGGAGGGGCCTAGAAGGCTTCCTGGAGGCAGTGGCATTTGAGTTGGCCTTGATGGCTGGCAGGGTTTGGATATAGACTTATTGAAAGAGCATCAGGGTGGGGGGAACAGCAGAAACAAAGGGAGCTCCAGGGGTGTGAGGGAGCAGTAGGCAGTACTATTCATAGCATGAGGGGATCAGAAGAAAGAAGTCTGGACAGGGAGGCCAGGGCTGAGTGGAGGACTAGAGAGACGAGCAGCCTTGTTCTGAGCAGCCCAGAGCCACCATCATGGCACGACCCTCTGGCTCTTAGGTGTGTGTATGTGTGGAGCTGTAGGTTCTGGCCCATGTAGGATTTTGGCTAGGGCAGTACTGAAAGTGGAAGTTGGTATAGATGGTGTCAGAAGTCCCTCCTCCCCAGAGAGTCTGTGGTCCTGTCTGGGAGGGCCAAAGACCCAGCAGAGGGAATTCCTGGGAGTTTGGTTATTTATTCACTCATTTATTTCTTCCTTTGCCCTTAGACTCATTCATTCATTGATTCATTGATTCATTCATTCTTCACTTAGTCATAAAGCCTTCCTCTGGGGAAGCCCTGTGCTGGGGACTCAGATGACTCAGAAGAGGTTCCTGCTCATGTGAACTCCCAGTCTGGATGGAGAGACAAACCTATGCCTGACAACGACAACCCAGAATCACTGTGGAATATAAATAGGGAGCATTTCATTGTGTTTTGTCACTGAGTGGAGACGTAGAGTTGGGACATGGACCAGAAGAATTCATGCAGATGTTTGACCTCCAGCCAGAAAGGCCTGATCCATGGGGCCAGGTGAAGAAGGTTGTAGTTTGGGAAAATGAGTGTTTGAAAGAGAAAATCGTCTGGGTTCACAGGTGTGAAGAGGCAGGCTTTCTCTAGATGCGAGACACCCCAGAGGCCCACTCAGGGACTGGGCCTTTGGGCTGTGGGCACCACAAGCTCCTCTCACATTAGAGATGAGCTTGCAGGATTTCAGAGCCCCTAGATAATTTTTTGGCTGGTCAGCATAAGTTGTAAGCAGGTTGTGGAAGGTGATGGTTAAACTTGTGGACTTTGGACTTAGATTAGGGTTCAAACCCTGATGTTCCCTTCCCAGCTATGTGACTTTGGACAAATGACTTAATACTTTTGCCTCCATTTGTTCCTCTGCAGGACAATAATAATCATAGTATCTTCCTTTTAAGGTGAAGCCCAAAGGCGGTAAGGTACATGCTGTGTTTGCACAGTGCTGGGGATTGGAAAGGGCCATAATGACAGGGTTATAATGACAGTGACTATGATGATGACATTGACATATTGTCAAGTGCTGCCTTTAAAATCTCTGGACCTTGGCTGGTGCGGTGGCTGACGCCTGTAATCTCAGCACTCTGGGAGGCCGACGCGGGTGAATCCCTTGAGGTCATGAGTTCGAGAACAGCCTGGCCAGCATGGTGAAACGTCGTCTCTGCTAAAAAGTATTAAAAGACAAAAAGTAGCCAGGCGTGGTGGCACATGCCTGCTGCCCCAGCTAATAAGGAGCCTGAGGCAGGAGGATGGCTTGAACTGGGAGGTGAGGTTGCAGTGAGACAAGATTGAGCCACTGCACTCTAGCCTGGGTGACAGAGTAAGACTGTTAAAAAAAAAAAATCTTGGGCCGGGCGCGGTGGCTCAAGACTGTAATCCCAGCACTTTGGGAGGCCGAGGCGGGTGGATCACGAGGTCAAGAGATCGAGACCATCCCAGTCAACATGGTGAAACCCCGTCTCTACTAAAAATACAAAAAATTAGCTGGGCATGGTGGCGCGTGCCTATAATCCCAGCTACTCAGGAGGCTGAGGCAGGAGAATTGCCTGAACTTAGGAGGCGGAGTTTGCGGTGAGCCGAGATCGCGCCATTGCACTCCAGCCTGGGTAACAAGAGCGAAACTCCGTCTCAAAAAAAAAAAAAAAAAAAAATCTCTGGGCCTCATTCTCCCCAGGTGTAAAATGGGAGGGTGGCCTAGCTTCCTGGTTCTCCAAGTGCAGTGCCTGGACCAGCGGCATTGGCATCCTCTGGGGTCTTGTTAGAAATGCAAATTCTTGGGTGCTACTTCAGTTCTACGGAATCAAAAGCTCTGGGGACAGGGCCTCTAGCAATTTGTATTTTAACAAGCCCTCCAGGTGATGCTGGTGCAGGCTCAAGTTTGAGAACCACAGACCTCTTCTTGGTCTACCGTTCCAGGACTGGGATCCAGCCATGGGTGTTTCATGCTTCCTGCACATAGCGTCCAAGTCTGCAGGGTGGAGGGGAAGGGGCACAGAGATGAGTAAGATGTGGTCCAAGCCCGTGGGAGACTCCTGGGTAAACTGGAAAGGGGAAGCAGACACCCATGGGAACATTCCCGGGAGTGACAGACTGCACAGAGCGGTTGTGGTGACACAGGAGCGAGCTCTGTAACAGACAGCACAGAGAGGAGAGGGGCCTTTGCGGGCTGGAGGGGGCCCTGTTGAAAGATCTAGCTCTCTGCTGCTTGTTCCTGACACTAAGATTGATTCAGCCTTTCTGGAAGTCCTCTCATAAGTCTAACTGAAGTCTGTCTCATGTCATGCCTTGCTGTGTGTGGGATGGACAGGACTCTGGACTTGAGGTCAGGAGTGTGATTCTAGCCAGCTTCCTCACTGTGTGTCTTTGGGAAGTCACTTTCCTCCGGGCCTCAGTTTAGCCATCTGTAAGATGCTGGGGTGAACCGAATCTGGTGAGTCTGGGACATTGTAGTTGTCTGGAGAGAGGGTAGGTTTGAGGGTCAGGAGCTCTCTGGGTTTTCATTCCTCCTCCTTCTGCATAAGGAGGATTCTGAAATTGCCTGGCTGCCTGTCAAGTTATCTTGGGACCCAGTAAAGTGAGCTGCCTCTCTTTGGGCTAGCTTTCTTACCATCCAGGGAAGTCCCATGACACCTGTTCTGTCTACCTCACGTGGCTTTCATCATCGAGCATGCCCAGCATGCTGTCATTCTCAGAGGCTCCTAGATGCCCAAACCCTAGTGTCTGGCATTTGAGCCCTCCATGACAGGTTCACAGCTTTCTTGCAGGATGATGCTCCTCATGGCCTGTGACTGCCTCCTGTTCTGTGCCTGTCAGGCCTTCCACCTTGCCCCTTTTCTCAGCCGATCCAAGCCCATTCAGTCTTCAGGCCAGCTCTAGCACTACCTTCTCCAGGAAGCCTCCAGGATTGCCCCAATCCTCAGAGCCATCCATGGGCCATCCTGCAGTCTTTAAGGTGTGACTTTAATTTCTCATTTGTAGACACAGAATGGCTGACCACTGACAAGCTATTTGAGGGCAAGGCCTGAGCTCACGGGGATGGACATGATTGGAGTCCTTGACTGGTGGAGCAGGGAGGCCCAGAGAAAGAAGGGAACTTGCCTAGAGTCACATGGTACATTAGTGAAAGGAGAACCCAGGCCTCTTAGGCAAGACAGGCCCGGGGGAAGCAGGATTAGATCTGAGGCGAATGAGCAAGAGGCCCCGAGGATGGAGGGTTGGCCGTGGCCTTGGAACCCAGCTGGCCTGTCCCACCCGGGCTGTGCGCTCACTGGCTGTGCCACCTGGGACCTGCCATCTACCCTTCCTAAGGAATCTTCCCTGTGGGGTTGGAGGAGGACCAGCCCGAGGCCAGGCACACTGCAGTTGCTTGGTTACTATGGGGTGCATGCTATTATTTTCCATCTAGTTGTCCATCTCGGCCCCCATGCCTGAGCCCTTTCCCCGCACCCCCCACCCCCACCCTCCTGCTTTCCTTAGCCACCAAGCACTGACTGTCCTGTCCTAAGTCCAACGTGAGTGTCAAGACCTCCTGATCAAGCCTCTGGGCAGAAGGCAGAGGGAGAAGGAAAAACCCTGGTGGTCTCTCCGTTGGTGATGGCTGGAGAGAAGCTGGAGTGGGCCTGCGTGGCCATCGGGGAATTTGGCAGGTGCCACTTTTAGAAAAGTCGCACTGCCTATTTAAAGGAAGTGAGGGGCATGACCTGTCCCCCACTAGCAACTGCTGAATGCCTGTGGCCTGTTGCTGAGGAGCTGGTGGGTCATGCTCCTAGTGGTGGAGTCCTAGCAGGTGGGTCTGGTATCTCTCCGAGAGGTTGCTGGCAGCTCTTGGCCTCCTGCCACCTTCTAGCTAACCCCTTGTGGATGGACAGCCTCATGGCTGTTTTGCCTGTTTCGCATGTCAGCTGGCTGGGATCGGGGACCTGGATCCCCCCAACCCCCTTCCCTGGAAGTGATCGCAGAACCAAGAGACACTGTTGGCAGGATGACGGGCTCTGGGATTGGGGTGCCTGGAGTTTGGCTGGGGCTGGGTGCCCAGTGGGCGGGCACAGGCCCGTTGACGTGGCTGTGGCCTAGCTGGCAGCCCCGTCCTTCCTCTCCGCTAGGCGGGCACTGGAGCTTTCTGTGCAGGGCTCCTAGGAGGAGGGGGGCAGAGGGCGGTCTGAAGAGAGGCAGGAGCAGGGTGATAACAGCTGGCTCTGGAGGGCGGGCAGGAGCTGAGGAGGAGGAGCAGGAGAGGCCCAGAGGCTTTATTTGGAGCCAGTCCTGGCAGTTGCTCAGGTGACCAGCGTGTGTCTTCGAGAGGGCGCTGCTTTCCCTGGCTGCGTGGTGCGATGATCCAGAATGTTGGAAATCACCTACGACGGGTATGGAGGGTGGGCTGGGGCAGCGGGAGGGCTCTGGAGTCCCGGCACCCAGAAAGAAATTGACGTTTCCATTTTAACTCAGACGCTCTGCAACTCCTCACACTCTCCACGGGCCGTTTTCTAGCTCTCTTTGGAAGGAGAAATGGCAGAGCCCCTGGGCTGCTTTATTACCAGCAGCCATCCCCAGATAAGCCCCACGAGCTGTCAGATCCCCGGAGGGCTGGCTGTGTTGAGTGGAATCACCTTCAGCAAGTGTTGGGCTTTGGAATTCTATCCTGCGGGTGTTATGTTTCTCCCTGCGGAGTTCTGTGCATGTTTCTGGGGGATGTCTGAGCTCCCTGGCCTTGCGGTGCTTCATGCTGAGCGCTCAGGAGCCCAAAGCCAGAGCTGGTGGGAGTGATAGGGTGTGAGGTGTGCGTGTGAGTATGTGTGGTGGGGCGAGGTGGGCGTTTTCGGGGAGCGGAACCTCTTTGGGAGAGCAAGCGCGGGATCACATGAGGGCTGTGGAAAGCTGTCCTGCAAGGTGACCTTGAAAACAAGTTTTCCCTGCACTTTGGAGCTGAGATTAGGTTCTGAGACCCAAGAACTCAGCAGTGCCTGGCAATGGAAGGGGCCAAGGGAGATGGGCTCGGGACAGACTGGCAGAGGCTGTAACGGGTGTAGTGTGGCTGACCTCTGAGAATGTTTTCAGGAAAAGCCTTTTATTAAAGGGGCTGGAACAAATACATGTCTTATCCATCCTCTCCCTCCGTCTGCACAGCCACTGCTCAACTCAGCATCCTCTGGTTTCCCCATCCCATGTCCAGCCCCCTTCAGTCCGCTCTCCACACTGGAGGGATGCTTCTAAAAGGTATGTGTGCTGCTTCCTCACCTGCTCAGACAGCTACCTGAGGATGACTTTCACATTCTTGTTGGCACTCTGGCCCCTGCCCACGCCTCCCTTTTCCTTCCAGCATCCCCACCCCTCTGCGGCCTCTGCCTCAGCCATCGTGAGCTCCTCTCCTCGGCCTCCGTGTCCTGCCTTTGTTCTCTCCTCCGGGCTGTTGTACTTGCTGTGTCTTCTGCCAGTTACCCGCAGCCTTTCTGCACCTCCTCACACTTGTCTCCCCGGCAAGTTCCTTCTGAGGCATCAGGTCTCAGCTCAGGCACTGCCTCCTCTGCAAGTCCTTCCCAGATTTCTCGTGGCACTGTGTTAGACTCTTTTCACACTGGGTCGTGAGCTAGACTGGCACATATATCCCTCCCACCAGCCAGGGAGCAACACGAGGCTGGCTTGGTATACCCAGCACAGGGACAGGTGCAGCCAGAGGCCAGGGAATGCTTAATGAATGAATGGGGACAGGCAGCTTTTCAGCATCGAGGCCAAGGTGGGATCTGAGTAGCAGGGCCCCTTACTTTTGTCACCTGAGCACAGGGCAGTGTGTCTCCCAGGTGCGTGGGGCCGCTCGTATCTTCTCTTGTGCCCCGTTATATTTAACCCTTTATGACTTTTCCCCCATTAATTCTCATTAGTAACTGGGGGCAAGGCGCTGGGGGAGGGTCCTATCATTAACACCGTTTTACAGAGATAGCAATCATAACAAATCTTTTTTTTTTTTTTTTTTTTTTTTTTTGAGACGGAGTTTCGCTCTTGTTACCCAGGCTGGAGTGCAATGGCACGATCTCGGCTCACTGCAACCTCCGCCTCCTGGGTTCAGGCAATTCTCCTGCCTCAGCCTCCTGAGTAGCTGGGATTAAAGGCACGCACCACCATGCCCAGCTAATTTTTTGTATTTTTAGTAGAGATGGGGTTTCACCATGTTGACCAGGTTGGTCTCGATCTCTCGACCTTGTGATCCACCCGCCTCGGCCTCCCAAAGTGCTGGGATTACAGGCTTGAGCCACCGCGCCCGGCAATCGTAACAAATCTTTACACAGCTCTGACCATGCCATGCCATGCTCTTTGCATACATTAACTCACTCAGTTCTCGATGAGGTAGATACAGTCATCATTCCCGTATCCCAGATTAGGAATCTCACAGAGGGCAAGTGACTTGCCCAAGCTTACACTGGTAGGAAGTGGCAGAGCTGGGATTTGAACTCAGCAGTTTGGCCACTGAGTCTGAGCTCTTAAGGAACCTGAGGCTCAGCCAGATGAAGGTACAGAAGTGGAACTCTGACCACATAGCCCGAGTCCGAGCCCAGCTGGCATTTTGCTTCCTTGCCCTGCCTCTGTTGAGTCTGGGGGTGGAAGTGGGTGTTGGGAGTGGATGTTGGGCCCTGGAGGACATAGGTGGCCTCCTGTCAGCTAAGAACACTCTGGCCTTGATTGCCACCTCTGCACCATTGCCTGGACGGCAGATCTCTTTGGATTTCTCTTGAGTTCCTTAGTTCTTCTGAAATACAAGAGGGTTTGAGAATGTTTTCTGGTTTGGTACCAAAACTGTTTTTAATGAAAATCAAGCAAACAAACAAACAATCGGTGGCCAGGCATGGTGGCTTACCCCTGTCATCCCAGCACTTTGGGAGGCTGAGGCGGGTGGATCGCTTGATCTCAAGAGTTTGAGACCAGCTTGGCCAACATGGTGAAACCCTGATTCTACCAAAAATACAAAAAAATTTAGCCGAACATGGTGGTGTGTGCCTGCAGACCCAGCTACTCGGAAGGCTGAGGTGGGAGGATCACTTGAGCCCACCTGGGAGGTGGAGGCTGCAGTAAGCCAAGATCACGTCACTGCACTCTAGCCTGGATGACAGAGTGAGACCTTGTCTCAAAACAAAAACAAACAAAAAAACCTCACCAAGCTGGGCTTGGTGGCTGACACCCGTAATCCCAGCACTTTGGGAGGCCAAGATGGGCAGATCTTGGCCTCCCAAGATCCAGTTGAGGCCAGCAGTTCGAGACCAGCCTGGCCAACATGGTGAAATCCCCTCTCTATCAAAAATACGAAAATTATCTGGCCGTGGTGGTACATGCCTGTCATCCCAGCTACTTGGGAGGCTGAGGCAGAAGAATCACTTGAACCCAGGAGGTGGAGGTTGCAGTAAGCCGAGATGGTGTCACTACACTCCAGCCTGGGTGACAGAGTGGTCTCAAAACAAAACAAAACAAAAACCCAAAACAAAAAACAAAAACAAAGCAAACCCTACCAAACTGTCTTTAATAGGGACTAAACTGGGAACAGAAGAAGGGGTCTTAGATAATCTACAAGCCCCACTTTGTGTGGTTGGGGGCCCTTTTCAGTGTCCTGCGGCACTGTAGACAGTCAGCATTGGAATCCAGGGACTCTGGCTCCGACTTGCCCCTGGATACCCAGCAAGTGAGTGGGCGATTGAATGAAGTGACCAGCTTCTGCCATGCTTGGGGCCGGGAGAACTGCTGAGTGCCAGTCTCACGGTGCCAGAAAGGCTTTCCTCTCCCGATTCAGTCCTTGTCTCTCCCATTGGAGGGCTCTTTTCCTTTCCCCATCCAAGATGTCAGTCTATACTGGACACTGAGTCTCACATTCCTGAGCTAGCAGGGATCCACTGGTGCCCTCATGGGAGGTGAGCAGGGGTCCTGGGAAGTCTGGAACCTCCACCCAGTCTCGGGTCTAGCCTGGCCCAGGTCAGCTCTCAGTGGGACTGAGAAGCTTTTTTTATTCCAGAAATGGTGATGGGGCTGTTTCTTTTCTTTCTTTCTTTTTTTTTCTTTTTTGAGACAGAGTCTTACTCTGTTGCCCAGGCTGGAGTGCAGTAGTATGATCTTGGCTCACTGCAGCCTTGGCTGCCCTGATTCAAGTGATTCTCTTGCCTCAGCCTCCTGAGTAGCTGTGATCAGAGGTGCCCACCACCACACCCGGCTAATTTTTTTTTTTTTTTTGAGACGGAGTTTTGAGACGGAGTTTCGCTCTTGTTACCCAGGCTGGAGTGCAATGGCGCGATCTCGGCTCACCGCAACCTCTGCCTCCTGGCTTCAGGCAATTCTCCTGCCTCAGCCTCCTGAGTAGCTGGGATTACAGGCACGCGCCACCATGCCCAGCTAATTTTTTGTATTTTTAGTAGAGACGGGGTTTCACCATGTTGACCAGGATGGTCTCGATCTCTCGACCTCGTGATCCACCCGCCTCGGCCTCCCAAAGTGCTGGGATTACAGGCTTGAGCCACCACGCCCGGCCCACCCGGCTAATTTTTATATTTTTAGTAGAGATGGGGTTTCACCATGTTGGCCAGGCTGGTCTCAAACTCCTGACCTCAGGTGACCCACCGGCCTCAGCCACCTGAAGTGTTGGGATTACAGGCGTGAGCCACCTCGCCCTGCCCACTTTTAATCTATCTGGAGGACTCTTCTTTTCCCTCCAAAATTTTATTTTAACAGGCATAGCATAAAGGAATGATTACCCCATTAAAAAAATTTTAAATGAGCCGGGCATGGTGGCTCATGCCTATAATTCCAGCATGTTAGGAGATTGAGGCAGGTGGATTATTTGAGGTCAGGAGTTTGAGACCAGCCTGGCCAACATGGAGAAACCCCATCTCTACTAAAAATAAAAAAATAAGCCGGATGTGCTTGCTTAAACCTGGGAGGCAGAGGTTGCAGTGAGCCAAGATTGCACCACTGCACTCCAGCATGGGTGATGGAGCAAGACTCTGTCTCAAAAAAAAATTTCTTTTTCTAAATGGATGGATAACGTTCTCTGTTTTTATCATGTACAACATGTTTCGAAGTATGTATACATTATGTTATGATTAAATCTAACTAATTAACAAATGAATGACCTCACATAGTTTCCATTTTTTCGGTGATAACGCAGAACAGCCACTCTGCATTTTCAAGAGTACAATATATTGTCATGAACTACATCCCCTTACTGTATAATGGGTCTCTTGATATTTATTCCTCCTGTCTGTAATTATGCATCCTCTGACCGAGATCTCTCATCCCCCCTAACAACCCCTGCCTCTGAAAGCAGCATTCTACTCTATTTCCATGAAATCAACTTTTTAAGATCGACATCTGAGTGAGGTTATGTGGTATTTGTCTTTCTGTGCCTGGACCTTATTTCATTTAACATAACTTACTCCAGGGGCAATGGCTGATGCCCATAATCCCAGTACTTTGAGAGCCTGAGATGGGTGGATCGCTTGAGCTCAGGACTTTGAGGCCAGCCTGGGTAACATGGCAAAACCTCGCCTATACAAAAAAAAAAAAGCACTAAAATTGCTGGGTGTGGTGGCATGGGCCTGTAGTCCCAGCTACTTGGGAGGCTAAGGTGGGAGGATGGCTTGAGCCCGGGAGGTGGAGGCTGCTGCGAGCTGAAGTTACTGCATTCCAGCCTGGGCAAAAGAACCAGACCCTATCACACACAAGAACAAAAACAAAGACAAAAGAAAACAAACAAACAAAAAAGCCACCATAACATACTCCAGGTTCATCCATCTTGCTGCAAATGGCAGGATTTTATTTATTTTTATGGCCGAAGAGTCTTCCATAGTGTATAGACACTACTTTTTTTTTTTTTTTTCTTTGAGATGGAGTCCTGCTCTGTCATCAGGCTGGAGTACAGGGGTGCAATTATGGCTCACTGTAGCCTTGAACTCCTGAGCTCAAGCAAGCCTCCTGCCTCGGCCACCTGAGTAGCTGGGAGTTAGAGGTGTGCACCACTGTGCCCAGCTTTTTTTTTTTTTTTAAAGTTTTTGTAGAGATGGGTTCTCTCTATGTTGACCAGGCTGATCTTGAACTCCTGGCCTCAAGCTATCTTCTCCGCTTGGTTTCCCAAAGTGCTGGGATTGCAGGTTTGAGCCCCCACAACCGGTTTTGTACCACAGTTAAAAAATCCATTCATCCATTGATGGACACTTGGTACCATATCTTGGCTACAGTGAAGAGTGTTGCATTAAACCTGGGAGTCCAGGTATCTCATCAACATACTGATTTCATTTCCTTTGGATATATACCCAGTCGTGGGACTGCTAGATCATAATTCTATTTTTATTTTTTTGAGGCACTTCCATACTGTTTTCCATAATGACTGCACCAATTTACATTTCCATCAACAGTGTCAAAGGGTTGCCTTTTCCCCAAGCCCTTGCCAACACATTCTGTCTGCTGGTTTATTGATGGTAGCCATTCTGACAGGTGGGAGGTGCTATTTCATTGTGGTTTTGATTTGCATTTCCATGAGGATTAGTGATGTTGAGCATTTTTTTCATATACCTGTTGGACATTTGTATATCTTCTTTTGAGAAATGCCTATTCAGGTCTTTTGCCAGTTTTATTTATTTATTTTTGCTATTGAGTTGTTTTAGTTTTTCGTATATTTTGGGTGTTAACCCCTTGTCAGATGTATAGTTTGCAAATATTTTCTCCCACTCTGTAGGTAGTGTCTTAACTCTGTTGATTGTTTCCTTTGTGTGCAGAAGTGCTTTAGTATAAAGAAATCATGTCGGCTGGGTGCAGTGGCTCATGCCTGTAATCCCAGCACTTTGGGAGGCCGAGGTGGGTGGATCACCTGAGGTCGGGGGTTCGAGACCAACCTGACCAATATGGAGAAACCCTGTCTCTACTAAAAATACGAAATTAGCTGGGCAGGGTGATGCATGCCTATAATCTCAGCTACTTGGAAGGCTGAGGCAGGAGAATCACTTGAACCTGGGAAGCAGAGGTTTCGGTGAGCCAATATCGCACCATTGCACTCCAGCCTGGGCAACAAGAGTGAAACTTTGTCTCAAAAAAAAAAAAAAAAAAAAGAAATTACATCTATTTTTGCTTTTGTTGCCTGTGCTTTTGAGCCCTTATCCAAAAATTCTTACCTAGCACAATGTCATGAAGTGTTTCCCCTATATTTTCTTCCAGCAGTTTCATAGTTTGGGGGTCTTACATTTAAGTCTTTAATTCATTTTGAGTTGATTTTTGTATGCAGTGAGAGATAAGGGTCTAATTTCATTTTTCTATATGTGGGTATCCAGTTTTCCCAACATCAATTATTGAATAGACTGTCCTTTCCCTAATGTGTGTTCTGGCACCTTTGTTAAAAATCAGTTGGCTGTAAATGTGTAGATTTATTTTGGAGCTCTCTGTTCTGTTCCATTGGTTTATTATTTGTTTTTATCCCAATACCATACTGTTTCGATTAATGTAGCTTTGTAGTATATTTTGAAATCAGGTAGTATGATCCTTTGGCTCTGTTCTTTTTGCTCAAGATTGCTTTGACAATTTGGGGTCTTTCACAGTTCCATATGAATTTTAGGCTTGTTTTTTCTATTTCTGTGAAGAATGTCATTGGTACTTTGTTAGGGATTACATTGAATCTGTAGATCACTTTGAGTAGTATGGACATTTTAACATTAATTCTTCCAATCCATGAACATGGGATCTTTTCATTTATATCTTCTTCAATTTCTTTTATTAATGTTTTATAGTTTCCATTGTAGAGATTTTTTTTTTTTTTGAGACTGAGTCTTGCTGTGTTGGCCAGGCTGGAGTGTAGTGGTGTGGTCTTGACTCAGCTGACTACAACCTCTGCTTTCTGGGTTCAAGTGCTTATCCTGCCTCAGCCCCCTGAATAGCTGAGATTACAGGTATATGCCACCACGCCTGGCTAATTTTTGTATTTTTAGTGGAGACAGTTTCACCATGTTAGCCAGGCTGGTCTTGAGCTCCTGACCTCAGGTGATCTACCCACTTCGGCTTCCCAAAGTGCTGGGATTACAGACGGGAACCACTGCACCTGGCCTTCATTGTAGAGATCTTTTATCTCCTTTATTTATTTTGTAAGAGACAGTATTTCCCTCTGTTGCCCAGGTTGGAGTACAGTGGTATGAACATAGCTCACTGCAGCTATGAATTCCTAGGCTCAAATGATCCTTCCACCTCAGCCTCCCAAGTAGAATGAGTAGACTGAGACTACAGGCATGTGCCACCACACCTGTCTATTTTTTGTTGTTGTTGTTAAAAAAAATTACAAAAAAATTTTACAGGCCAGGCATGGTGGCTCAAGCCTGTAATCCCAGCACTTTGGGAGGCTGAGGCGGGTGGATCACTAGGTCAAGAGATCGAGATCATTCTGGTCAACATGGTGAAACCCCATCTCTACTAAAAATACAAAACATTAGCTGGGCATGGTGGTGAGTGAGTGCCTGTAATCCCAGCTACTCAGGAGGTTGAGGCAGGAGTATTGCCTGAACCCAGGAGGCGGAGGTTGTGGTGAGCCGAGATCGCGCCATTGCACTCCAGCCTGGGTAACAAGAGTGAAACTCCGCCTCAAAAAAAAAAATTTTTTTTTACTTTTTATTTACCCATGTGCACACTGAAGATTTGTTTTTTTAAGAGATAAGAGTCTTGCTATGTTGCCCAGGCTGGTCTGAAAAGCTTGGACTCAAGCAATCCTCCCACCTCAGCCTCCTGAGTAGCTGGAATTACAGGCATGAGCCACCACTCCTGGCTTTTAACCTCCTTGGTTAAATTTATTCTCAGGTATTTTATTTTTTTGGTAGCTATTGTAAATGGGATGGCTTTCCAGATTTCTTTTTCAGATAGTTTGCTATTAGTATATAGGAAGACTACTGACTTTTGTATATTGATTTTGTATCCTGCAACTTTACTGAATTTATTATTCCTACCAGTTTTTTTTTCCTATTAGTTTTAGTGGAGTCTTTAGGGTTTTCTATATATAGGATTATGACATCTGCAAACAGGGACAATTTGACTTCCTTCTTTCCAATTTGGATGCCCTTCATTTCTCTCTTGCCTAATTGCTCTGGCTAGGACTTCCAGTACTATGTTGGATATAATTGGTGAAAGTGGGCATCTTTGATTTATTCCAGATCTCACATGAAAAGGTTTCAACTTTTCCCTGTTCAGTGGAGGACTCTTCTTCATCCTTCAAAACCCAGCTCAGCTCTCATTTTCCCTTTGAGTCCTCATCTTGCCTGTCCCTAGAGTTAATGATGCTTCCTCAGGATGTGGTACACACTTCACTTGTTCCCTCCACAGGTACTCACTGTACTGGGGGATTAACATGTAACAGGTGCTGGGTGTGCAGTGGACTGCAATGCAGCCTGTCTCCTGGGGCGGGCAGCTAGTGCAGGAGAGATAGGGAGAAGGTATTCAAATCAACACTGATGAAAATCTGTAGTAAGTGCTGTGAATAGTAGTAGTGAGAGGAAATGCCATACAAGTGCTAGCTGTATGCCATGCCTGCATTAACTCATTTATTCCTTTTAACAACTCTGTGAAGTAGCTAATTGTGCCTGTATTAAAGATGAAATGGAAACAGACAGGTTAAGTAATTTGCCTGAGATCACACAGCTAGTAAGTAGCATTGCTGTTATTAAATTGAGATGGTCTGGAGAACAAGGAACTGTGAGAGAATGATAAGGGGGTCGAGGGAGAGCTCTCTGGGCGGATGACAGCTGAGCAGAAACCTAGCAGCTGAGAAGGCAGCCTGGGGAAGATCTAGGGGAAGAGCATTCCAGCCAAGGGGACAGTATCTATTTGCAGGCTCCAAGGTTGGGGCGAACTTGGTGTATCTGAGCAGCTGAATAGGGACCCAGCAGCCCCTGCTGCTCACTCCTCACTCCACTTGGAGTGGAGGGAGCAAAAGGAACAGCTGGCAGAGGCTGAGGGGAGGCTACCAGGACCTGCAGGCTGGGGGTCCAGGCCTTGCAGGCTGAGTTTGGGCTTTCAAGCGCTGTGAGTCGTGTTGTCCTGCCTACCTGTGAGAGCCATGAGCACTCCTTGGTCCCCAGGATTAGTGCCAAGGTATACAGTCCCTGCACGCTGGGCTCAGTGACCCAGGAAAACACATCATCATGGTTCCTCTTGTCTATGCGGCCAGCAACTTGAAGGTCTCAGCTGCCTCCCCATTCACCCCAACTCCTCACAACAGGGAATGGATGAAAGGCTCAGCCCCCAGGACAGATGGGGCACAGAGAAGTGAGATGATGTGCCTGGGTTCACATAGCTGGCAAGAGACTCAGAGCTCCCATCTGCTAGACTGGGTCCCCCTTTACAGCCCCTGTCTTGGCTGGGGGGGTATCTGGAACTTCTGTGCTCCCAGAAAGTGGCCTCACTGTTACACGTGGGCCCACTCCATCCCAGCCTCCTCTGCCCACCCTCGCACACTGACAGTGTAGATTCAGGGTCCCAGGCTGAGCTGACCCCACCCCACACACCTCAGGGTCGAGGGAGGCTGCCCACTGCCCCTCACCTGTGTCTGGGCTGGAGTGGGGCCAAGCTGGCATCCTGGGAGCCTTCGGAGAGCTGCTCATCGCTCGGCCAGACAACCAAAAGGGGCCTGCCTTAGAGGCACTAACTCACCTCACCTCTGCGGGCATCAGTTTCCTCATATGAACCAGGTCTCTCCCTGCAGGTCATGCCAAATTGTTGACAGGATTAGAGATGTTGAAAATGTAGAACTTGGCCCGTAATTGGCCATGGTGAATATCTGTTCCTTTTTTGTGTGTGTGTGAACTTCAGTTTTCTCAGTGGTTCAATGGCAGGGTCAGTTGGCCAGATGAGATAGTGAAAGCGAACTTTTCTGTTGAGGACCTACTAAGTGTCAGGCATATTTAAACTTCCCGACAGCTTTGTAAGGCTGCTGGTATTTATCTGGCTTTACAGATTAGAAAACCAAGGCTCTGGTATGAAGCCACTTTGGTCTAGTTGGAGAATTCAAAGCCTTGTCTGACCTCAAGCTCCAGCTGGGCAGGGGCCCTCGGTGCTGTGGCTTTTCTCCTTGTCCTGGGCTGACCTGGCCGAGCCAAGGAACTGACACCTCTGCCTTATGCCTGCTCTGTCCTGTGGCTCCAGGGACAGATGGTGCTGCTGGCTGGGTCCTCTGCCAGCTCCCTGGCTGCAGGCCTGTGTGCTCCTGCCATTCCCAGGGGCAGCTTTGCAAGTAGGAGGTGACATTTGGGCAGTGATGGTCTGGGGCAAGCCAGAGTCTGACACTTTGGGGACACAGGGATGAGCCAGACTAGACCTGTCCTCAGATGCCCTCAGCTTGATGGAGAGTCAGAGAGAGCCAGGATGTGACAGAGGGAAGCACCATGATAGCTCCTCACCAGCCCAGTGGTCAGGGTGGGCTCCCTGGAGGAGGTGATGGGTTAGGTTGGCCCTAAAAGCTTTTCTGGGTTAAGAAGCATGATCTAGGCAGAGGCACCTGTGTGTGAGAGGTGTGAAGGAGCCAGGTCCACAGAGGAATGAGGAGGGAATTAAGGGCACCCTCCCTGACCCCTTTGTCCATGTAATATGTATATCCTGCCTAGGGCTTCTTCCGTAGTAATAATTCGTCATCAGCAAATGATGCATTAACTAATTGATGTCAGTGGATATGAATTATTAAGCATCTGTTTTTGTTTTCTCCAGACAAGGGCTTGCTCTGTTGTGCAGGTTGGAGTGCAGTGGTGTGATCATAGCTCACTGCAGCCTTGAGCTCCTGGGCTTAAGTGATCTTCCTGCTGTAGTTTGTCGTCTCAGCCTCTCAAGTAACTGGTACGACAGACATACACCTGACCTAGCGACCAAAAGAACAACGTGTCAACTACGCTTGGCTAATTTTTTTTTTTTTTTTTTGAGACAGAGTCTCACTCTGTTGCCCAGGCTGGAGTGCAGTGGTGTGATCTTGGCTCACTGCAACCTCTGCCTCTTGGGTGCAAGCAATTCTCCTTCCTCATCTTCCCGAGTAACTGGGATTATAGGCGCCTGCCACCATGCCTGGCTAATTTTTGTATTTTAAAGAGATAGGGTTTCATCATGTTAACCAGGCTGGTCTCAAACTCCTGACCTCAGGCAATCTGCCCACCTCGGCCTCCCAAAGTGCTGGGATTACAGGCGTGAGCCACCATGCCTGGCTACTCAGCTAATTAAAAAAATTTTTTTTCTTCTAAAGATGGGGTTTTGTCATGTTGCCCAGGCTGGTCCTGAACTCCTGGCCTCAAGTGATCCTTCTACCTTGGCCTCTGAAAGTGCTGGGATTATAGCCAGGTGCACCTGGCTTAAGCATCTTTTGGAGAGGCAGCCCAGTGAATAGAAAGAGCTTTGGGGCTGGGTGCAGTGGCTTATGCCTATAATCCCAGCACCTTGGGAGGCTGAGGCGGGTGGATCATGAGGTCAGAAGTCCGAGACCAGCCTGGACAAGATGGTGAAACCCCGTCTCTACTAAAAATACAAAAAGTAGCCAGATGCGATGGCAGGTGCCTGTAATCCCAGCTACTTCGGAGGCTGAGGCAGGAGAATTGCTTGAATCTGGGTGGCAGAGGTTGCAGTGAGCCAAGATTGCTCCACTGCACTCCAGCCTCGGTGATAGAATGAGACTTTGTCTCAGGAAAAAAAAAAAAAAAAAAAAAAAGAGCAAGCTTTGGTATTGAGAAAAGCAAAATCTCAGCTCCATCGCTCACTAGCAGAGTGCCCTTTTATAACCCAAGCCTCAGTGCCCTTTTATGTGCAGGAGGAATAATTGCCCCTCACAGGGTTTTGGTGAGGATGAACGATATTTTGGATACAAAGCAATTTTATATAATGTATAGAAAGGCCTGAAACTTAGTACGTGCTTAGTAAGGGTGCACTAGGATTCCAGAGACACATGAGACACAGCCCCTGTCCTTAAGGAGTTTCTTATTACCATATGTGTGTATTATTTTACAGTCTAGAAAACTCCACAGGCCAGGTGAAGTGGCTCATTCCTATAGTCCCAGCACTTTGGGAGGCCGAGGCAGGAGGATCCCTTGAGCCCAGGAGTTCCCAACCATCCTGGGCAACACAGACTTTGTCTTACTAAAAATGAAATTTAAAAAATTAGGCTTGGTGTGGAGGCTGATGCCTGTAATCCCAGCACTTTGTGCGTGGAGGCTCGTGCCAGTAATCCCAGCTACTTGGGAGGCTGAGGCAGGAGAATCGGTTAAACCTGGGAGACAGAGGTGGCAGTGAGCCGAGACTGTTCCACTGTACTCCAGCCTGGGCAACAAAGCGAGACTCCATCTCAAGAAAAAAAAAGTAGCCAGGTGTGGTGGTGCGTGCCTGTAGTCTCGGCTACTCGGCTACTCAAGGGGCTGAGGTGGGAGGATTGCTTGAGCCTGGGAGGTAGAGGCTGGAGTGAGCCATGATGCCACCACTGCACTCCAGCCTGGGTGACAGAGCAAGACCCTGTCTCCAAAAGAAAAAAGGAAAAAAAGAGAAAGCTGTGTGCAGTCTTATCTCGTCTGTTATTCAGAAGCGTGGTGGGTTGGCGCTTGGCTAACAGCACCTGGGCTGTGGCCCAGAGAGGACCATAGTAGGTTGCTTGCTGGGGTGGGGAATTTCAGGTCTCTCCACTCCTTATTGTCCTCTGCAATAGGCTGTGATCTGCCCCTGGGGGTGTGGCCCTGCCCAGGTGTGGCCCTGTCCCAGACCTGGACTGGGTCAGAGGTCGGAAGGGGAGTGGCCCTGGTATTTCCCTTAAGCAGCCTCTGGTTTCCAGCTCCACACCTGGGCTGAGCTGAAGCAGGTGGGTCTGAGTTTTCTTTTGATCCTTTAGGGAGGGCGTGGAGGGACCCAACTGCTCTTTTTCTTCTCCAGGGATATAGCCCTGGAGTGGTGGGAGGGTCTGAAGCCGGAAGACTCTGGCTGGTTCTTGACCGCCTCTCTTCCCCAGCTTCAGCTTCCTCATTCGTAACACAGGGATGTGGGGGGTGGTAATGGGCCCTCTCACTGGAGCCTGCTTCATGCCAGGTAGCGTAATGCCATGGCAGGCATTACAGAGAAAGCGTGTGAAGAGATCAGATCTGTAGGTGTGCCTACGGGCTTTGAGAGCAGGGCGAACATGGGACAGGAAGGGGCCCAAGCATTAAATGACTTTGCGGGCAGGGGAGGACCCCTTTCTGAAGAGAGCCCGAGGGGAAAAGCACAGCCCTGCATCTCAGCACCCTCTTCCCCCAACACCACCCCAGGCCCTCCCAGGTCTCTGAGTTTACTTGGTCCTCACCCTCCCCTCGCTTTTGATGACTGAATTAGAGCTTCCAGGCAGCAAGGCAAGGAGAAGGTGTGTCTGTGCAGACTGGTCGTCGGCTGGGCAAACAGGAAGGCAAGCCCTCTGGATGGGGAGTGGAGGCAGTGATACCGTTTACCTGGCAGATCCTGCTGCCCAGGTGGAATCCTGAGGTCAGAAGCCACTTCTCCAGTGAGCTCTTTTCCCACAGGCTCTATTGCACAGAAGGTAGGAGTTCGGGAGGCAACTGAGACAGGGTGTCCAAAGTCCCAGCCTGTGTATCAGGAGTCTCAGTTGTTGGGTGACCTGATCTCTCTCCAGCCAACATCCTCTCTGCTGCACTCCTGCTAGGCTCTGGAGTCAGAAGGACCCAGGTCCAATCTCCTCTTTGCTTTTACTGGCCAGGAGTGCATGGGTGGCCCTTTCCTTGTTCCCTGTCCATTTCCTTTGTCTCATCTGTAAAATAAGGAATGAGGTTTCCTGCTTCAGAGTGAGAATTAAAGAGCCCGCAAGAACGAGACCTTGCATACAGTAGGTGCATGATCAATAGCAGTCATAGATTTCCGGAAAGGGATCTTTGAGCTTCTGCGAAGGCAATTCTTGGACAACCCTGTCCTGTAGAAAGCTCTTTGTTTCAGTGGGCTCCCTCCTACAGGATCTGTCCCAGGACCAGATGAACAAACCAGCTCTAGTCTCTCCTGTTACCTTGTTTCTTTGCTCCTTTTCCCACACAAAGTTTGGAAAGAGTGTTCTCTGTTCCCACTGCACGACCTCTCATCCTTTTCCTGATTCACTCTAACTGGACTATTCTCTTCCCCTTCCCTCCCTCCTTCCTTCCTGTCAAAAATCGGTGATAGCTTGTTTCCCCATCTGCCTTGACTCAGAGCTCATGCACCAGCAGGGCCCCCTTCCCTCTGGAGACCCAGACTCTCCTGGGGTCCTCCCACCTTACTGATTGCTTCCTCACAGTCTCCTTTGCAGCCCTCTAAAGAGGCGCAGTGGCTCACACCTGTAATCCCAGCACTTTGGGAGGCTGAGGTGGGTGGATCACTTGAGGTCAAGAGTTCAAGACCAGCCTGACCAACATGGTGAAACCCCATCTCTACTAAAAATACAAAAATTAGCCAGGCATGCACACGCCTGTAATCCCAACTACTTGGGTGGCTGAGGCACGAGAATTGCTTGAGCCCAGGAGGTGGAGATTGCAGTGAGCCAATATTGCACCACAGCACTCTAGCCTGGGTGACAGAGCAGGACTGTCTCAAAAAAAAAAAAAAAAAAAAAAAGCTGAATGTGAATGTCTCTGTCAAACCATCTCCGTGGATGATGTCTGTTCTAGTTACTGTGGCTGGGTAACAACCTTAGTAGCTTAAAGCAACAACTGTTTTATTATATCTTCTGATTTTGTGGGTCAGGAATTCTGGCAGGGCTGGGTTGGGTGGTTCTTCTGCTCTATGTGGCATTGATGGGGCCTGCTTGGTGGCACTTAGCTGGTGGATGGGCTGAACTGGGGGCTCCATGATCGCTTCACTGGCACCTCGGTGGGGATGGCTGGAAGGTTGGGCTTAGCTAGGACTGTCATTTGGAGCACCCACGTGTGGCCTTTTCAATATGATGGTCTTGGGATAGTTAGATTTCCTACTTGGCAGCTGGTTCCACCAGAGCAAGAGTTCTAAGAGGCCTGGGGGGAAGCTGCAAGGTGTGTCGTGTTCTAGTCTCAGAGTCACTGTTAAAATGTCACTAAAAGTGACTCAGATTCAAGAGTAGGAGGAGTAGCAAAAAATGGGCAACCTTCTTTCATTTACCACAAGGTCTCAAAATCCTGTGGATCTTAAATACCCATCTATGTTAGTGTCTCCAGGTGTAGTCTCTTCTCCAGTGAGCTCCGGGCCTTAGTTCCTTGGTTTCCCTCTTTATATATATATATTTTTGAGACGGAGTCTGGCCCTGTTGCCCAGGCTGGAGTGCAATGGCATGATCTTGGCTCACTGCAACCTGTGCCTCCTGGGTTCAAGCGATTCTCCTGCCTCAGCCTCTGAGTAGCTGGGATCACAGTCATGTGCCACCACGCCTGGCTAATTTTATATTTTTAGTAGAGACGGGGTTTCACCATGTTGGCCAGGCTGGTCTTGAACTCCAGGCCTCAGGTGATCTGCCCGCCTCAGCCTCCCAAAGTGCTGAGATTACAGGTGTGAGCCACTGTGTCCCATGTTTTTTTCCTAATCTTTAACCTTCCCACCACCTCCCATCATCCCCTAGTGGCTCGAAAGCCCTCCCTCTACACTGCCCACAGCGCAGCGGTAGCTGCCACGTCCCCTGACCACCCGCTCCAACCCGTACCACCCTGTCCCTTCTCACACACCTGGAATCCTTCAGGAAGTCCTGTTGCCTCTACCTCCTAAATACATCCTGGCTCCACCTCTCTGCCCAGCCAGCCCTCTCCCCTGACTGCAGTGGCACGCTGAGGAGTCTGCTTGCTGCTTCTCTCCATCCTCAAGTTCACCTCCACACTGAAGCAAAGTGATCTTACAATGCAGGCCAGACCACCTCCCTCCCCTGCGGCCTCCAGTTCTTCTCCTCACACTTGAAGTAAAATCCAAGCTCCACTGGAACCTACAAGACCTTAGGGGGCCGGGCGCGGTGGCTCAAGCCTGTAATCCCAGCACTTTGGGAGGCCGAGGCGGGTGGATCACAAGGTCAAGAGATCGAGACCATCCTGGTCAACATGGTGAAACCCCGTCTCTACTAAAAATACAAAAAATTAGCTGGGCATGGTGGCACGTGCCTGTAATCCCAGCTACTCAAGAGGCTGAGGCAGGAGAATTGCCTGAACCCAGGAGGCGGAGGTTGCGGTGAGCCGAGATCGCGCCATTGCACTCCAGCCTGGGTAACAAGAGCGAAACTCCATCTCAAAAAAAAAAAGACCTTAGGGGATAGGGGCCCTGTCTGCTCTCTGTATTTCTTAGATGATTCTCTCCCAACACCTCCCGTTCTTCCTCTGACCACCAAGCTGGTCCCGCGCTTCCTTGGGATCTTTGCACCCTCTGTTCTCCTGTCTGCAAGCCTGTCTTGTGCAACTGCTCCTTCTCCTCATTCCTTCAGATCCTAGCCAGGAAGTCTCCTTGATTACACAGCTAAATAAGCCCCTGCTGTCCACCCCCTTCTCTCTGTCTGTCACATCCCGTTTTTTCTTTCTCATAGCACTTTTCACTCTTTTGTTTAATTGCCTGTTCATGTGAGAAGACACAGCCCCTTTATCTTTTATTTTTGAGATGGAGTTTCACTCTTCTTGCCCAGGCTGGAGTGCAGTAGTGCGATCTCAGCTCACTGCAACCTCCGCCTCCCGAGTTCAAGCGATTCTCCTGCCTCAGCCTCTCAAGTAGCTGGTATTATAGGTATGCACCACCATGCCCAGCTAATTTTGTATTTTAGGTAGAGATGGGGTTTTTCCACGTTGGTCAGGCTGGTCTCGAACTCCCGACCTCAGGTGATTCGCCTGTCTTGGCCTCTCAAAGTGCTGGGATTACAGGCATGAGCAACTGCACCCAGCCCCCAGCACCTTTATCTTTTGGCCAAGGCTGGGGGTCCCAGCGTGAACGGAACCTCCTGGGAGTTGTTAATTTCTTATTTTTATTTAAGTATTTATTTATTTTTAAAGACAGGGCCTCACTCTATTGCCCAGCCTGGAGAGCAGTGATGTGATCATAGCTCACCATAACCTCAAACTCCTGGGCTCAAGTGATCCTCCCACCTCAGCCTCCCCAGTAGCTGGGGTGTGGCTAGAAACTTTTTTTTTTTTTTTTTTTTTTTTTTTTTACCAGAGTGAGCAAGATGGCGAGACCCTATCTCTGCAAAAAATGAAAAATCAAAATTAGCTGGGCATGGTGGCACCCATCTGTGGTCCCAGCAATTTGGGATGCTGAGGTAGGAGGATTACTTGAGCCTGGGAGGTCAAGGCTGCAGTGAACTATGATTGCACCACTGCACTACAGCCTGGGCAATAGACAGAGCAACACTCTGTCTCCAAAAAGAGAAAACAACTTTTTTTTTTGGTAGAGATGGGATCTTGCTCTGTTGCCCAAGTAGGTCTCAAACTCCTGGCTTCAAGCAATCCTCCTGTCTCAGCCTCCCAAAGAGCTGGGATTACAGGTGTGAGCCACTGTGTCTGACAGTGGGAGTTTTTAAAAAGATCAATGTTGATTCCCAGCCAGAATCCGCCCCTTCCTAACCTTGTCCACCCCTTTGAGGTCTTGGTTTTACATTTTACTAGGCTTCTTTCTGTCCTCTGATCTAGCCAGCCCATGGATTTGCAGCCAGAGGCCTGACGCCCAGGCCACACGCAGCCTGGCCCCCTCACTGTCCCTCCGACAGCTTGGTTGTCATCCTGAGTCACTCCTTGTTCCCTGATTCACAGTATTGGGCCTCATGCTGCCTGCCAAGTCTCAGCCTTGGGCTGTCTCCTCCCTGCCATTCAGTCATTCTGCCACCTGCCTCACCCCTCATCACAAGTGAAGACTTCAACAGCCACAGGGTGCCCATTTGCTTACAGCAGGAATTGACATTGTTGAGTTTGTGGACAGATGAAATAATAAGGCTGTTTTCCCATAAACAGCTATTAAGCTAGAGCCACCCCAGCATGCATACAACTTAAAAAAGTGATAGCAACAGAAAACCTTAAATGCAGGTTGACAGAATGAGTCTTTTTCATTTTCATCTGCTTGGTTTTAAGTTTATATGTTACAACCTTGCAAGGGGCCATCCACGACCAGGTGTGTCTTCAGGTAAGCCATTTGATCACATGTTGAATGGATCAGGTACAAGTGGTACCTAGCTGGAGTCAGCTCTTACACTGAGCCCTTACAATGTTCTGGGTCTATGCAAATGCAAAATATGTAAAATATGTCCATTCCTAACCCAGTGGTCTGCTCCTGTGTGCCCGGCGTGCCTTGTACTCGGTGAACCCAAGCTGGTTTCTAGTGATCATTGCCTTCTATTCCAATAATCCATTTCCCTTGTGAGATGTCTTGAGCCTCTTGGGGGTCTGCGAAATGCAAAGGCTTCCCAGCAGCTGTGGAGTCAGTCTGGTTAGATCGTGTGTGGACGTCTGTGGGAGGCCTCATGGAGTGCCACAGACTCTTACCATTCAACATCTTGATTCTCAGTTGAAATGAACCGTGAACCAATGAACTCTGTCTTGGTAGAGAGAGGATGTGTTCAACTGGCAGTGCCAGGAGGGAAAGCAAGTGCCATTGGCATGGCCCAGGGCTGAAAGGCTCCACCTGACCCCGTCAGTGCAAAGGCCACCTGGCCCGTCACAGCACTTACCCTTGGGGCCTGTGTAGGCCCTTCCTCACTAGAATGGTTTCCTGGGTCTTTCTACACCTTGGCTTTTTTTTTTTTTCGAGATGGAGTCTCGCTCTGCGGCCCAGGCTGGAGTGCAATGGTGTCATCTCAGCTCACTGTAACCTCTGTCTACCGGGTTCAGGCAATTCTCCTGCCTCAGCCTCCTGAGTAGCTGGGATTACAGGTGCCTGCCACCACGCCTTAACTCTGAAGGAGGCATATGAATCAGCTAAATGAATCAGGCCCAGGCTGGAGTGCAGCAGTGCCATCTCAGATCACTGCAAACTCCACCTCCCAGCTTTAAGCGATTGTCCTGCCTCAGCCTCCCGAGCAGCTGGGATCACAAGCATGAGCCAACATGCCCGGCTAATTTTTGTATTTTTAGTAGAGACAGGGTTTCTCCACATTGGCCAGGCTGGTGTCGAACTCCTGACCTTAGGTGACCCACCTGCGTCAGCCTCCCAAAGTGCTGGGATTACAGGCCTGCCTTGGCTTTTTAACAACATGAAGGGTTGCAGTTTTGGGCACTTTTTCTGAGTCAGATCCTGTTCTAAGCACTTTATGTGTATATTCTCATTGAATCCTAACTATGATGCTCTCTCTCTCTCTTTTTTTTAAGAGACAGGGTCTCACTCTGTCATCCAGGCTGGGTAACTATGATATTTTTATTCCCATTTTACAGATGTGGACGCTGAGGTTCAGAATGGCTCAGGTAAATGGCTTAGGGTTATCTAGCCAGACAGTTGGAAACCCTTGGGCTGCTGCCCTCTTTGCCAGCCCCCATGCCTTCCTGGTTTTTTTTCTTTCTTCTCTCTTTCTCTTGACCCTTCTCATTATTTCAGTAAACCTTCTTGTAGGCTCAAATTCCTCTGAGACAGTGTTGGAAAATCCGGGGATGGGATTGGAATTGGGATGGGTCTGACAGGGCTACTTCGCAGCCAGAGAGCTTGAGGCTGAAGGCGGCACGTGGAGTGTGGATGGTGCCCTGCAGAGAGTTGCTGGCACACCTGCTGAGTCAGCCATCTCTGCCAAAGACTAGGCTACGCTCAGCTCTGGACCTCCTGATGCCCGGATTTGGCAGCTTGGGCCTTAGAAGCAGCCCCACTGCTCCGTGTTCCTCTGCTAAGCCTTGTTCTGAGGCTTTCTCTGAAATACGTGAAGTTTAAGGGAATGCATTCAGTGAGCAGAATCACAGCTCCTCTCCCACCGCTCTGCTCTGCTTAAGAATGTTTTCTTGAACTCTCCTGGGAAAACGAAGGCGTTCTTGAGTTGTGCAAGGGGAGGCTGGGTAAGGTGGGAAGGGAGAGAGCCAGAGCGTAACAGGCCTGGGCCTGGGCAGGCAGGAGGGCCCTGGGAACCATCTGGGGCCTTGTGGGAGTGCTGGGATTACAGGTATGAGTCACCACACCCAAAAAAATGGTTGGGTGCGGTGACTCATACCTGTAATCCCAGCACTTTGGGGAGGGGCTGCCGGAGGGGCTGGGAGAAGGGGCCCCACTTTCTGGGGAGCAAGAGGACATCATCCCCCAGCAGAAGGGGCCTGCAGGACCCTGGAGCAGCTGCTGGCCCTTCAAAGCCCACTGGGCTGCTGGCTTCCTGGGGCAGGGCGTCCTGGCTGCAGCCAGAATTTCGCCAGGCGGGTGCAGCTCAGGCAGGAGGAACATACGCCGTGCGGGGAGGTCGGAGGGGCCTCTCCTCCCTGCCTGCTGGCCTCTCTTCCATCTTGCTCTGTTCCCTGCCAGCCTCTATTTTTCTCTCGCTCTGACCTCTGCATTGTTCCCTCCCTCCTGTCTCTGCCGCCTTTCCTTTCTCTCTGACTCTGGTTTTCTGTGTCCCCCCTCCCCAATAACTGCTCTCTCTTCTTTCTCCTTTCCCTCTGCTTTCTCTCCTCTCTCTCTCGCCTTCCTGAAGGAGAATTGTGATGCTGTAGCTGCTGTGCCCAGCTCCAGGGGAAACGGAGTTGCTTGCAGGATGGCAGGCCCAGGTCCATCGCCTGGCCGCCTGTTGCCATGGTGACCCAGAGGCAGCACAGGCAGCAGGCTTGGCTGTCTGGCAGGGAGGGCAGGAAAGGGCTCTGAGGAGGAGAGAAGCCAGGTCTGTCCTTCACAGCCCCAGCATGGCCCACCCCACTGTCAGGGCCTGTGCCATGGGGGTGATGCCTGGGAATGTGGGTTCTGTACTGGGTGCTGTCAAAGCAGCTCCCCTGAGGGGTCACATGGGTGGGGGTCATTCATACTTGGGGTCAGACTGCCCGTGTTCTAATCCCTTCTGACCACTTTCTGGGGTCTGATGGAGGTAGGGGGTGGGAGGTGGCAAATAGCCCTAATGGAGGGAGCCACAGGGAGGCAGCTGGTGGGTGGAACAGAGGGAAAGACAGGCGGATTTGCTCTTTAGCAGAATCTCCCTTGAAAGGAAGTGAGACCCCTGCCTCTGGGAGCAAAGAGGCTTATGCTGGACAGTCACCAGAGGTGGTGTGGTGGCAGAGATTCCTGCACCTGAGAGACCCTATCTAGCTCAACGTGAGGTTTCCTTCCACTCTGAGAACTTTGCAAAGCACAGTTCTCAGCTTCTAGAGAGCTTCGATTTCCTCACTGACGGTGGCCCAGTGGGACAGTGTTCTGGAAAGTACCCTGACCCTGGACCATGCTGGAAAAGGGTTCTGACACCATCGTGGCCTCCTGCAGAGGACATGAGGGTAGACAGGGAGGGGAGTTTCTGGGAAGTCCTGGCTCCAGATATGGGTCCTGGCCTGGGATGCCTGGGTAAGGAAGGGCCTGTGGATGTCACGGATGCCTGGGATACAGCAGCAACTGGCCCGCCTGCCAGACGAGAGACAGGCAGTTGTACAAAGCGGTCAAGCAGTCTCAGCTTTTGTGGCAAGCAGACTTGGGTTGAAGTCCCAGCTCTGCCCTTTCCTGGCTGTGTGACTTTGTGTGTGTATATGTGTAAGTTACCTTTTCTGAGACTTTGCTTCCCCATCTGTAAAATGGGAATAATAACAATATTCAGCTATTAAGGCTGTGTGAAGATTAAAAGAGATAATGCATAAAAATGCTAAATGCAGGCCAGTGTGGCTCTCGCCTGTAATCCCAACACTTTGGGAGGCCAAGGCAGGAGTGTCACTTGAGGCTGGGAGTTCAAGATCACCTTGGCCAACATGGTGAAACCCCATCTCTACTAAAAACACAAACAGTACCCAGGCATGGTGGTGCACACCTGCAATCCCAGCTACTCGTGAGGCTGAGGCAGGAGGTGGTGGTTGCAGTGAGCTGAGATTGTACCACTGCACTCTAGCCTGGGTGACAGAGTGAAACTGTCTCAAAAAAATGGTTGGGTGTGGTGACTCATACCTGTAATCCCAGCACTTTGGGAGGCCGAGGTGAGTGGATCACCTGAGGTCAGGAGTTCGAGACCAGCCTGACCAACATGGTGAAACCGCATCTCTACTAAATACAAAAAGAATTAGCTGGGTGTGGTGGCGCATGCCTGTAATCCCAGCTACTGGGGAGGCTGAGGCAGGAGAATCGCTTGAACCCAGGAGGTGGAGATTGTGGTGAGCTGAGATTACGCCATTGCACCCCAGCCTGGGCAACAGAGCAAGATTCCATCTCAAAAAAAAAAAAAAAAAAAAGTTCAGTACAGTGCTTGGCCATATTAATTAAATATACAAGGGGGAATGATTGATTGTTCTCAATCTTACCTGGACACACACCCCTTTCAGTTCTATAAACTGAGGAAGCTAAGCCGGGAGAGGTTGAAACACTTGCTCCTGTTCCATAGTTATTAGTTCTGGGCGCACAGCAGGGACAGCACCCAAACAACACAGAAGCGGAACCTGGCCCACCCAGCCTGGCCCCTGGCCCGCAGGTTCCTGTCCAGCCGCACGCAGGGTCAGGCTCTGCACACACTCTGCAGCCCTCCCACCCATCGGCGGCATAGCAGATGTCCTAGGGAACTCCCTGTTCAGTGCCTGTCTCCCCATCTAGACCTTGGCTTGGGCTTGCCCACACTGCCTGCTCCCTGCAGGCCTGACCCAGTCTCTCACTAAGTGGTGGCGTAAAAGGTGGGCAGGGCCACGGCAATTTACAAAGCTGTTCCTATGTTCCCTCCTTTGCACCTCACGAGAATCTGCAAAGTACTTAGGATTCCCATTTTACAGATGAGGAAACTGGTCTGTGGGGGTGCTCACTTGTTGAACGAATGAATAGAAACGGGGAAGCAAGTTGCCCAGAGGCCTCCTGCCATCCCCACCCCTCTCCCTGTACTGAGGGTGGGGGGCTGGGATCCAAATGCAGTCTACCTGTCTCCAGAACCCACTGTCCCCTGGCAACCCCTCTTTCCATGTTTCTGTTTCCCAAAGTGAGAACAAAGGCTGCTGGAGTCTGGTTGTTCAGGAAAGACAAGTCCCCATGCAGCTCTCCAGCCTCCTTGACACTGCCCCCTCACATGTGCACAGAAATGCAGACAGCCAGGGGCCTTTAGATTCTCTCCTTTCATCCGCATACAGCTCTTGCACGGAGGTGGGTGGGAGTGCTTGTCCTTTAACCAAGAAGGAAACAGCTTCTCAATAACTTGCCCAAAGTCTGCCTAACTAAGCCCTTTCACTTAAGACCTTAGACAGAGAGCCCCTGGGCCTCAGTTTCTCC